>NC_141699.1:1072253944-1072643944 GCF_964263255.1 Lissotriton vulgaris
GCTTTCAAAAGTCACAGTGTCTAATTTCGCCCAGGCCCTAGTAGCGACCTCGTGGGTTGGTTTTATAGTAATTGGGTGGACCCAATGATTATCCCATTCAAACTGAATGGAACAGTGGTCTGACCACGGAACCGGGTAGACTGAAATCTTCCCTATGTCCTTGTTGTTAGAAAAAATGCCATCCAGTGTATGGCCTTTCTCATGAGTGGGATACTCCACCAGTTGTGTAAGACCTCCAGCCTCCATAATTTGCTCTAACCGGATCGTGTCAGGATTAGTGGGATCTTCAAGATAGAAATTAAAGTCACCCAACACAAAATAGGATTCTAGACTCATTCCTTCTTCAAATAATGACCCCACAGAGTCGCGTAAATGTTAAACTCTAGAGCTTCACAGCTCAGATTAGAAACAGGAACCAAGTTCAATGAGAGCGATTTGTGGTAGATAATTGCAAGTCCTCCCCCTTTATTCCCATGGCGATCGAGAGTAAGGCATTGAAACCCAGGCGGAGTGGCCTTAACCAGGTCAGGACCGGTAGTATTGTCGGTCCATGTCTCCGTGAAAAAAGCCACTTTGGCTTTAGAGCCCTCGAGTAATAAGGCACACTCTGTACTGTGCTTAACCAGAGATCTTGTATTCAGTAATATACATTTTAAAGTATCAGCATCAGAGCCAGTCTGGTTTTTAACTTTATGTGGGAATGCTTCCTGTAATATGGGAAGGTTCAGAATGGCCGGGAGAGAAGCAGGGCAACAACCACAAGAGGAGCTCTTTCTTGAATGGCAAACAGTGTCCAGGGACATTTGAGAGCAACATACAGACTTCTTACCAGGATTTAGATTAAGAAGTTCGCTCCTTGAGTATCGTATTCCATTATGTAATGCCGGACCAGGGGGACGGGTCCTGCGCTCGGCCAGAGCGCGGACGGGCGCAGACGGGCTTGCCCACGGCGGGACCGGTGCGCGCTCTTGACAGCGTTCGATTTATCATGGCCTGCGTCACAAACACTAGACCGCTCCGCTACTGGACCGCTAACCGGAAGAGTATCTCCCTCCCCTTTTGTAACGGACCCTGTGCTCCTAGGTGAGACTGTGCAAATAAGCAGATTCAATTTCAAAAGTAGTGCAAATAGGCAGATTCAATTTTAAAAAGGTTAAAACAGTTTAAAAACCACAATCTCCTTTCCAAGCTTTCACCTGGCGAGCATTAGACACAGCTTCGCCCAGGGAACTATGATTTCTAAGGTTTTCCTGATGCCTTTTAACAGGTTTCTTAATACATTATTTAACATGATATTAATCAGAACCATAATATAAACACAATCCTTGCTCTTTTCTTTTTTACTTTTCTTCCTTGGTTAAGAGTGGATGTATCTAAGCCTGGGCGAAGAACTACGCTCCGTTCGCGGAGTTTGCAGAGTTTCAGCAACTCCGCGCTCCGCGGAGAATGCGTAGTTGTAGAATACCCCGCAATCGGCAGCGTAGCGTAGTTCTTGCGCGCTCAATAGCGTTCTCGCGTGCGCGGCAATGTCTTACCTTGGTTCTGCGTTCGCTTTCTCTATGTTCTTTCCCGGTCGCGTGTGCCACGATGTTTGTAAACCCTGCCGCACAATTCCGCGCGACTGTGCGAACGCGATAACGTCATTTGGATGCGCGATCAGGTCATTAGGACGCGCGAGGATGCTTGTCGTTAAGATCGAGTTGCCGAACACGCAGAACTGCAATCTGGCACAGAATAACTCGCGAGCATGGGCGGGTCAATTGAAAAAACAAGATGGCAGCGCCCATAGCCCACCTCATGGGTATCTTCGCGCGCTACACATCCCGAGCATGCAGGCAGTGCCCCAAACACGCTCACCGCTCTCCCGAAGAAGAAAAACGGCTCGCGAACGGGTCGAGCAACCTACTACGCAATCTCGCGGAGCTACGCGTAGCTCGCAGAGTGCAAGAGCAGCTTCGCGTAGCTCCGCGGAGTGCGGCTATGCGAACTACGCCCACCCCTAGATGTATCATGCTTAACTGGATGGCTCAGGAGGGGGAAGGGTGGTTCTAACTGTATCACAACTTCTCTCGAACGCTTTTGTTCTGAATTCAGATCTTTTCTTTTCAACTTGTCTATCTTTTTTTTTAAAAAAAGATTTTATTTTTCAAATGTCAAATATACAGCAGGGCCCTGTAACCCAGAGGCGTCTGCACTTTCAGAGCATGTTATACTGACTTTGACATTTTCATACTGAAACGCAAGAGAAAAAATTAAGAGCAATACAAATAAAATCAAATTCCCCCCACCCCAAACACCTCCCCCCATGATCGCACTAAACACCCACACTAGACAGAGCCATTTTGATATTACATTTGAGCTATCCACCGGAGTTCTAAATCACGCCCCACTCCCTGGATCCTCCCAGGAGAAACCTAATCTCTATAGAAGAGGGTCCCGTGCTACTGGAACCGGCTCCAGCAGCAATCCCAGATAGTCCGCCCATCTTTTCCATATTCTAAAATGTTTGTGGGGCACCCCCTGGCCGTGAAGATAGGTTTCTCTAGGCCCATGCAAAAATGCAAACCATTCTTGCACGCAGCCACTGAAGGGGGCCTCGGTGCTTTCCACGCCCTCGCTATGTCCCTCTTTGCCAATGTGAGACCCAGCAGTAAATGTCATTTGTAGATGTTGCCACCTATACCCTCCATGACATGTAATAGGGCCAGTTTCGGTGAGCAGGGAAGGTCCCAACCCAGAACCTCCGATAAGCAAGTGTGTACCCCCCCTCCAAAAACGATCTAGGGAGAGACACTGCCAAAACGTGCGCACCAGCGTACCCTCCTCCCGATGACATCTAAGGCACACAGGAGAGGCAATCAACCCTGCGCTCCACAAACGTACTCATGTATATTAGGCCCTATGCAGGTATTTTAACTGGACTAGGCGCAAACACACTGCTATGGCCGCCCCTCGTGGAGCAGCCAGGGCCTCCACCCAGTCCTCTTCATCCAAGGGACCCACATCCCCCTCCCAATCTTCCTGGAGTTTCTGTAGAGTGGAGGAGCAATCACTAGGGTTTGATAGATCCTAGAGATCTTGCGATCCTGGAGATCTCCCATAAAGACTTTGGCCTCTAGGGGGCTGAACTCAGCCATGGACTCCAAGCCCTCCAGGCTGGGGGACAGGGCGTGCCGGAATTGAAGGTACTTAAAGAATTAGGACCTTGGGATATGAAATTCTGTCTGGAGGTCTTGGAAGGAGTTCAAAACCAGACCCCTCATAATATTTTCCAAGACCGATATCCCTATATGATCCCAACCCCGGAATCCCTGCAAGGCATCTACATGCGGCAGACGCCCATTATCCCAGAGGGGAGTCTCCCGCATCAGTGTGTTCCACCATCCCATCCTTCACAGCACTTGCCTCCAGACCTGAAACACGTCTTTGGTTGCCGATGGCAGCGAGACCCGCAGCGGTGCCAAGTACAATATCCTAAGCAGCGAGTGATCGCCCATAAGCTGCCTCTCGACCGCGTATGCTGGATCCTCCCTACTGCCATACCACCATTCGTTCAATACGAGCAGGTGTGATGCCTGATAGTATGAAAGAATGTCCGACGATGCTAGCCCCCCACAATAGGTAGATAAAAAACACATCCGCATGGTGACACGCACCTTGCCCCCCTCCCACAAAAACTTCATAGGAGCCGCATGGACTTGCCGGAACTATCGGGGGGAAATTGGATAGGGGTGGTTCTGTAACCAATATAGAAAACGGGGGGAGTCCAACCATCTTAAATATAGCCGATCTGCCATATATGGTCAGGGGCATACAGGACCAGATCTTAATATCATCACGCACTCGCTCCCACACCAGAACCAGATTGCGCTCCCAGGAAACTGCGGGCACGTCCGATATCAACACACCAAGATATTTTAGTCCCCCCGTCACCAACTGGACCGACGATGCCCAGGCGCCCAGCCCCACCCGATCTCCGAGCATCCACAACGTAGATTTACGGGGGTTCATATACAATCCAGAGGTCTCCCCAAAGATTTGCATAATGTGCAGGAGCTCTGGCCCCGTTCAGTGCACGTTCGTGAGGAAGAATAGGACTTCATCTGCGTATAATGCAATCCTATCCGACAGTCCCTGTGCCCATTCGAAGCCATGTACCTGTGCATCCATTCGCACCCACACAACCAGAGGCTACATGGCAAGGGCAAATAAATAAGAGGACGGGTGCAGCCCTGTCTCATTCCCCAACCGTTAAGAAATGCAGAGGAGGCTGCACCAGTTTAACTTGTCTCTCTGTTAATCTTTTATCAGTTAGTACAGTTAAGTCAGTTAGATCCTCTACACTTTTCGGAAGGTCTGGTTTCTGAGATAAGAGTTCTTTTAATTCTTCGTTCAGACACCTATTGAAAATGGTATTTCTTTTTTCAGCAAGCCAGTTGATTTCAACCATCAATTTCTGCAATTGTGTCACACACTGAAGCAAATCTCTCTTATTTTGCCTTTGGGCCTAATAATTCATGACCAATCCCTTGGGTCAATGTCCTTCTATCAAGTGCCGTGAAACTAATCCTAATCACCTCCACAGAGAGACCATGATATCATACTGGAAATGGGAAGAGAGAGAAAACACTGATGCAAGGATCGGCACACTTCCTTTGGAATCTGCTTATGGAAACCTGTAATGAAACATATTAAATTAGAAAAAGAATCTTATACTGTTGAAGTCATATTGAGCACTTTTACCTAATTACGTCAAGTACCAAGTCCTCTTTCTCAGGCGTCCTCCTCTAGCTTAATTCAATATTTTCACATAAGAAAAAGATTGTTAATATTTGTTCTCTTTGAACCTTGCGGTGTAGTCCTCTTATGGACTTGCTAGAGAGTTCAATGCACAAAAGGTAAAAAGGAATTTCAGTCTTGTAAGTCAAGGGAAAACTGACAATATGTACAATGGTCACTATGGAACATGAGAGTTGCAAAGTGCAAAATAAGAATGAGCAAAAACCTGAAAAATGCGGTGAAAGTAGCGCATGCACAGAATAGGTGAAAATATACAAGGCTTTGAAAAAGGTAATGGTCGTGAAAATTATCTGAATAGCAAGATAGTGCAAAAAGTAGAAAGTTCCATTCCAAAACTCTTTCTGCAATACACTGGCTCCACGATGATCATCCGATGACTGCATAAACTTACTGCTTTTCGAAGCGATGAGACTTTGACTTCACTCTCCTTTTATGCAATCTCAATCCAAGATGGCCACCATATCAGAAATTCCGCTTCCCGTGAGATTCATGTTGATTTTGTCTTAGTCATGCCTTTCTTCTGTGTGCGCACCAGCTTTTCTTTTAAGCTGAAGATGCTTATATCTAGTTCTCCAATTGTGTTAAGCATTTAACGACCATAATTTTGAATTGTTATTACCCGTAACTCAATAATTATTTATTAATGTTATATTGTGTAATCATGACAACCAACTGCTTGCATACCCAGAGCACTTGACACCAAACCAGAATAAAAACTAGGATCTGACATGTGAGAACCTTTCTCATCACCTTTCTTGAAATACTTCATATGCGCTACAATTAACTTTTTGGCAATTTTTCTCTATTTAGCATCAAAACAATCACTACAATACTTCACATATTTGAGGATGTCGTCAGGGGATTTTGCTTGTCAACACATTAGAATCTGCTAAATATGAGAATTAATTCTGAATGCAATCCCAACACAAACACTGAGACAAATCCAATAACTCCTTTAGCAAGTACTTCTATTCCACTGTACTGCCAGTAAATCTGCAGCAATCTCTCATAATATGTATGTACTGACTCTTTAGGCTCTTGTGTCACCTTCATAATCTTTGATCAATGTATCTCTCTCTGAGGAAACTCAGTCTTCAAATGTTCAATCACTAATTTATATTTGTCCATTACAATAGGAGATGGAATATCTTGGGTAGCCGCTCTCTGAGGCTCTGCATCAGGCCGACCAACATGTTCCTTGCTCTTTATCCACAAATCTTTAGGAAAAATTATCTCGAACAATGTATTCAAATCAAGCCAAAGTACTTTAGAAATTATGACAATGCTTTCTACTTCTGTATTCCAATTATCCAATTCTTTACCAAGCATTCAAAAAGTTTTTGTAAGTGTTAGTAGATCGCTCATCATGCATAGTACATGCACATATGCTATTTAATGCACTTCTCACAACTGGTAATCCACAATTATTTAACAGGTTGAATCACTTACGCTTGTTTTCTTTTCTCTTTCAATTTTCTTTTGTTTTTGTATTTTCCCCCTTTCCTTGACCAAAATGTTTTCAAATTATCCCACTCATTTATACACTTTTAAAACATCTACCATGTGTTCGCAAACTCCCATTGTACTTTCTCTCATGTCCATTTTGTAATTTGCATGTAATTTCTATACAAATCCACAATTAAACTCATCTGCCAATTTCTCAAGCTTCTCGTATGCATCACATGCACATCTTGCTGATTCCTTACACGGTTATCTCAATTTTACCTTATTGGTTAATGTTATCCTTTATAGATTAATAGTGCCATTAACAATGTCTCCAAATTCAACTTTTAGTCTATAAATGTTTTGTGTCTACCTCTCTCAGTCGGAGCACTAGCAAGCATACTAAGTACTGCTTCATTTCCATGGGGACGCTCCAGATTTCGTGGTTGTTCTGGACTGATATACATATTTACATGGAACCAATAATGTTTACAAAACTCTACCAGGCTACTGTGTCAATCAGTCATAGGGCACAACAGTGGTCTTGCTTCATCATTATACTGAGGTAGTCTTGAATCTAACAAATTGTCGAAAAATCCGGTCTCATCTCCAGAATCCCTTTCTATCTCTTTGTCTCTTTTGGGTTCATCTTTGTCAACATTGACATTCTTTTTATATATTTCCTTAACAATTGAATAAAGCACATGCACACTCTCTTCTACGCCATTGGTTCAAGCTTTCTTTTGCATATGCCATATCACATCCAACCAATTGCCTAATGCTTTTCTAACTGGTCTTGTCATAATTTTCTGTCATCCTTTTTTATTCCCTATCTGACCCCACTCATTCAAAACCTGTAACCATGCAGGTCTAGACTTGGATTTGCCTCATATATGGCACGCCTCAAATACTCAATCTTGCTCATGTTAAATGTACCATTCATTGAAAATTGCATGTCTTATCATCATTGGTAATTTTCTTCCAATCTTTCAACCATAAACAAGAATGAAGTCCTGAAGTTAGTAACATTTTGTGTGCAGGGGTGCCTTCGGGTGGGACCGTATCTCCTTCAAAGACTGGGATTTTAGGATTTTTCAAAGGAGAACTCATTTATATCTCAACCTAACTCTCACAACACAAACTGGAACAATTCAACCATTCACAATAAAATTTCAAAATGAGACTTGGAACACAAACCTTAAACAAAACATGTAAAGACAAGCAAACAAAGACAAAGTATTTGTCTGGGTGGGGGAATACGAAATGAAAATCAAACTCACCACAAGAAAGGGAAAAGAACTAAAAACACTTTAAAAAACACAATAAGATAGACTCTCAACCAGCAGTAATTCATTTATCTTTGAGTCAGTGTGTCTCGTACACAAAGAAACAGACAACACAACCCTTATCAGTTTACATGCAACTAAACCAATAAGGATTTATCAATCTCTTACCTATGATTAAAACTACTTTTCAGCGGACAACCTTAATATTTATCCCAGGATCCTTTTTCTTTAAATCTGCTAATTTTCCACAGAGAACTAAAAACCACTTAAGTCACAATATTTTCATCAAAAGCACAATTTAGAACAATTTCAGCATTTACAATACAATGGAAATGTTAACTCAGTGTGTTTGTTGCACAAGCACAACATGAAATACAAAACCACTGACGCAACACCATCGCAATGCGATCTGTGCCTTTCAGTAGAATGCATTCTGCACAAAACAGATCACGAACAAAACAAATGACAATCTTCACTTGACAAGCCCTATTTACACTTGTAACAAAACATCAACGGGACCTACATATCAGTTTAATTCACAGGGTTTCAGGACTAGGAATTAAGATAATCTAACTCTAACAGTTGAGGGTGTGCAGATTCAAGTTACATAATTGCACAGAAACATTCTCCATCCGATTTGCTTGTGATCATCAAGTTTGCCTGAAACCATCCTCTTCTACCAAAATATGTTGGCCCTTTTACGTAGAAGAGCTGATTGAATGAATTGGGGCTATGTGTAAGTGATATCCATTAAATACCTCCTCACTAGGAAACCCACATGAGATAAGATTGAAAGTGCAAAACATGAGGGTTCAATTGAAATTAAGAAATAATACAGAAAGTGGTGTGAAGTGGAACCATGGGTTGTACCAGTAAAGTTGCAACAGTAAAAGCCAATCATCATTAAGATGTTTTGTTATGTAATACAGGCTCATTCTAAAAACCCTCTCAAAATTAATATTCAAATAGAGCCTTTAATCTATATACTAATGGTAATAGCATTTAATTACTAAACAATAGCTGCTTGAAAATAAGACCCGGGTACAGTTCTGCTGCAAAGATATCAACCTTGAATGTGTTTTCCTCTGGAGGACAGGAACATTTTTTATGCAAAAACTCATGAATTGTTACAGTGAAAATAAACATCAGAACAGGGCACGTTTGGCCAATTTTAATAAGTAAAGGAAAAACACTGTGTAAATGAGAAGCTGAACTGGGTGCACAAATTAATTTTGCGGCCTACTTATGTTAACTTAAACACACAGGAGCTGATTCACAGAACTAACTTAAGGCAAAATCCTAAACTTACTACTTTTGGTATTCACAGAAGTTAGGATTTTGTCTTAAGTTTGTCTTAAGACAGACTTAAGACAGACTTAAGACAAAATCCTAACTTTAGTCTGTCTTAAGTCTATCTTAAGTCTGTCTTAAGACAAACTTAAGAAAAAATCCTATCTTCTGTGAATACCAAAAGTAGTAAGTTTAGGATTTTGTCTTAAGTTACTTCTGTGAATGCTGTCCCAAGGCACTTTCCGGAATAACAGGTGCGCCGGGGCACACTGTGTTGTACAGTGGGGTGTCTGTCGGTACACACTCAAAAATTGCTAAAGGCAGTGCTCGACATCATCGTCCTTTTCAACACCAATTCTGAGAGCCCTGTTCAGAGTCTGCATGAAACGTTCTACCTCCCCATTTGCCTGCGGCCACTGTGGCGTAATCTTGTGATGTCGAATGGCAAGGGATGTCAGATACTCCTAGAATTCTCTCCCTTGAAAGGGTGGTCCATTATCTGACTTGATTTCTTCCAGAAGTCCCATCATCGTGAAGACGCAGTCGAGCGTGGCTTTGACCTGGGAAAAAGCAGTTGAGAACACCATTTCTACCACAGGGAATTTTGAGTGGGAGTCAATGAGGACCAGGGTACTTCATCCATCGGGGAACGATCCAAAATCAATGCTGACTTGAGTTCACAGCTTGGGACATGGTGCTTCTGTGATGACCGGAGCTGGCGCCAGGTCATTTCCAGTGATGTTGCACTAGTGGCATGTCCGGATGGCTTCCTCGACCATAGTGTCCACGCCAGGGAACCATACCTTGTTTCTGAGATGGGCTTTAGTTTTAGCAATCCCTTGATGCTCTTGATGCGCCAGGCAGACCACTCTCTCTTGAAGGCTCCTGGGGATTACCAAGGTGGTGCAGCACAGGACAATCCCATGAAGCCCTTCACTAAGTCCTCTTCGGGTTCTCCATAGCTGTTAACCGAACAGTCTTTCCTCTTCAGTCAGAGCACGGACTCCATCGAGAAGGTGTTGCCAGCTCCGGTCCACCAGCATTGCTTTGACCTTGGACAGACTTTCGTCGGTCTCTCCGGCTCTTCTGATGTCTTCAAGCGTGAGCACATTTGGGCAGACCTGAGAGATCATCCGGACAAACTCCTCCGTGTTGTCCTCATCGGCAAGTCAGTCTGTTGAAACAGACTTGGCAGGGTGACGTGACAGAAAGTCAGCCGGGTTGTTGACCCCAGGCCGAAAGATAACTTCAAAGCGCTAGGCTTGCAGTTGTACTGCCCATCTCTTGATTTTTGGGGGAGCCAATCTGGAAGTGCCTGCAAAGAGGGGAATGAGAGGCTTATGGTCCGTGACCATGCCAAACTCTTTCCCGTAGAGATAGAGGTGAAAATGTTGGCACGCCCACTTGATGGCCTGGGCTTCACGCTCTATCTGGGCATACCGCATCTTTGTTCCTGTTAAAGCTCTGCTAGCATAAGCAATTGCGACCCATTCTTTCGCTTTCGTTTCTTGTAGGATATTGGCTCCTAGCCCCATGGGGCTAGCACCCACCACCACCTTGGTGCGTCTGTTGGGTCGAAAGTACACCATAACTCTTTTGTCGATGAGTGCCTCCTTCACAGCATAGAATGCCATGTCTTCGTTTGCAGTCTACGCCCACAGTTGTCCTGATTTCATGAGGTTACGGAGAGGTTCTGAGAGAGACGCCAGATTCGGAATGAATCGGCCACAATATGTGGCCGTGCCTAGGAAACTGTGGACTTCTCTGGGCGATGTGGGCCTTGGGGCAACGCATATGGCCGCAGATTTCTTTGGGTCAACCTGGAGACCATCGCGAGAGAAGATGTAACCAAAGAACTCCACCGACTCTTGGTAGATTGAGCACTTGGCTTGGGTCCACTTTCCGCAAGTCATTGAAGGGTGTCCCTGAGATGTACGTGGTGCTCCGCTAGTGTTTTTGTGAACACCAGGATGTCATCACTCAAGTTGATAACACCTTGCAGTCCTGTGAGTGTTTCCCTTATAGCGTTTTTTAACACTTCTGCGGGGGAGGATATCCCAAAGCTCAGCCTCTTGTATCGTCGTAGACCCACATGAGTGGAGAACGCCGTAATTATCCTGCTGTCTGGATGGAGTTCTACCTGGTGATAGCCAGCGTTGAAGTCAAGTTTCGTGAATCACTTGGCCCCGTTGAGGTCTTCCACGATGTCATTCATGGTGGGCGTGAGATGTCGCTTCCCCTTTACGGCTTTGTTTGGAAGGCGCATGTCGACATATAGCCGGATAGGCACATTTCCTCTAGCCGTGTTTTGAGTATTATTCACAGTGGACAGATTGATGGTATCTGTTAGCTTGCAGATTAAGACCTCCAAAGCGCTGACTAGCTCCATGATTATACTGGTCAGGGCCATTGGGCTTGCTGTCAGGGGTGGGGGCTGCCCCGAACACGGGCACTTACATGGCCCTGTAGAAACTACTGCATGCTTGTCTTTTGCAGACCCTAAGCTGTCTGTTAGATGTACGGGGATTAAATCTTAATCAATGCTCATCAAGGGGGAAAATCTATTGCTACATTCTGTTACACACTCTGGAATGCTGATATTGTCTAAATATACACACAGAGTGAAGATAGAGACAACTCTATTGGTGGTACATCCTCAATAACGGACAGTGGAAGCTCTTCTGACTTGATCTTTTAAACATATCAGGAACAGTTTTAACAATCAGGGAAGACAAGGCGTGGTTTGTGGGGGGCCTCTGAAGTACTGATAATATTGCCCGTGGGAACTGTTAAGATTTCTTCACAGTCACTGATAAGATTATCTATACGGGTCATAACACAGTAATAGGCAGGAGCAATGGCCGCAGTACTACAGCTAAACAGAAAGCAAACAATATAATGTAATGCGAATTAGCAGCCCAACATGCACAGCCTTCCAGGCTAGCTAGATATCCAATAATAAGATGCCCAGTTGCGACACAGATATGAATCACTTTTGTTTGGTTTGGTATCAGTCAGTTTCTCCTCTCAACTAAATACTAACACCAAGGTGTATTGTTTGGCAGCTGGAATAAGAGGATCCAATTATAAATTAAATTACAGCAGGAGAAACAATACCTTGTAATATGTCCAGTCCTAAGGGTCGGTGTTAGGGGGTGGCCCTGCCCTGCCACTTCCTGACAGTGACGGGCAAGGACCGGCATGGCCTTGGCCGGGGATTTTCCCCGGCACGGCCAGGGTGCGTCCCGCGGGGGGAGGCAGCACTTAAATGCGCATGTTGTTTTCAGCGCCTCCTCCTTGTTGGCGGTACAAAAGGGGGTGGTGATGGACGGAGCATCTGAATCAATCAAACACTCACACCCAGTCAAAAGATCTGGGTTTAATCCATCACCGTTCTTTAGCCCACTCTGCCACCCCAGTTCAGACATGGCTATATGCAAATCAGTCTGGCCCTGTGCCTCATGGGAACAGTCCAGCCCGAACTGCCAAGCCATGTCTTCCCTGAACTGAGGTGGCAGAGTGGGCTAAAGAACGGTGATGGATTAAACCCAGATCTTTTGACTGGGTGTGAGTGTTTGATTGATTCAGATGCTCCGTCTATCACCACCCCCTTTTGTACCGCTTTTGGCCGCCATAAGTGTGGCAGGGTATGCTCAGACGTGAGTCCCTTGCTCACTTTGCCACTGGATTCATGCAAGCCGGGCTGAAGACGGCTGGAATGCCAGAAACCGGTCCTCGGAAGCTTGTTTCCGGTCCAGGGAAGACATGGCTTGACAGTTCGGGCTGGACTGTTCCCATGAGGCACAGGGTCAGACTGATTTGCATATAGCCATGTCTGAACTGGGGTGGCAGAGTGGGCTAAAGAACGGTGATGGATTAAACCCAGATCTTTTGACTGGGTGTGAGTGTTTGATTGATTCAGATACTCCGTCCATCACCACCCCCTTTTGTACTCCTCCTTGTTGGCAGCAGCGGGATGTAGCTCTGTGCACCCTGGGCGGTGCAGTCCTCAAGCGGGGTAGCAGCAGTGGAGACAGGGGCCAGAGGCTGACAGTGCGAGCAGGGCAATCCCTGGGACCACGGTCCCACCAGCGAAACGTAGGAGACACTTGATTATGGCCCGGAGCAATGCAAGTTTAAAAAAGCAAAACAACACAAACTTAAAGAAATGATAATGTGTTTAAGATGATGGTCATCCAACTGTTTCCTGCGTTACGTGCGAGAAGGTGAGGGGAGTTCCTGAGACGCGCACACGTTGTCAACTTTTGTTTTTGTTTTTCAGGTTCTGTTCCCCGGCCATTGGTGGTCAGTTTGAATATCTGGATTGTGGAACACTCCTTCATAAAGTGGGTTGAGCGGCAATCCAAATCCAGCTTTCACGGTTCATATTTGAGGTTCAATGTTGGCACATGCAAAATTTCATGGCACGGGAAAAGAGGGATGAGGTGGAGTGAGTTATTGCCTTGTTTGAGCATATCGCTATTAGGTGGTAGGTGCCCGGATATTTTACTATTACATCTAGGCGAGAACGACTTGTTGGTGCAGGAAGGGCTAGCTTTTTGTAAAGATATGAAGGAGGACTTGGAGGAGATCAGCAAACGCATTGTTTGCCATGTCATCTGGACAGAGTTTATACCTAGGAGACTTTAGCGATGGACACAACAAATAAGGAGCGATAGATAAGGCCAGGAAAAAGATCAATAAAGAGATGCAGGCCTTTTGTAGGGAGGCAGGTATAGGTAGGGTAACACATATGGACTTCCACTTTGACAAAGTAGAATTTTTCATAGCCAACGGTGTACACTTGTTCGTTATGGTCATGGAGTTATATCTAGTTCAGTTGAAGTTTGAGTTGGCTAAAGTACTAAACATCACATAGACAGAAGGGGGGCAGAAAAAGGCACAGCGCACCACCTATTTTTTCAGGGTGGTCGTTGGCATATAAATTGCCATTGTTTAATAAACGTTATTCCTGTTGACAGTGCCAATTCAGGCTGAAAGGGAACGGGTAGATTATTTCATGCCTGGATGTCCCAGGAAGTTCAAGGTTATGTAGGAAGTCTACTTGAGGAGGGGATAATTGTTGGGGATTTTAAAGGTCACAGTTGCAATTCAACAGCTCTGGAGCAGGTACACTATTACTATATTAAGTTGTTGTGGGGGGAGAGAGATTCTAGGGGAGAGGGGTAGCTTAACATAGGTTAGATAAGCTGTATAGTGAGGTTTTAGTTTTTTAAGGTAAAGGCCCAGGTTGTTTTGTGATGTGCACCTGTTTCAATAAAGCAGCCTTTTTCACACAACCCTAGTGTCAGTGGTCTGTGCTGCTCCCCCTCTTCCCATTTAATAACTCAAAGTTGTATTTGTTCCTGCTGTGGTGTCCATGTGGGACGGTGCAGCTCTGCTCTCAGAGCAAGGGGGAGGAGAGGTGGGCACTCTGTGAGTGTGCAATGACTGATTGACAGGCCCTCTCAGGCTGGCGAAACAGTGATGCGCTCTTAACATGGTCTCCACCCAGGCTGCGTTACAGCCTGGGTGGAGAACATTTTCTTATTTTTGATCCCCTTCCCCCCACCCCACCCCCTACCTCCGCCTAAAGCCTCCCACCCTGCCACTCCCGATACCTGCCGACAGCCACTGAGTGTAGCAGGGCTGGAGTTTAGAGTGAAGAAGCGTCCAAGAGCGCAGGAGAGAGGAGGAGCGCAACACAAAGTTCGAGCTGGCAAGCTACTGTGGAGGGTTGGAAGAGGGAGTGAAGGAATGAGGATGAAATAGGGTTGAAGCAGGACTTTAAGTAAGATGAAGGAAGTGGAGATCTCTGAAAGGGGCATGGCCTAAGTAATTAAGGGCATGGCTTAAACAGATAAATTAAATTTCTCTGATTCCCATAGTTTGTCACCCAACATGCATTTTGGTCTCTGTGTGAGCTTTCTGTTGTATCCAGAAATGTAACGCAGCAAGTAATATACACCTAAATCCAACCAGGACTAGTGGCTGTGCCAAAGTTTTATAGGTGTTTAAGATAAGGGAGTTACAACATTGATTTTCCTGTAAATAATTAACATTGAAGATGTTGAATTGTGAAGCTGTGAATTAAATTTTAATGAGGCATGTGGAATGGGCAGAGGTTTTTATAGTGTCCCAATAATTCCCATTATGTTATCTTTTTTCATGTGTTTAAATATTGCTTCATAAATCTTCTAGCTTTTTCATGACATTTTTTATTCAAATTTGCTTTAAAATGCAACATTTTCTCTACTTTTTTTCAAAATGTCCCTAGGGTGAGAAAACCCCTGAACTCTCCTTATGTTAGTTGGGAATGCTCATTTAGTTTTCTCACTACATAAATCTCAACTGTTACGCCCCACCACTTTGAAATGTCACCAGCCATTAAGCCCAAATGAATCCAGATGGCTTTATTGGGCGAATTAATGTGCGGGCGTGGCCGTGACGGAACCACGCCGTCATGAGCACACCCACCCATGGCTCATGACGGCGTGGTTCCGTCACGAGCATAGCAGCGCCGCGCTCACCCCCCATTTTCCCAGCGCCGCAGCGGAATTCGCACTGCGGCCAGGGGGTTATTAGTGCTTTAACTGCGAAGGGTGAAAGGCGTTGTTCCATGTAACAATTAGCCTGAACTCTTTAATAATTGGAGTATTACTAAAGCATACCAATGATGGTCGTTGATCTAGTTAATGTTTAAAGCAGTCACTTAGAACTATTTAAAGGACAGTGAAATGCATTCTCCCATTTAACTATTTGCTGTGATGCCGTGAGGCCCAGGAGATGGGCCAATTTGGGCTTTAAACACTTGTTGACGGGGAAAGCAATGAATATTTAAACAAGCATTTGCAATGCAATAGGTCTCGCATTTACACGAGTTTAAGCTATTGGCATTCAAAATAACAATGCCTTTAATTTATAAAATGTAAAAGCCTGCAAGCTATATAACTACGCACTTATTACTTGGAGTCCTTGTTAATTAAAAGAAAGGCTGCCACTACAAAAGGGGCAGTCACTGCCAGCTTTGCTTCTTTTAAGCAAAAACTATAAATACAAAATGCATATTTATGCACACCTTGCAGGTTTTCAAAACACATACAATAAAAGCATTGTCATTACAATCACAATAGCTCTCAACATCTTGCAAATGAAATAAGTCTTGCATTTACATTGATAAAATACATTATCATTTACAATGCCAATAGCTCAAACTCGTGTAAATGCAATGTAATAGGTCAGGCATTTACAAGACTTTAAACTATTGCCATTGTAAATAACAATGCCTTTTATTTATGTTTTAAAAGAGAAAAACAAAAAAAACATTGTCATTTACAATGTCAATAACTCAAACTAATGTCAATGCGAAACCTATTCCATTGCATCGTGTTAGCGCGATTCCTGTTTCCTGCAGGGGTCGTCGGTTGCACAGTGGTTGGGGGCGGATTTCTGGTTTACGCTCACAGGATTTCACATCAGAGCACATCCCACATGGCTTCTCCATGCACAGGTCCTTTCGGGTAAGTGCACCACATCCACACCACAATATACCACCCACATGCATCCCAGCAACATACACTTCCCACATGCATGGCACCAACACACACCACACAATAACACACCTCTACATTCCACACCATGCCACTGCCCCCACATCTGCACACAACACAACTTACTCCACATCACTACACTAATACATATATTTACACACAGCAGAAGGCACCAGTAACCTACACTACATCACTGAATACCGCACACTATGACTACACACACCACAATGCCAACCCAGATCGCTGCATTTCACAGACACACAGGGATGACTGCTTCGCTCCATCTCAGCAATATACCAAGCTTGCAGTACAGGGCTTTCTTTTTTAAACTACTTTCATCAGGTGTGGTTTCTAATTTAACTACAAGAAACCCTGGGCTACAAATCCCAGAATGCATTGGGTGGTTAAATGAAAGCAACTGACTGAAAACTAAGGGGCCCATTTCATTGGCAGGCGGATTGCCCCCGCCGGGCCAGCGGTAGCCACTGCTTGCCCGGCGAGGGCGATCCGCCCGCCATCCATACCTAAAAGACCCCCACCATATTAGGATGGCTGGGGGGTCCGCGGCGGACGGAAAGACCGTCCACCGCTTTTCCGCTGGTTGACTCGTCGACCGGGCGGAAAACATGTATAATATGGTGGCGGTGTCTGCAAGACACCGCCATCCATATTATGATGATCGCGGCAATTGGCCTTTCCATGGCGGCAATGCGGTGTTGGAGGCCTGTTGCGGGCTCCCAGGGTGTTGGGAGGTACCCATGGTACCCCCAGACATTTGAATACACAAGGTGGCAACCACTGCGCGGTGCCTGTCATGTTGCGCATGTTGCGCGTGCAAATGCACAACATGCAGTTTTTACATTGCGGCGGGTGCTGCTTGTAGCTTGTAGCACCGCCCGCCGCACTGTAAAATATGCGTGATGCGCCTGCCATGGTGGCGGTCACATCATAATAGGCACAGCGGGACCGCCGCACCCCTGGCGGGCGGCCTGCATACCATTACGTTTGTCCGCCCGCCATCGTAATTGTGCCCATAGTATTCCGGGTGACACTGAGCGGCGCTACAGCTTTTAAACATTATCGCAAAACAGCGAGGTATCGTATGTTTTTGAAGCAGAGCTCAACTCCTCGCTATGCACTGCTATCTACCATCAACCAAGCACGGTGCACAGTAGCATAAAAAGCATAAAGTATACCGCAACTCACCCATATGTTGCAGCACACCGACGTGTATGTCTGTCCACACCAGCGCATACAGCCCACACACGCTAAAATGAAAGCATATCACTGTATGCCACAGCACACCATTTGCTCACACTTCGACACGTCTCTTTAACAGCAGCACACACACACACAACAAAAGCTCATAAGGGCATGCAAATATTGCTGAGCGCATCGGGTTATACTAACCGCAGACACAGGCTGCACTCCGTGCCACAAAACCCGTTGAATGACTACCG
Organism: Lissotriton vulgaris; assembly: GCF_964263255.1. Lineage (NCBI taxonomy): Eukaryota > Metazoa > Chordata > Amphibia > Caudata > Salamandridae > Lissotriton > Lissotriton vulgaris. The sequence continues at coordinate 1,072,271,774 of NC_141699.1, forward strand.
CACTGCACACCACCGCTCCACTCCCAGCGGTGTGCTAAGCAGCTTGAACCGGACGGACGCGCCACAACAACCCCACACCTTGTGGCTTCTCTCATCACTGATCCCTGAGAACGCACTCACAGGCATTGTGCACACGCATCTGCTGGCATTTTTCCCTCTCTGGGAGTCGCGTCTCCTATCAGGGGGCGTCTGCACCCCAAACCCACTGAGAGTACATGAGGCACTCCCTATCTCATTCCCCGGAGGGCATGCCACTGGGAGGGGTGACCACACACACCCAGGCAAAGCTCCGACCACCACCAGGCTCGCACAGCCAGGCAGAAACTCTTTCCAGGAATCAGTTATCAAAAGATATTGCATTTTATTATGTGCTCATAATGGGTTTCCATGATCCAATGGTGTGTTGCGACAGGTCAGTGGCCGGCCAAGGCTCCTTCCTGTCCCTCCTTTTGTTGGCTGGTGTTGTTAAAGTGAAAGCGCACATACCGGAAAATGAAGCGTAGCTGCCATTGTCCCGATCAGTGTCTGTATAAAATAGTGCTGAACCACCATATAAATCCCACCATGTCACGCCGCAAGTACACGATCCAGTCTGGATGGGCGAGCCGAAAAGGAGACAGGGAGAGAACAAACAAGCCTCACTTCAAATAGAAAGCGAGTGTTTACCATAAAGGATGACGCCGGACAATAAAACGGAAGGGATGAGCTTCCACTCCACTTCCAAAATCTCCTAGATGACAAGAGGTCTCGCAGAGCGAGCAGCGCATGCGCTGCAACGCTAGGCGAGACCTAATAAACGTGAAAAGCAGGCAGCCTGAAGCGCCCACTACAGTCAGTCAGCGAAGGTGATACACGTCACGGGGAGGGGTGGCGCTACACTTGGGCAGGCCACAGAAACAAGGGATGAAATCAGACAAGCCCTGAAAACCCTGCGGCTTGGCGTAGTAAGTGCATGTGTCTGTGAGTGCTGTGACTTCCTGACCCTCGCACAGCTATTAGGAAATCAGTAATATCTTGTAGGAATTATTGTATTGTATTTCTATTTATATAGCGCTTACTACCCCTGACAAGGTGTGGGATCGCTTTTTGGTACGTAGCATGCTATTCCTGAACCCAAAAAGTATTAGAGGTGGATTAGTAAAGTGAAATTTGAATTAATTTGAGTGGGGGATATGTGTTAGTTGGATTCAAAAGTATAATGGGGGGATAGAAGTGGGAAGAGTCTAGAAGGTGTTTATTGGGAGATCATAGTAGTAGGATTAGGTTTGGAAGTAATCTATACATGTGAACAAAGGTACCAGGATTGTGTGACAACACAAGACAATCGATCAGTTTGGTAGATTCTGAGGATCTTTATGAATCTTGGGCAGGAGGTATAACACTAGGACGCCTCCTAGTTGAGGCAGCTGTTCGCGCTTTATAAATACTAGTATTATTATTATTATTATTATTCTCTGCATTTTATCTATACGAAAATCTAATTCCATTGACCCAATCCATCCTTTCATGTGTCCATGTTTTAGAAAAGGGGTAGTTTTTTTCAACAGTTCTCATCAGGGATCCCTTCCCAGTTTTTGATAGTGCTTTTGATCCAAAAATTGTCTCAATCCTTTCTTAATATATTCATTTCTGTTACGAATATGTTTTGACCCCCCTTTGCCCACTGATTTGATAACCTGTTTACCATTTTCTATGAGTTCAGTCAGATCTTGAATAAGAGATTAAAGAGAAGCCATCTCTTCTCCAAATGGCTTATAGCTGACAGTACTTTAGTTTCCAAAGTAATGATCTTCGAAGAGGTTTCAGAATTAAGAGGTACAAATGTAGATTTTTTTCTGCAACCCTGTTACTTCAATGCTGATTATCCCATTTCTTTCATGAAAGTAAACGTGTCTTTGAATTTTACGAAATATTTCAATCGCTTCTATTTTTAATTGGACAAAGTCAGTCTGGTCTACTGATACAAAGGATAGTCCTTTGTGGTGCTTGAAAGGGAAAAATAGAAGTGTAGGTACCCTGTACCAGAGTACCTGCTTGTTTCTGAGAAGTACCGGTACTCTGAAATTATAAGTATAACATCACTCTTGAGAAATGCAGGTATTCACCCTCTCAAAAAATAAAAAATGCTGGTACTCCATACCGGACAGTACCGGCCCATTTAAAGCAGTGGCATTTGGATAGTACAGCTATTGGTCTTTGGACTAATTCATGTCTGATATATTGTGGACTGGATGTGTTACCTCTTGTCCAAGCCATGTTTGCATTTCCCATGGTTGATCTCCCCTTGTTCTTGTTCGATCTCATCCTAAAGGAGGCTGCTGGGGAATGTGCCTGGTGTAATTCACACCACAAAGCACCAAGTGCCATAGCATGATAACCACACCTCAATGGTCTTCAAGCACGGCATGTAAACACTTCCCTCGTGGGCACAAAGCAAAGACAACACCCTTCCAACCAGAAACTCCATATGGTGTAGACTGCTATCCATGTGGATAAGTGATTCAGTACCCTAAAAAGGCTATAAGGCTATACAAATGTTACAATATAGTACAATGTTCTTCCTCGAGAAGGAAAACTCAATTGGTCTGTAAGTTGAAATGGTACTCCTTCTTTTGTGTCAAAATGTTTTGTAACTTAAAAGTCACCTGGGTCGAGTGAACTGTTGACTGATAATGTGTTATCTACAATGCCCCTCTGCCATTACACAAAAATAGCCATAGCATTCATCGCCTAACACCTGCTCTCATTTTAATGCAGATGTGTGCACAGAGCAGGGCTTTTGTGAACATTACTATTTACTATTGATGTGCAGGTGTTCAGTAGATGACCATGTTTGTGGTGCACTGGTGATGTAATGACAGAAAGGAGGTTACAAATAAAGGAGCAGGACATGTTAAAAGGAACATTGATCATCTCTTGTGGGAGGCAATGTTTTGGCCAACACACTTCCTAAATGTTATTTTCCTTCAGCAAAATGGAAGGGAGGGCTGACAGCCGCCTTAACCTCATCGCTGCGGCGCATATTTTTGCGCTATGCGGCTTTTTTCAAAAAGCCGCGTTAGATGACGAGCTCAGCACACGCCCCCCGTGGCTGATGATGAGCTGAGCTCGTCATCAGCATCGAAGGGGTTAAAGACCTCACTATGTGACAATTGAGCACATTAATCCCCAAATGTACACTTTTACCTGAAGTAGCACTTTTCCCCTGACCTTGCCGTTCAATTATTTCCTAACCTAAACGACTCCCTCCTACTTCTCCACCTCTCTCCACTACTTCTCCACTCTTTCTCGTTATTTATTGTGTCCTGAGGTGTCACCTTCCTATATATTTCTCTCCCACATATCAGTATTTTCCCACATATCTCCCTATCAGCTGCGGCCCGTGCATAGGGACCACCCCATCCCCTCTTGCCCCTCAAGAAGAGTGTCTGCCATGCTAAGCAAAGGTCAGCGTGATAGACATTTTTCATTTTCAGGTCAGGCAGTCAGGAGCTAGACATGCACTAAATGCGCAGGCTCCTGGCTGCCTGAGCTGAACTTTGTTAGCTGAGGATGCCACAGCTCCTGTGGCCATGACCTCCTCAGCTCATCAAAGGTCCTCAAGGCCCTCCCCCTCGTGACGAGGGGGAGCGTCACTCATTGCATGGACCTGGGCGCTTCAGTTTTAAGCCCTGAAGTGCTCAGAGCTGAGTGTCAATCAATAACACTTCGTCACAGAGTGGGGTGGGGTCAGCGGTCTCACTGACTCCATCCCATTCTGTGAACAGGTTGGGACTGCTGCCTTCCCTCATTGGCTGATCTAAGTTCACCATATGAGGAAAGGCAGCTGTCCCAACCCTCCTGGGACCTCCGAGGCAGAGCTGCAGGTAAATCTCTCTTTTTTTTAAAATTAATGTTTGGTGCATGCGTGCATGTTTGAATATTTGGTAATGAATGTTGTGAATGGATCTGTGTGTGCATGTGAATGTGTGAATGTATGGGTGTGAGTGAGTGTATGTTTGAGTGAGTGTGTATCCCATCCACCAACCTTTCTTCTAAAATTACTGGTTGCCACTGCTCCCTTTTGTTCGCAGTTTACTTACATTTTGTTTTAAAATGACATGTTGTTTCACATAGAGCTACCTATGGAGTATACCTATCTATGTATCCCTTAGGACACTCTGCCACTCTTTTTTGTGAGTCTTGTTTCTGCTAAATAACCACTCTTAAATAAATATCTAATGGGTGGCACATGGGTCACAGAGATTCATCCCACTTTGCCCCTTCAATAGCAGAAACACGCATCCCAGGCTTTGTCCATGTTGCTTTTACTGTGCTCTCACAATACATTTCTTCTATTTTCAACACTGGTCATAGTGATGCCACTTTGGTCTTTGTGATACAAATATTGACATAAAATGAGAATAATATATTTCAGTATTTTATTGAAAATAAGTTCAAGTCATACAAAGAAGTATATGTACATAAAACAAAAACACTGCACCAAGTTTGGCCAACGCTACTTTATCAGCCGAAACGCTGCTAAGCAGTGACCTAAATATTAGGCGATGTCAATGCCCTTATTCTGACCACAGAGTCCATCTCTCATTCTTTCTTTCATCTACAGAAGGGGCATCCTTTTCAGCCCATGACTTGTCATCATCTTTCCCAGGATAAGAACCTAGCCTGTCTATGAATGCTCCTCAAATTGTGTTGAAGACTTCTAGCAAATCTTACAGACCATATATGACTTTTTCATAATTAGTCATTTTGTTTCTGTCAATCTGCTCTTAGCCTCTGTCCCTGAGGTCATGCGCTAACGCCTAAGACTTGGCTGGTTTCTCAGACAGACATAGGTGGTTAGCTATTTTCTTGCATACTTGCTTCTACTTACAAATCCTTAAAGGTCCATCAAAAAGGGCTTTTTTTTTTTATTTTACACTGGGATTGCCCAGCGTGTGCTTTCTTTTGGTTTTAGGCAAACCAACCACCCTTTGGGCTTGCACCTTCTGCACTAAATATCTCTACCCCCGATAACCGTGCATTACCGGTTGGCGGTATGCCGCAGTAAGAGTCTTCCTGATGGTGTGTAAGAGTCTTCCTGATGGTGTGTAAGAGTCTTCCTGATGGTGTGTAAGAGTCTTCCTGATGGGTGCGTTGCTTATAGCGCCAATGCGAGACTGCTGTATCCCGCCCCCTAAATCCCCTTCAGGATCAGAACTCCAAATAAAGGCACAATAGCAGAAGCAGAGCAGTCACATTGTACACAAGCTTCCAGGGTTTGCTGTTCAACAAGATTTGGAGACATTCTCTGACGCTTTGCCAGTATATTTTGCCTAGTTGTAATTTAAAGCAGATCAAGGCAAAATATGAAATGTAAATGAACACATCTATTTTACAACAGGACTACAAACAGTAATAATTCCATTAGATGACTATCATAATGCAAGCACTAACATTAATGCATAAGTTACTTAAATTTTATCCAATGAGCTATTATAGGTAGGTATAAGAGGGCAATAATACTGTAAAATATTTCTTAATCATACACAGGTCTTTCTTTTGTCCAGGGGCACCCTCTACCTAGCGGGGTACAACACAGATCTCAAAAGGATGTGGCTGCACTATGCCCCCCAAAATGGTGTCCATGTTGACATTTTTCACTCCCTCTGGTAGCCGGAAGGTGAAGGCCCGGAGGAGGCTTGTGAAGAAGATGAACAGTTCGATCCTTGCCAGCGTCTCCCCCAAACACACGCGGTGTCCTGCAGGTGGAAGAAGAGGAGAGATGGGTCACTTCTCTTACTACTGCTTAAGATGCATCATTTGCCAGGTAATATGGCAGGAAGGCCCTTGCATGTGGGGCTTGTGGGTAAATAGGAGCTCAGAGTTGTGAGACTACAGTGCAATGAATCCAGATCCCAGGTTTGACTACAGAGAGGCCACAAAGTTCTCCACATCCAGATGTTAAAGCTTATTTACAAGAGGCCTGCGCCTCACACTTTTTTCGACAATCTGGCTTTGCTTGGCCTCATGGATATGGAGTAAGGCAAGGCAGCACAAAGCGCTTCGTTGCTTTACACTGCGTCAAGGATGTGCTCCATGGACATTGCAGTGTGTGTTCCCATGCAACACCCATGGATTTGGACGCTGTCCCAGATTTACAAAATCATGTAGCCCTGGTGCAGCTTCAACACCTTACGCCTCCCCCGAGCAGGCGTAATGAGAAATGTTTTCATTTCTCCTCGTTTCCTCTTTCCATGTGTGCTGTATTCTGCAGCACACATAGAATGAGTAAAATGCCTCACTGGATATTTTTTGTGCAGGAATGTGCCCCTTCCTGCACAAAAACAATCCGGCCAACAACACGGACCCATTTGCACCAGGTGCAAGGGTGACTGCGCTGGTGCAAGGCAGCCAAAACTCCACCAGCGCAGTGGGAAAGAACAGAAATGCGCCATATATCATGCATACAGCACTTTCCTGCCCTTTCCTTTTGATGCAGGGCAGCACAGCAAAGTGACTTGCTTTGCTGCCCTGTGCCAAAAACTCCTAAATGAGACCCTTTGTGTTTTGGTTTCTTTTCCTTGGCCTCCTCAGGGTTGCGATCCTGTTAATAGTAGGGTTTACTACGCTTTTCCTGCAAAAGCCTACATAAAACTGTGGGCCAGATTTACTAACATTTTGTGTCATGGTTGCACCACTGTCGTGTTGCATCCTTGACGTAAAATGCTAGTAGATATTTACAAACCCAGGCAAGAGGCGATTAACCTTGTGTGCCTTTATAAGGAAACATGTAACTCAGTGCAGCAGCTTGTGCTGCATTGCGTTACAATTCATTCTGGGAGGGCGCTCTATGGGTGGAACATGGCTGTTCCCTTGCAACACACCCATGAATTTTACGGTATCCCAGATTTCCAAAGTTTTATAAACCTGGTATTGTGCAAAATCGCTACGCCTCCCAGAGAATGGCGTAGCAAGGAGAAAAATATTTTCTCCTCTTTCTATGTGTGCTTCAATCTGCAGCACACATAGCAAGAGGAAAATGCCTCAACAGATAATTTTTGTGCAGAAAGGTGTCCCTTCCTTCACAGAAACAATTCTCCTTGTAACGCAGGCACCCTTGCACCTTGGGGCAAGGTTGCCTGCATCGGCGCTAGGCCGCCTAAAGTGTGCCAGCGCATTTAGTGAGCATAAGTGCGCCGTATTTTAGTATCTAATATAAATACTTTGCTTGCTAGAGAAAGTGAGAAACCTCCAAGGGAGACCCCATGCTCTTAAATGACTTAATTAAAAGCTTGATCTTTTTGTGCCAGTCCTTGCAATCAGAGGCGTCTGGGCACCATTTTGGAAAAAGGTCAGGGTACCCATTACACAGAAGCCACTCCACGTGTGTGCATTATTAGAGCAAGTGTTAATGTCCCATCCCAGGTGTGTCTGCTCTGCGGCACCTCTAAATAGTCCTAGATACAGTGCTTCAAAAATCTTCTCCCACACCTTCTGGGGTGGCTACACACGAGATGCCTCTTTCAAGGGTGAGGCTACACTCGGGATGCCTCCTACAGGGGTGAGGCTACACTTGGGATGCCTTCTTCAGGGGTCAGGCTACACTTGGGATGCCCCCTGAGTTCCTAGGTAAGTTTAAGCAGTAGTAAGCACTTGCACTGCTGTGTCTTCTTTCATTAAAGCAGATGAAGGCACGGGTTGCAGCAACCGCTACCCCTGTCTTGAATTTTGATACTCTTGTCATTGCCCTTGTTATATATATATATATATATTGCGCTCTAACTTTTCGTGTCTTCAAAGAAAAGGCGCAGCACTCAAGGAGGGTTTATGAAAATCATGATATGATTTATTAGGGGGAACTGCACAGACGCATTTCGGCATGCTGCCTTCGTCAGTGTGTCAATTACGACTCAAGATCAACATGTTGATAAAGTTTTCTACAATCATGGACATCAACATAGGACTAACCCCTCAAGCAACAACATGAGCGCCATATTGGAATGTCTGTATCAAGCATTATTCCACATACGAAAGAGCCTTTAACGTCCACTAATGGACTTCGTATTCATGTTGAGGGGGTATATTCCTTACAAAATGTCACAAGATTTTGACAAAAAATAAAGCCGTGGATCGGCTGGTGTCCTATGTTCAAAATGTCCCATCATGATTATATAGCATTCACAACATACTGAAAATAATACAATAGTTCATCAGAAATCGGCGTTAATCGAATCAAAATGTTCAAACATTTACAAAATACATTGGTAATATATATCATAAGTTAGTTCAATTAATAAATGCAATATACTCGACTAAAAAATTCTCATTCATGAGATTCAGTACAGATAACAGTAACATAGGCTTTTAAAATATTTGCTTATAAGCCCTCCCAATAGCATCTAGATTGGTGATTAAGTGCAGGGCAGACCTCAGAAAGGACAAAGGATAAAACAAAAGAAGGAAAACCCTACGGATTTGAGCAAAAGATCAATATCCCTTATCTCTCTGCATGTATGTGTCGTAGCTCATATCTTATCCCTCACCCAGACAGAAATTGGAGATTATAAATTCAATAAGTCCAGTAATGGCATGATGGTAGGGAATTCCTATTATACCCTCAAAGGGTCCCTATTTAGATGATAATGTAGTTGTTACAGTGTCACTTTCCTAGGTGAAATGCCATTTCTTCTCCACTGTTGAGTCCTCTAGGATGTTTAGTGGAGAGGTCTAGGATATACCTCGACTCTAACCTACGGAGTCTTCTCAGGCGGTCGCCTCCCCTGACATTGGGTGGGACAATGTCCAACCCAAAGAATTGGAGTTTATCACGATCCCTGCCGTGCTCTTCTGCAAAATGCTGGGCAACCGGATAGGCAGGATCTGCCTTCTCGATTGCCCGCAAATGCTCCAGTATCCTCAATTTAAGTTCCTTGATTGTACTGCCGATGTAGCGAAGGCCACAGGGGCAGAGAAAACAGTATACTGCAAACTGGGAGCTGCAGGTTATGAATTTCTTAATGGGCATTGTTCTCCATGTGTCGGGTATTGTGTATGACAGGACTCTTTTGCTGCCGGCACAGGCTTTACAGCGCCCGCAGGGAAAGAGTCCCTTCATCTCTTTTAGGGTGTTAGTTTTGGGTGCGGGTTTCTCCATATGACTGGAGACCAGCATGTCTCCCAACGATCTTGCTCTGCTAAATGTTAGCAGAGGATATGCAGGTAGATCTTCCTTCCGTATGTTGTCCGTTTGCAATATATGCCAGTTCTTATGTAGCATTGCTCTGAGATCATTAGCACCTGATGAGTAGGGAGTGATCAGCCTAAACTTCCCTTTGTTGGCGACTGCGTTCTTATCGTGGCCACGTCCTTGGCTATTGGCGATCAATAACGTTGCCCTCTGGATCTTTCTTACCTTCTTCAGTGTAATATTTAGGAGTTCCTCACCATAAGCCCTAATTAAAAAGTGTGCTAAACATTCTGAGGCAGCCGCCTCAAAGTCTGAATCCCTTGAGCAATTCCTTCGGAGCCTAAGAAGTTCTCCGTAGGGAATGCTCCTTACAAGCTGAGGAGGGTGACTGCTGCTGGCAAAGAGTGTTGAGTTGCCAGCAGTTTCTTTCCTATAAAGGGCAGTGTGCAGATGGTCCTCCTCGACAAACACCCTCAGGTCCAAGTACTCCACTGACACCGGACTACTTGAACCTGAGAAATGCAAATTTAGGTCATTGTTATTAAGTACCCTGATTTATTCCTCTGCTGTGTTTGTCCCACCGTTCTAGACGATAAATACATTGTCAATGTAACGATGCCAGTATACTGCCTCCCCTCTATCTTGCCCAACCTCACAGCTCCTGGGCACCTGCTCCTCCCACCAGCCCACAAACAAGTTTGCATAGCTGGGAGCGAAGCAGGTGCCCATCGCCGTGCCAGACCTTTGTATGTACAATTGGTCTTCAAATAAGAAGATATTGTGAGTTAGACAAAATTCTGCGAATTCAAGAATCATTTCATTGTGTTTAGCAAATCTCATCTGGCGCTGATCTAAAAAATATCTGACTGCCTCCAGGCCATGTCTATGTTCTATGCAAGTATACAAGCTGGTAATATCCAGCACCATCAGCAGATATTGTGGACTCCATATTAGATCTTGAATCTTAGTTAAAAAGTCCTTAGTGTCCTGGATATAGGAGCCTAGTTTTACCACCAAGGGAAACAAGATATTGTCCAAAAAGCGGGACATGTTCTCCGTCGGACTGCCAATGGACAAGATAATAGGACGGCCTGGAGGGCAGTCCACATTTTTGTGTAACTTGGGGAGGTGGTAAAAGGTGGGTGTCATCAGATTGTTGTTCCTTAGGAAGAGATGTTCGTCTTTACCCAGCATCTGAAGACTGTACCACTTTTGGATGAGTGTCTCATATTGTGTGATACTCTGTTGATATATTGCAGTGGTGCACTTCGTATAGAATTTTTCGTCTGCAAGTTGCCTCAGTGCTTCTCCTATGTATTGGTCCCTACTCATTAGGACCACATTCCCCCTTTTGTCCGAGGGCTTGATCACGATGGTTTTGTCACTCATCAGGTTTTTCAAAGCCGTTCGTTGTCGGTCAGTGATGTTGTTCCTAACGGCTCGATGCTCCGCTTTCCTGTATTGTATATTGTATTGTATATATATATATATTCACTGAAAAAACCATAGGTTTCACACCAGTTATAGTTAGGAATTAGCATTTAAAAAACCTTTGAAATCCACTGAAAAAACCATAGGTTTCAAACCAGTTATAGTTAGGAATTAGCATTTAAAAAAACTATTAAATTCACTGAAAAAAACCATAGGTTTCCCACCAGTTATAGTTAGCTGGAAATTTTACTGACATAAAACCATTGAAATTCCCACCTTATAGTTAGTTGGACTCACTATAACTTGCGCACCTGCAATGCACTGCTGATGACGTCACATTTACATCACTCATGACATGATGACACCATCCAGTGAATGTGTGTCTTTCTGTAAAATAAATATGTTTTATATATGTATTTCTAAAGGTCGATGGAAGAATACATTTTTAAATAAGTGTCTAAATGGATATTTTTTTTAAATTGATTGGTTAACTGGCTTATTAAGTGTATCTTAGTGAATACATATATTAGCGAGTAATGTTTAAATATTTAAATATATGTATCAGTGCTTCACTTTGTGAATACGAGGCTGCATGGGTTGGTGAGTAGCTACATGTGTGTGTGTATGGGTTAATAGATGTTTTTTTTAGTATCAGTATGAGTGTATGTATGGTTTGGTGGGGGTATTACTTAGCACATAGATGCATCAATGACTGACTCACTGTTTGTATGTGTTTTGAAGACAGCATATGTGTTGGATTGAAAGGGTGGATGAGTGTGTATATGTGTGTGTTAGTGAGTGAATGACTGTCTCACTAGTGTCTTTATCAGTAACTACATATGTTTTATTCTAGTATATGTGAGTATTGATGTATATAAGTGAGTATATGTGAGAGTGAGAGATTGTAAGAGTTCCTGTTTGAATAAGTATGTGTTTCTATAAGTGATTGTTTAAGAGATTAAGTATGTGTAAGTTTCCTTAGAAGTAAGGTGGTAGTGTGTGTATAGCTGTATATGCAAATAAATGGATGTTCAATAGTTTATTGGCATGTGTGATTATGTGTGTGAGTAACTTTTGGATGACTGTCGGTGTGTAACAGGATGTATAGGTGTTTCACTACATATGATGAGTGAATATATGTATGAGTGACTATATAGAACTGTTGGTGAATGAGTGGATGTGTATATAGATTGTGGTATTACTGAATTGGTTGTTGTAACTGGTATGGGTATCTCTTTTTTTTTGTAAATTGTAGTTTCTATTTTTGAATATGTGTTTCAAGGGTCACATTACACTGAAAGGAGGTCTGTCACTCTGTCACAAGGATGGTGTCATCAGTGATGTCATGAGTGAGGTCACTGACCATGTCATGAGCGATGTAATATGTGACGTCATCAGCAGTGCATTGCAGGTGCGCAAGTTATAGTGAGTCCAACTAACTATAACATGGGAATTTCAATGGTTTTATGTCAGTAAAATTTCCAGCTAACTATAACTGGTGTGAAACCTATGTTTTTTTCAGTGAATTTAATAGATTTTTAAATGCTAATTCCTAACTATAACTGGTTTGAAACCTATGGTTTTTTCAGTGAATTTCAAAGGTTTTTTAAATGCTAATTCCTAACTATAACTGGTGTGAAACCTATGGTTTTTTAGTGAATTTCATTGGTTTTTTAAATGCTAATTCCTAACTATAACTGGTGTGAAACCTATGTTTTTTCAGTGAATTTCATAGGTTTTTTAAATGCTAATTCCTAACTATAAGTCTCAGTTTATAAGTAAGACTGTTAGCGCTCTAGTTGTTCTTTAGAACACTCTGGGACATTCTGTCATTGGGCTATAGTTGGGCTACATCTGGCTGATATTTGGGCTACATTTGTTTTTTTTTGTCTCTGGTGGCCATCTTTGGGCTACATTGGGCTACATTGGGCTACATTTGGGCTCTAACATATATATAGCCCAATGTAGCCCAATATATATTTTTTAAAAGTTAATTTTCGTAAAAACCACTGGAGCATATATCTTGAGACATAGCAAAGGCACATCGGGCTACCAGTTCCTACAATTTTGCCCATTTTTTTGTTTGTATATTTTTTTATTTATTTTTTTCCTCGGAGCGCTCCCGGTGCGCGCCCCGGTGAGCGCCCCGGAACGCGTAGTATTATGAAGCGCCCCAGGGCGCGTACCGGGGAGCGTCCCGGTAGCGCCCATATCGCGAACGAAAACGTGATCGTGACGTATCGCGTAGCCACGTCCGCGTAATACGCACGGCGAAAGCGCACCCGGAAGCACTCGAGCGAATACGATCGCGCAACGTAAACATCCGACGCGCTTACGCGACGCGACCCGTGGGCGCGTAGCGTAAGCGTGTCGGTACATGTGACCTGAAAATAACACTTTTCATTGGTTTATAACAGTTTTGGTTTCATAATGGTGAAGCCCCTGGTCTTGTGACCTGAAAATAACACTTCTCATTGGTTCAGGACAGTTTTTTTTCCAAATGATGAAAGACCCCACCTTTTTTCCTTATTCTGACTTTGTCCTTTGACTTAGGAAGACCTGTTTGTACCTCTCTGTACCTTTTTGATCTATATAATGGCTTCAGTAGCAGCAGCAGCTGGTGCATCTGCACCACCACCACAACCACCAAGAGGACCACCTCAAGATTACATTGGTGGTCAACAAGAGGAGGAAGAGGAGGAGGAGGAGGAGGAGGAGGAGGAGGAGAGGAGAAGATGGCTTGAAGAAAACAATACCCCATACCAGCCAAGACCACACATTATATGGGAGTTTTTTTCGATCCCAGAGGGGAAGAAAAAAGTAAATGCAGCCAAGGTGACTTGCCTAATCTGTGGCATTGAACTTTCTAGGGGGAACCCTAATAAAAAATATTCATTTGGAAACAACACAATGATTAGGCACATGCAGCGCAAGCATCCAATAAACTACTCTGCTGCAGAGATGAGGGAACTGGCCAGAAACCCTCAACAAACTACAAGCACCTCCTCCAAAAGAAAGGAACGCACTCCGTCGGGACAAGAGGCAAGAGAGACGATGCCTTGCATTCAGCCTCGGTTTGCAGATTTCCGAATTATCTGTAAATATTGTGGGAAGACCATCTCCTACGGAGAACAGAGCGTAAAGCTCATCGTCCTTGCTGGGGACAACCACAAATGCCCCAAAAATCCCTTATTATTTATTTTCTTTTTTTTTTTGCTCCAGTTGAGCCATTTTCAATTCCCTGTTTTTTCGTTTCCCCCCATGAAAAATACAAAAAAAATATAAAACTGTTCAGAAAACCCCAAAAAAGTTTAAAATGTTCAAAAAAAAAATTAAAAAAATATAAAACAACAAAAATAAGAAAAAAAAACAGTTCTTTTTAGAACTACCTCCAATTTCTAAAAAAAGGCTAAATTTTTAAAAAACTCTATCATTCTTTTTTCCCCATGGGACGCTCCCCGGTCCGCTCCCTGGTGCGCATACCGGGCGCTTCCCCCGCGCAAATCAAAAAAAAAAAATTTTTTTGCACAGCGGGGCCCTTTTATGGCCCCCACATCAAACCTAGGGGGTCAGGGGGGTCTACTCTGACCCCTTATGGTCATTTGCCCCTTTGTTTTTGCCACCTCTTGTGTCTCGATTTTACCGAGACACAAGATGGCGGCCGCTCCGGACTGTTTCGAATGTTTACAGACACCCGAGAACCAATCAGCTTTCCGTGCGCACCTCACGTGGCGCGCCCGGAGCGCTCCCCGGTGCGCATACCGGGGCGCTGCCATAGATATATATATTTTTTGGAACCTAAATTACTCAAAAACCACTGGAGCACATATCTTGAGACCTAGCAAAGGCACATCGGGCTACCAGTCCCTACAATTTTGCCAAGTTTTGAGCAAATCCATTCAGCCGTTCGGGTTAAAAGTGAGTTCGACCGCCCTATGGAAATTAACATGGGGAAAACACGTTTTGGGACACCCCTTTTATCTCGGCCCCCGCTTGACGAATCCCCCCAAACTTTCAGTGAAGGAGCGGGCCATTTTCTTGGAGAAATTTGCGAAGATTTGTCCACCGGCGCCAAAGTTATTCCCAATAGAATGTTGCGGTTTTCCTATGGAAAGTAGATCCTAACTATAACTACCTACTGGCGACCGCCAGTAGGTAATATATATATATATATATATATATGAAAGCTCTCTCCCTCCCGGTCCCGGGTGGAAAATAAAGACAGCACACGCGGGAATTCTCGTTGATAGCAATCTTTACTCGCACAGACGCGTTTCGGGAGCCACGCTCCCTTCCTCAATGTTTGTTACACAGTAATGCGCGACCTGGCGCCATTTTATTTCAAAATAACAAACAACACGTGTTGGTAGGTGTAGAGAGAGGACTGACGCAAAGGCGCCATCTTGCTAGTGCATACAATCCCTGCATTAGCATGCAAAAATTAAATAACACATTTCATTTGTGATTATTAATGTCAATTGTATGCACTAGCAAGATGGCGCCTTTGCGTCAGTCCTCTCTCTACACCTACCAACACGTGTTGTTTGTTATTTTGAAATAAAATGGCGCCAGGTCGCGCATTACTGTGTAACAAACATTGAGGAAGGGAGCGTGGCTCCCGAAACGCGTCTGTGCGAGTAAAGATTGCTATCAACGAGAATTCCCGCGTGTGCTGTCTTTATTTTCCACCCGGGACCGGGAGGGAGAGAGCTTTCATGTTTCAAGCGCGAAGCTCTGACGCGCTTAGACTTTCACCCGCTGCAAGAGTGCCCCGTAATTTGGAGCAGTGAGCTTGGATATATATATATATATATATATATATATATATATATCCAGAAAATTACCGTCATGAATCATTGACAGAGAGTCGAGGCCCAGGTCAGCTTTGTTCAAGTGCTTTTATTTGGCAACATCAACACCCAACGCGTTTCGCAGCCTTCGCCGCTTTCTCACGAGTGAGAAAGCGGCGAAGGCTGCGAAACGCGTTGGGTGTTGATGTTGCCAAATAAAAGCACTTGAACAAAGCTGACCTGGGCCTCGACTCTCTGTCAATGATTCATGACGGTAATTTTCTGGATTTAATGGGGCGAGGCGAAACCCCGTCGAGGCCCGCCACGGAAAAGGAGGCTCAGGCATGAACTTCGCCAAGCTTCTGGAATATATATATATATATATATATATATATATATATATAATTAGACATTGATGCATTATCAAAACAATACCCTTTCAGGCTTAGAGTGCTGCATAGATTATTCAAGAAAGGAAGCAAGGAACTCTGGGAAGCTCCCACGTTTACGTAGAGAGCAGCTCCTGATATGAAACATACTACAACACCACTGACACTCTGAATCTGCACTCTTGAGCAGAGTTTTTTTTTTTTTTTTTAATTTTTGAAAACCTTTATTGTGCATGAATAAAAGAACAAATACGGGCCTACAACCATCAGGCCGGCCACGATACTTTGTCAGCACAGGTGCAAACAGTACAGTTCCCCAGCAG
Source organism: Lissotriton vulgaris (assembly GCF_964263255.1). Lineage (NCBI taxonomy): Eukaryota > Metazoa > Chordata > Amphibia > Caudata > Salamandridae > Lissotriton > Lissotriton vulgaris. Next base: position 1,072,287,876 of record NC_141699.1, read on the forward strand.
CAGTAGTTGAAAGTTAGCAATCAATGAGCGTTACACTGGCAAGAATCATGTCGCCGGGGGAGAGGAGAATTGAAGGTTAATTTTTTTAAGTTTTTTTCGTTTTCGTCATAAGGAAGTCAGTGAAGAATAAGTACTAAGAAGATTCGAGTCCGTATATTGGCTTCACAATATGGGTAAGCGGCGTTGTATCTGAAAGCAACAGTGGAAGTTAACATCAAATGTAGTGTGGCGGTGCAAAACAGCGGCAAGTCATCATCCATCCTTTATGCACCCCAAACATCGCCGCCCCCTCCCTGGCAACCCTAGCCCAGACCCAGAATCGAACCAGATTAAGAAAGCGCAGAGAATAGAAAAAAGAAGGCCCATAGAACTAAGAATATACCAGATTACCCCGCCCACCCTGCAACATTGTGGAGGCTACGGCCTGCCCCCCCCCCACAGAGTGCCTGTCGCCCTGTAAAACCCGAAATATAGACAAGAAAGAAGAAGGAAGAGAATGAAGAAAGAAAAAGAACATTAACACCTGTAATATAGGGAGTGAGAAAGAATAAATCAACCAAAACTCCCAAAAAGAAGAAGGCGGGGAGGAGCCCACTCGATACCAAATCACCCGGAGATCCCGGCCCTCCACAGATTCCCACATCATAAATATCGTCCATTACTGAAGCGTCGGTACAAAATCAATCAGCTATGCAATGCAGTTGGAGAAAGTCATCGTACCCTAATCATCGACTCTCAAAGACAAATAGAACAGAAGGAGGATCAATTCTAGGCAATCCCGGTCCCCACCAGCCACAGATACATCTTCCACCCCAAGGTCAGGGTAGCCGGCAAGCAATAAGGCAAATACAGGAGTGAAACGTCAATTTGCAGCGGTCGAGTAAACTGGACACAAAAAACAACCCCAAACCCGGTTCAACCAGCCAAGAAGCCGATAATAAGGAAAGCAGCCTAGCCCTGGCCCGAACGTGGATACACCCCCAGATACGCTCCCCGAGAGAGGCCCGCCCACTGTAGAACAAAGAAGCAATATGGCGAGAGAAAGAATGAAAGTGACTTAGGAACACAAAATGGCCGTCGAAAGTCACCAGAAAATCCGTCGACTGTAGCAGGGAGTTCCACAGAAACATCAGGAGTGTACGAGTTTTTAGGCAGCAGAGTCAAAGGACACAACCCAGGAGCCGTCGATAGAACCAGCAATGCCGTAGATAGGTCCCAAGGCACACTTGATGATAAATCCAATAACAATGTAGCACTCTCCATTGAAAGGGGAAACAAAGTATCCCGGGCAGAGTTGTCAGGCGGGCGGTCGTGGGCGCCAATAAAATCGGAAGCGGGCACAGGTGTCCAACAGGCAGGAGAAAGCGTTGTATCCCCGTGGAATGTAGGCGGAGGCGAGTGGCAGCTTTGCGGGATCAGCGCGTTACATCCCCGCCGCAGCGCAGACGCCATGTCGTCCAGCTTGCCTCCCAATCTTCCGTAGCAATGGTACATATCCGCACGGAGGTCGCACAGGGCGGACAGAACGGTGCCAAGAGAAAGTGTGGGTTGTAGCCCCTGCCTCTCACTTCCCTGGGGAGTCACTGGAAACTCGGACCCCACCTCAGGCGGGGCAGCACAGGCCACTGGCGGGAACAGGCGCTCTCCCCCACCACACAAAGCACCAAGCAAAGCCATTATGGCGAAATTCCGGGGCAATCGCCAGGATAGGTGAAGCACTAGCGTACGCCCATTCAATGCTGGAGGAGCACTATATACCGTGCCAGCGAGGCTCACATTGCAGGGTAGGCGCCCCGTGGCAGACCCGGGTAGAGAGGCATGGGGTCAGGCAATCCTGGTCAGGCAAACATGGCCGAGCGATCCTCTCCCCATACCGTCTACCGCCAACAAAGGATCCGTTCCGAAGGGGTGCTGCAGCGTCGCGAGCGCTTCCTTCTCCCCGCCTGCTTCGAGTCGCTTCAGGTGTCTTAGCACGGGCAGCGCCTCGCGAGGATCTCACCGGTGGTCCAGCATTCAGCGCCGATCGAGCACTCCGGCCGTCAGCAGTTCTCCGGGGCACGGCACAAAGAGACCGTGCAGGCGGGGTCCAGGGCTGCAAACTGTTCCGCGGCTATCTCCGGCCGCCGGGCAGGTCGAGAGTCCGGGAAAACACCGCTGAGATCAGCGCCGCGCCGCACACAATCCGTCGTCAATTTGCACCAGGATCTATGCCAGGATATCGGTGCGGCGGAGAAAGGCTGGTGGAGCCGGGAGCCTACAGGTCTGCTCCGGTCGCCATCTTGGCTCCTCCCCCTTGAGCAGAGTTTTTAACCATAGTATTAGCAAGTGTCATCCATGCCAAGCTGAAATATGACAAACACCTTTTACCACTCCAGCACTGTGCTAATCCTATGCACTGCCCGTAGGGGGGTTGGATGCAAGGCCTAGCTGCAGGCCCTCCAGCCAACCCCTGCCATGCCTGTCCAAAGGCCGTGCGCAGAGGGGGTTTAGCAACATGCATGGGGTTGGGCACGGGCCTGGCCGCAGGTTAAAGGCACGTTATAGTTAGGCGAAAATGTCAGTTAAACATAATGTTTTTAACTAATAAAATCACTGTAATTTACCAGTTATGTTTATCTTAAGTAACTAACATTCTAGTCCTCCCCATGGACTAGTAAATACCTCACACATTACAACACACATGGCATGTTTGATGACATCATTGACAACATCTCTGCAACATCTGAAATAAACATCATTGATGACAACAGTGTGCATGCCGGGAGTCACTTTAGGGCACGAGTTATAGGTATTTGAAATGACTCCTTTAAGTGGTGAATTTCAGTGATTTTCTTTGTTTAAATTGTCCAATGTGCCGGAGGAAAAAAATGAGAAAAATTGTGAGCTCCTGCCCTTTTGAATATGAAGCCCCTCCCTATCTGGGGTGGGCCAAGGTCCGGGATGTTTTAATATTTTTGGAAGTGGAGTTTATGCCCACATTCCTGAAGCATTTGAAGGCCCCAGGGACATCATCTCCCAGGCCGATTTACTTATTTTGTCAAGGGGTGTGTTGCTCACCTCACCAACCCATTTACAGGCCTGGCGGTCCCATCACCGGGGCTGGTATCATTATTTTGGGGAGGGGTCATGAGACACACTCCATGAGCTTTAAAAAGGTCCTGGGGACCCCATCCCCCGGGTACAGCATACTTGTTTTTGGGAGGGGGAGAGCTACCTCCACTAAAACGCCTGCAGGATCCTATCCCTTGACTGTGACTTAGTTATGGGGAGGTGACATGTGTCTCCCCTCCCTGATCCATAAGAGGTCCCTTGGGACCTCCTCTGTCAGGGCCTGAAGAAAGCAGCATCCTGGGGCCACATCCCCGGAGACACTGACTTGTTCCCTGCCTAGGAGAGTGCCGGTGTGGAATATAAAATTGACTCCCTGCCCACACTCCCCCGGGCAGGAAACACAGACAAAAAAACTTGTTACCACCCGGGTGTGCTGAGTGGACCGGGTGGGAGAAAACTAATAGAGCCAGCTCTCCTTGCACCCAGGATAGCAGTAAGATAATATTACCATACCTAACTAGTCACTTTAACTTTTGGATTTTTCAGTGAATTTCTAGTTTTTTTTTTAACATAAAGTAATATGTTATTACTGTACGTAAAGTAATGTTATAGTGAGGTGAAAATGTCAGTTTAAATCATTAAATGTACCAATTTATACTTAACTAAATACTGATATTCACCAGTTATAGTGATTTCAAGCAACTGTAACTTGCACCCCAGCAATGCACAGCATTTTCATCAATGATATCATTTCAGATGTCATCATTGATCTTATAACCTTTGTTTTTTTCAGTTCAGTGCAGTTTTGAGTTTTTTTAATGTAGAGAAACTGTTATTACCATATACCACAGCCTTTGGCCGTGCATGGCGTGAGGCTGGTAGCAGGGCCTGACAAGTATTCAGGCCCTGCTGCCTACACGCTGAGGGCACTCAGCCTCCACCTCACATGGCTTCTGGCAGGCGGCCACTACGCATGGCCTTTGGTTAGCTGCAGAGACAACTGCCTGTATGTGCCGAATGCACCACAGGAAGTCATACCTGCCCGTGGGACTATTGTGAGAGGCAGTGCGTCCCCCGTGCTAATGTAGGACTCTCATGGGAGCAAGCGAGTATTACTGGCTTCTGTGAGAGACTGGAATGGTCTCAGCAACCCAAAAAATGTTTGCCTTTATTTGGCACCAGGGTAAGGTTACCTCTTCAATGCCCCCTTTTACCTTATTTTTCTTTTAAATTTAGGACACAGGGACTGCCACAGTCCTGAAGTAGCAGCTGCAACCTTTCTCCACATGTTGCAGCCATCGAATCGGCTGATACATTGGGTAGAAGCCTTGCCAGTTTTCCTGACAGGGAGAGGAGACCTTGTACTGAGCTCCACAGTGCGAGAAATAGCAGTCGCCTTCATTCAAACCAACCAATGACTTAAGATGAGTTCATACTGGTGACTGGGTTACCACCACACAGAGAAGGATTGTGAGGGTATCTTCCATTCTATAACATTATATGAAGAGGCAAGATGTCTCTTGCTTTTTTCCAAGTAATTGGTCACTTGTCCATGGAAGGTCCTGATGAGGCCAGCAACTCTAGAAAGGCTGAAACTCGCCAATCAACTATTGCTTTAGGGGAGCCAACAGAAGAGGAACTTTCATAATTTTCCATGTTGGGCAAATGCGCAATTTGAGACAGAAAGACGCTAATTGTTTATTTCCCTTGCAACTTCCAGGTGGATTATGTACTTTTTGAAGGACATTTATGAACACCATTTATTATTTTCAAAAGTTGCGGTTGGGAGAGGCAAGAAATGACCACATAATGTGTCTATGTCATTTGTGACTATATGTTAATCTGCTTGTAAATATTCATTTTGTCTATTTTTGATTGTGTATATGTATTTTACATTTTTCCACTACTAAAACACCCCAAATGCATTATACAAAAAAAAATGCACACTGGGTTTAGTTTGATGCAATTTATTTTTGTGACTGGCAATAAATATATGTTGTTTTGCATATGTAAACCAATGGTATATATTGGTTCCTGCGCTCCCCATTTTTACATGAGCAGCCAGCCAATCATGTGGGGCTAGTGGGAGCTAAACGGCCGATGGAAAAAGAGCTCTTCTCGGTCAATCAGATTGCTCTAATATTTAAAGTTGAATGCTTGTGGGACTCTTGCATTCAGATGTACATATATTTGAAACTTAATTTCTCAAAATGTACTGAACAGATTTACACCAAATCCCAAAAAGCGTAGTTTCTGGACCAAGATACAGATTTCTGCCAGATCTGGTGTGATTTAATTCTCCCATTTAAGCTGAAACCCTGTTAGAAATGGCAGGGCCATCCCTTAGGAAATGGCATTTTGGGACCACCCTTTTTCTCGACCTTCCCCTCTGCTCGATGGATCAGCCTGGAACTTTCAATGAAGGAGCTGAGATGGCTGAACTTTTGTTATGGAAAGTTTCATGAAAATTCATCAAGCGACACTAAAGGTATTAGCCAGTCAAAGGATATATGGTAACTATATATATATATATATATAAACGCTCAATTTTTGCGCAATCCAGCACAAAAAAACGCACTCGCGAGGGGATGCAAACATAGAGTTTCTTTATTGCAAACGGAACAGATGCGTTTCGGCGTCAAGCCTTCCTCGGTGTCCATGACTCCCTGGATCACAGGCATTAATAAAGCATCACATCACAACATTTCACAATAAACATAAAGAAGGGACAGTATTGCCCGTAAGGAATATTGGCGCCATCTTTGAATGTAGCAGAGTATATTTATACTACTCTGAATTACAAATTTTCAATTATTGAATTTCTATTTTAGCTTCCTAGTACCTATAGGCAATGCATTCGTTAAGCCGTATATCGGCATATAACCTTACCAGTTGTCTTAGTAGGGATCCACTCATCATGCACATTTCCTTATTTAATTTACATGATTCAAAATTATATTATTGAGGAATGCATGGTGTGGTAATGTTCTCTCGCCGTGTATCGGCATAGGTCCCTTCAACTAATAATAATTTAACCCCTACAGTTACCTGTACAAATACACCTTAATCTTGATATGTTTATATTAAACAGTTCATTTCAAATACAGTACTTTTAGTTACACAGTATCTACACACTTAAAGTGGTTTCTCATCATTTGACCAACGAGTCAACAACCTTATTATCCCTGAAATATTATGGCTCTAGATCATTTCATTTATTTATTTCCTCCCTCTATTTGCCTAAATGTACAGTAAGCTCCTCTCCACTATTCAGGCCCCTCGGATGTTTAGACATAAGGTCCACAATGTCCCTTGATACAAGGCGGCAAAGTTTTTTCAACCTGCCCCCTGATGTTCAAGGGGATAAAGTCCAGACCAAAATATTGTAGTTTACTTCTGTCGCTGGTGTGACACTCCGCAAAGTGTCTTGCGACAGGGTATGCTTGGTCTGCTTTATCTATTGCCCTCAAGTGTTCTAGAATTCTAATCTTGAGCTGATGTATAGTGCTGCCTACATAACGTAGGCCGTACAGGCAAACCAAACAGTAGACAGCGTAGGATGTGCTGCATGTTATAAATTTCTTGATATCTTTCAGCTTGTTGATATCAAGTAATTTATACGTTAACGCGCGTTTACTTCCTGCACAGGCCTTACAGCGACGGCAAGGAAAGAAACCCTTACTTTCCCGAAGGGTTTTTGTACTTGTAGTTGTCTTATCTAAATGACTCTTTACCAACATATCACGTAAGGACCTCGCCTTTTTGAACGTGACTAGAGGATATGCTGGAATATCATCCCTAATGACGGAGTCAGTTTTCAAGATATGCCAGCTCTTTTGTAGCATTTTCCTGAGATGGTAAGCTTCTGAGGAGTATGGAGTTATCATGCGGAATTTACCGCCAATCTCCTTCGAATTGTTTTTTGATTTGTTTATCAAGAGCTCAGATCTAGGTATTTTTCTGACTTTGTTGAGAGTTTTACTGAGAGCCTCGCTATCATACCCTCTCATCCTAAATCTACTGATGCTATCTGAGGCAGCCGCCTCAAAATCCTGGTTTCTCAAACTATTTCTACGCAGCATCAAAAGTTCCCCATACGGGATACTTTGGACCAGTTTAGGTGGGTGATTGATGTTGGCACACAAAATTGAGTTTCCCGCAGTGGGTTTGCGGAAAAGGGCTGTTTGTAATTTTTCATTCTCAACGAACACCCTTAGGTCCAAATAGTCTACTGCCACTAGACTAATGGTACCCGAGAAGTGTAGATTGTATTCATTGTCATTCAGGACATCGATGTAGGCATAGGCCGTGTTCACCGTCCCCTGCCAGACAATGAACAAGTCATCGATGTACCTGTGCCAGCTAATGACTCTCCCACCTCCTTGCCCTTGGTACACCCTGGGCACCCGCTCCTCCCACCAGCCTACGAATAAATTCGCATAGCTGGGGGCGAAGCAGGTGCCCATCGCCGTGCCCGATACTTGTCTGAACAATTGTTTCTCAAATATGAAGATATTATTTGTCAGACAAAACTCGACAAATTCCATCAACATCTCATTATGTTGTGCAAATCTCAACTGCCGTTTTTCTAGATAGTGTTTTATGGCAATCATCCCATGTTCATGTTTGTTACTAGTATACAAACTAGAAATGTCGAGTACCATTAATAAGTAGCTAGGATCCCATACCAAGTCAGAGATCTTGTTCAAAAAATCTTTTGTGTCTCTGGTATATGACTCAAGTTGGATCACAAATGGAAACAGATAATTGTCCACAAACATAGACATATGCTCCGTTAGACCATCAATAGAAGACACAATGGGCCTGCCCGGCGGCTCTTTATCATCTTTGTGCAATTATGGTAGATGATAGAATGTTGGAATCAGAGGATTGTTACTTCGTAGGAACAGGGGTTCATCCGCCCCTAACATCGAATTGAAAGAAGAAAAAACGGGGAGAAATTTAAACATACCTCCTCGTTGCGCCTCGCTACGCCACTCCTAGGGTGGCGTAGCATACTGACGGATTTCCAGGTTTTCGAATCCTCGTAAATCTGGGAATGTGTCAGGTTCCATGGGTGTTGCGAGGGAAACCCCACAGCAACACTCAGGGAACGCCCCTTTCATGCAAAATGCTGTGTGTAAAGGGGCCTTACTTATAAGGAGATGAAAAGCCACACAGTGTGGCTTTTCCTGTCCTTGTAAATATGGGGCAGTGAAATGCGCTGCGAGTGCATCACAAAAAGTGATGTATTGGAGGTGCAAGGGGCTTGTAAATCTGCCCCAGGGTATATAGTTAATATAGGTGCAAAAAAGGAATTTCCTAGGAGGAGTCAACCTTAGTTATAGAGGCACAACTGGGCATAATGAACCCTTTTAAATGTACCATATACACCTTATAACCTATACTTGCACACAGGCTGGCCCCTACAAAGGTCTGAACAAACCCATTCATTGTACCCCCAAGGGTGGGTGAAGCACATATAATAAACTTCGTCTTGTAGGCATATCAGGACCATCAGTGATAGGTTCAGTAGCCCCTTTCATTTATATTTTACTTTTTGTGTGATGTGTTATATAAGTATTTTGCATGAATAAACAAGTCTGTCCTATGATATTATTTCTATTGCACCCCTCTGTTACTATTTCTGGTGGGCCTGTGGTCTAAACAGCTGTCCGTTTAAAAAACACTAATCACAAACTAATCATGAATAAGTTTAATATCAAAAGTCTTCTAAATCAGTAAACCTACCATATCATCAACAAAAAGTAAAGAGAACAAACATCATAAACTACTACATTTTCTAACCCACTGCAAGGCAAACCTGCAGAGAAAGGTATGAAGGCCTCCTTTTGAATGAAATTCCCTTCCATATCCAGGAAATGGCCAGGATGGAACTGTTTTGGTGTCTCCCAGTAGTCAGGATCATACAGAGAAGAGTAAATATTAGCTATGACGAGAGAACCCTGCAAGAAATTAAAAACATCTTCTCACTGGTGCTTAATGTTCTTGAGCGACATTCAACCATATAAACCTTTCAACAATTTATCTGAGACAAGATAGCTCTTACTACATTCACACTACACTCTGCAGTTGTCACACAGTGTCTTACAGAATTGAAAGTAAAGACAGAGCCGCGACAATTTTGTAGTTAATTTGCTTGAAGACAATTCCTTGTTTCTCATCCAGCACATATGCCATTCCTCTTATGAACATTTCTTTGATAAACTCCATCTGATGTACTCAAATTAAATTTACAACTCTCCACTCTGCTCAGTTTCAAATATAGACTCTTGATGTGTCACTCCATGGTGCTATTGTGAGCAAGCGAGTTTTTGAAAAACAATAATTTCCAAAGCTGCTAAGTCCTAAGCCGATAAGTCACACAGTTTTAGATCATTCACACTACACTGAAGCTGCCAACATTGTATCAATTACACAAATCTTTTAAAAATTGTCCTTTGTATTTTATTTAAGTTTAAAAACGTTTATTGAGAAAGTGAAACCATAACATGAGCATAACTAACGAAATATAGAAAAAAGTGATAACGAAATGTATTTGACATCTATAATGCATACAAAGAATTATAGACATTATCATACAAAAGCAACAGAAATTGTTGATTAAATCTACATGAAGAATGTAAAAGTGAAAAAATAATCTATAGGATAAAGCATAAATATGAGATAGGCAGGTAGAAGGAAGTATAAGAAATTGCATAAGTTCAACATGTAACAAAAATTAAATCTCATAAATATTCAATAACAAATATAATAATAATACTAATAATACATAAATTGTAAGCATGAACCAGAAGTGCTTTATGATTAAAATATTATAATTAGAGATTCAAAATATATATATTTGAGGAGGTTTTGTAACTTCTTCAGCAATGATATCTCATGACTTACTGCAGAATCTAGGGTTATTAAAGAATGTTGGTAAAGGTGACCACATCTGTTCCCTTTTAAGTATTAACACAATAGTATTATTATAAGCTCTATATAAACTATGACTGAAACAAACAGCATACAACCAAGCTTTATCAGTAACAATCGCATCATTTTTCCAATGTGAAGTAATCTGATGAAAAACATTTTTACAATGTGAACTAATCCTTTGAAATGCTACAGCAAGTAAAAGGTCTAAAACTTTAGGTGGGTAAGGTAAAATATGTCAGTCAGATAAAAGATTGTCTAAATATATATTAGACAATAAATAAGGAATATTAACATTGAAAATCATTGTCATTTATTTTCAAACATGCAACCAAAACATATGAATTTGAAACCAATTAAATAAATACGGATCAAGTCACAATGTGGTGCAACACATTACCAACAATTATCCTGTGATGCATGCTTCCATTTTCAATAAAGACAAAGGAGTTATTATTAGTCTAATATATACAAAATATAATGTTTGATTGGTGTAAACAACTCTAGAGATTTTGTGTATTTTAGCCCAAATTGTATCCCAGCAAGTTACAGTCCAATCAACCTGTAATCCTTCCTCCCATTGGAGGTCCACATTAGACTTAATTCTAGCATTAGAAGGACATGGAAGATGTATATATATATATATATATATATATATATATATACATACGTATATATATCGAGCATGCTTTAGCGTGAACCTTTAATAAATAAATCATTCTAGTTTCATGCAACCATGGGGTGTTATTATTTTGTAGCTGTGAATTCCTTTAGTGCAAATGTTTGTGAAAAATTAGGGACTTCTTTATTTATTTCTCATACAGTTTAAAACTCACAGCAGTTGAAACATAGTTTCGATGTCTGTGGCCCTTATTCCAAGTTAGGCGGTGGTGGCGGTCTGCGGACCACCAGACTTGCGGCCCACCCACGGCATTAGGACTGTTTTGGTTCAACCTCAAAGGGACCGCTGCTGCCACCAGGGATACAGGACATCTGGCAGTGGTGCAGCCGCCTGAGACCCCTAATATGCTTGCGGTGCCCCTGCGGCACCACCAGGCATATTAGGAGTTTCCTCACTGCCACACTTTTCAAGGCCATGTGACTGTCATGAAAAGTGTGGCAGTGAGGAAACAAAGTGGGCCCTACAGGGCCACCTGTTGCCTCTGCGCCATGGGGTTTATGCAGGGGGCCATCCCAAGTTCTTGCAGGCCATGGACTTTACAGTCCAGGCCCTACAGGAACTGCCCTTGACATTCTCTTTGTGGTGCCTTTTTCAAAGGCACCTCAGTGGGACCACCAAAAAAGCACCCGCCAGAGTAAAAATAAGTTGTACTCTGGTGGGCGGTCTTTAATGGCTTTGGCGGTGACGGAGCAGGGTGGCAGCGTGGCGACCCCGCTCCGAGACCACCAAAATCATAATAAGACTTTATGTCTTGAATTCTCTGACATCATGGTTTGCCATAATGATGGTATCAATTGATAACTTTAATAATTGCATTGCCTAAATATTGTATTGATTACAGAATTCCGTTAAAAGTAGTCTTGGCAAAAGTATAGGATCAATTGAAAAAATGCTTCAAAAATTATCTTTGGTGTTGGCAGTGAATTCAAGACAATGAAATATGATGTTCCTGCTCTGAGTTTTGAATTACATGTGAAATAAACTAATAGAATAATTTTGAAGGATTTTTGTAATGAATACAAATATGTTGTTAACTTCAGTGCAGCATGAACAACATAAAGTTGTAAGACCTATGAAATCTGGAAAGTAAAGTTCATCTTATCAGCAAAATGAAGCACAACATTTGAGTAATATCCTGAAAAACCCCAGAAGGGAAATAAAACACATTTTTACCACATTTTGTAAGCTTTTTCTATCAACGACAACAGATTCTTTGTAAGTTTCATATCTTCACTTGAGCCATAGAATATATGATGTTACAACGCAAACAATTACAACGCACAATTTTTACATCACAGCTACCATTACAACGCATGATTTTACAACGCATGCATTACAACGTATTTTTAGAAACTACCTTTACAACACATTCCATTACAACTCATACCATTACAACGCATATCATTACAATGCATAATACTTTTAGGTGGGGTAAGTGTTAGATAGTGTAGGGGTAAACATTACTATTCCCACTCCAATGAGTGCAACAGTAGGGTAAGTGTTGTATAGTGTAGGGGTAAAACTTGCTATTCCCACTCCAGTGAGTGCAACAGTAGGGTAAGTGTTGGATAGTTTAGGGGTACAAATTACTATTCCCATGTACCCCCAAACCCATACCCACCCTAAAACAAAACAAAAAACTCCATTACTTACCTTATAATGCATTGTAATGGCATGCATTGTAATGGTATGCGTTGTAATTTCTATGTTGTAATGGCATGCAGTGTGAATGCAGTCGCGTTGTAACAGATGCGTTGTAAAGCTAGTGCATTGTAATGACTGCGTTGTAATAGTTGTTTCCCGGGCCATATGTCCCAAATACTTAAAGTCCGATTTTGAAATCTACATCTCCTTTAAAATGAGATCATGCACTTCAGTTCCTGGGACACAACTTTACAGTTATGTTATGTTTAATTTTATTGTACGCAACACTATTCCTTTGCTCACTATGAGCAATCTTGGTTCACTTTATGTCCACACATATCCAAATACAGCAACTCTCTGTTTTCCTGAACATATCAGAGATAAAATGAACTTGCTCTCTGCTTGGATGTTTATGTTTGTTCCATTATCCTATTTACAACATCACTGATAATATTTTAAACTTACTTCTCAACCATTGTGAAACACAGTCATATGTGCAAACATACATATATTGTTCCTTACGTAACTGCTCCTTCACTCTCACCTGAGGGTCATGCATACAAAAACCAAATACAAATAACTAATATAAGTTTGAATGCAGTTTTTAATTTCTGGAAGACATGTGTGTTATGTTGAACATTAATTGCTGGAGTACATATGTTCTGCTTGCCAAACTGAAAGGAATATACATGACCTCATATGTAAGATTAGAGGGTGGGTGGGCAGAACTTGCAGAATATGACTCTGTGGGATTCTGCACAGCTATATAAAACAATGCAGGATGCGGTGGAGTTCCACCAATGGGTTCCATGCTGAAAAAGCTGTGCAAAGGGCACTACATCGGCACGCCAGAGGGCACAACTACTTGACTTGATTCTGCTGCCGCTCATGTGCATTTTCTACTCGAGGCGCGGCAGCCTCTGACTGTGAATGGTTGTGACAACCTGCGACCACCTGCCTTAAAAAGTCTCGGCAGATATCCTCCTAGTACGCTGAAAGTTTGCTAGTGGACACTAAATCTTGCTCGCCCTCACCAACTTACCATCCTGGATCTGCGTGCAAGAAAAAAGTCCACCACGCATCAATTGGAAGAATTTGACTGGAACTCGGCATTAGAAGGGTAACATGGAGTTACCAAAATTCCACCAATTCCCCCGATGAAATGAAATATTTCACCCACCTCTATAAGTGAAGTTTGATGTTTAAACCTCACATCTAAATCTACATGGGGGAATGCACTGGCCAAATCAAATGTGGGAAAACCTTATCCTTTCCCATAGTTGACAGCATCAAGGCCGAAATCTTCACATTAAAGGTCGAAAAACGTAGATGAAGGTCCCTCTTAGCCATTCACATAATAACTATATGAGAAAGCCATTTTGTTTATTGACATGTTTCTGTAGTCCCCAATGATAAATATTGTTAATCACTTCACTCCATTTGTATTTATTCAACAGATTTAGGCTTTTTATACCTAATCAAATTGCCAATTGGTTTAAGGACATGTGTAAAAGTATGTTTTGCAATGAGCAACCAAGGAACAAGGAGATAGAGTTTAATATAATTTTATTAGCACTTGTACAACACATAGACATCACTTGCAGACAGATATTAAAATAGCAACATGTTCCCCAATCCTCCCTCCAGATCGTAATACAGGAGTTGATCATACCATCTTACATCATTCATAATAGTCTGACTTAACAAATTAAGGAAAACAAACAAGGGAAAGTCCATATTCCCATTCACTTGTTCTTTCCAGTGGTATATCACGTACTTCATTTACTTTTCATAAGGTCTCTCATGAATCTTGCCAATACCAACTCCCATATTACCCTTCCCCCACTTCCCTTCCCCCCTTCCACTTCAAACATAGAGTCATGGTTTCTGTATTTCTGTATACATGGTTGATGTATACTATTCCTTAGCGCTTAGCTATGTCATACCACTTCTGTCCCCGGGTTCCCATCCTTGATGTGACACCCACCTCAGTCGCAGACTCTTGGGTTCCCATATTTTGTTCCCCTCTAAGGTCTAATTGATACCACATCTGGAGATCTTCTTCCAATTTTTCATCTTTACAAACAAGCTTCATTCGCACCCCTTCCGTGGTCGCCCACACACATATATATTTCGCCACTCTCCCACTTGCAGGGGCCCAGGTCTGAGCAACATTATAATAATGTGCCTTCTTGCCAACACCAGCCCCAATGAAAGAAAACGCCTGCTTAATTTTTTATGTTTAATGTTAGGTAATAGACCCAGCAGTACTTGTCGGATCTCTTTAGAATCTACCCATCCTGTGGATCTCTGAAGGTGTGTATTCATTGTATCCCAGTAGGAGAATAGTGTGGGGCACATCCAAACCGTTTGAATAAAGTCCGCTGCCTGTGACGTACATCTCGGGCATTCTTCACTGCGGGGAGGATAAACTGTGTGCAGTGTGCTCGGGGTTAGGTACACTTGATGAACTAGGTTGTATTGTGAGAGTTTAAATCATGCATTAGAGCTGCTTATACGGACCCCCGCCTGGACTCTTTCCCAGTCTTTATCAGATAGCTTCTCTTCAAGCATAGCGTCCCATCTCTGCTTTACCGACAGGGGAGAGGTGTGGCGCCGTGGCCAGGGTGACTGACTCCGGAATCTGGGGATCACGGTTCGATCCCGGGGCCAGTGGCAGATTAGCCCAGCAACATGTAACTCTGGGCAATAGCTTGCTTAATCTTCCCGACGACCTCCAGCGCCTAAAGACCCTAACGGGTGATGGTTCGCGCTTTACAAATGTGGATGGTTTACGACAGCACTCCGCCTGCCAAGTCATCCCTTAAGGCTCTATATAGGTGGGATATTAGTCATCTACCTTGCACCATGTATATCATTACTTCCAATGTGTTAGGGCTCTGCTGGGAAACCTGGCCAGATTTCCCGCCCCAAAGTTAAAGACTTACCTTGCTTCCTCTCATGGTACAAACCTGCCATTTATATACAGGTCTCCCAGTGCTTGGCATCCTCATTCCTTCCACCTTCTTATAGACATAGAGTCTGCGAAACGGGCAAAAGGCCGCAGCACCCATGGGGGCATATCACAGGCATATGGAGCATGTTGGACTACCCTTCGAACTGCAATTTTCCAAATCCTGGTCATGTGTGGTGCAATGTATGAGATCTGGGGCGGAACACCTTTTCCAAGCATCAAGAGTTCGAGTAGTGTGTATCTGTCATGGGTGCCCCCTAGAAGGTTCATCTTCCATTTGTTGTCGGTATCTGACTAGCGCACCGCATGATGGACTGGGAGGCCTTATAATAAAGCTCTATGCACGGGACTTCCAGCCCCCTGGCCCCATGTCCTCTGCAGCGTTGTGAAATGTAACCATTTACGTTTATTGCCCATTAAGAGGTTTGACAGAAGTTGGTCAAGAGTTCGGAAGAAGCGCTGAGGGATAATTTAAAGCGAGTTTTGCAACATATATAAACATCTGGGCAGAATGGTCATTTTTATTATTGCAATTTGACCCATAAGGGACAATGGCAAGCCACGCCAGAACCTTATGGAGCCACGTAACCCCTCTATCACTCTACCAATGTTGAGGTCGAAGTATGCGGGGGCTGTGTTTGTCAACCTTATTCCCAAGTATCTAGCCCCCTCACCCACCATGATAGCTCTCCTTTTGTGAGCTCAGACTGTGGTACACCCTCTAATCTTCCAATGGGAATGGGGTTGGATTTTCCTGGATTGATCCGAAGTCTGTATGCATCTCCAAAACTCCTCAACTCTGCCAATAACAATGGTACTGAGTTTGTTGGTTGACGTATACAGACTAGTGTATCATTAGCATATAGGGATACCACTTGATTGGTCTCACCTAGCCTGACCCCCAGTCTTGTAGTCTGCCTTGCAGGGCCACCACCAGCGGCTCTATGGCCATCGTGAACAGCAGCAGAGAGAGTGGGCAACCATGATGAGTGCCTCTACACAACTCAAACTGTCTCGACACCAAGTACCCTATTCTAATTCTTGCCACAGGAGATGTGTAAAGTAGTTTAATCCATTTAAGGAACTCCCCACTAGCCCACACTTCGGCGGACCTGCCACAAATAGGGCCACTCCACTGAGTCAAAGGCCTGTTCTATATCTAACAGTGCTAAGGTATAATCATCTTCCATTAAGCATGGGGAGTGCCAAACAAGGGCTAATCTACTCAGGTTATGGGTGGTACTGCGCGAAGGTATGAATCCTGCCTGGTCCGAGTGAACAATATGGGGGACCCTATGGAGCAGGCGCGCAGCCATGACCCCACTAACTATTTTTACATCTATATTTAGTAAGGATATCGGACTGTAGGAATTGGCTAACAGGGGGACCCTATCTGGTTTTGGTATCATGGTTGTACGTCTTGCGAGGAGTGTGCATTCCCATACACGTGTGCATGTGCAGTCCTCCCAAAATGTACAAAATAGGGGTTTGTGACCGGCGAGGACACAAGTATGGTGAGATAGAGAGACCTCGGCGAGGAGGAGGGCTGCCCGTAGATGCCAGAGCAGGTAAGTGATTATTTCCTGTTCTGCTCAGCGTAGGGCCTAACTCGGCTATGCCGCGGAGCCTGAGTTCGCCGCCCGGGGTTAGGTCTGACAGGCAGGCTCTCGTCCCACACAAGCTGAGCAGAACGGGCGAGTGGTCAGTAAGGTATCTAGGTAAATAGTATATTCCCCGCACTTCAGGTCCTAATTCAGCAGAGAGGAACCAATAGTCTAACCGACTAAAAGTTCATCAATCAACTGCATGCCTTCTATAATATCCCGAAGGGTCTCCGTCATCCGGGGCTTGGTGCAGGACCTTGGTGTGCTCATGATCTATGGTACCATCCAGGACACAGTTAACGTCTCCTGCCAGCAGCATAGATGACCCCAAATAGGGGGCAGTGACCCTCATCAGGTCAGGAAAGAAAGATGGACAGTCATCATTGGGGGAATCCACATTAAAAGTGCATACTTCTTTGCTCTCAAACCTGCCATGCAGGATGACATTCCTCCCCACTGGGTTCACAGAGTGATTCAAATGTTGAAAGAGGACCCCAGGAGCCACCCAGATGAGGACCCCCTGGTAAACCCAGAATACGAGGTAGCATACAATTGTCTTCTCCAGCGCTTCTTCAGACAGGGTAGAGAATCCCCCCCCAGACATGTGTCTCCTACAGACATGCTAAGGCTACTTTATAGCTCTTCTGATATTCACATACTCTTCTGCGTTTTTCAAAGGCGGCTATCCCACGATTATTCCATTTAATCAGTTTTTTCACTGGGCTGCCATAATGCTTACGTCTCTTTTCCTCCCCTGTTTCACAACCATGCATTACCGTACTCCACTTATTTCCTACGAAACCGTGGCAACATATAATATTGAGTGACTCCATAGGAGGGCAGGAAAAACAACCCCAACCATACCCCAACAACAATAAGCAACCCCCTCTCCTAGGGCAATGTTGGACCACCCCCAGTCTTAAATGAGACAATGTAAAGATGTGCTTTTGCCACCCCCTCCCCCACAAAACTTAAAACATATAAAAACAATGAAACAGTAATATGCAATCTGCATCCTAACTTTCCAGGTGCCTATGCTTTCCGTTACTGAAAAAGGAAAACTTGTCAACATTCTTTTGCGATGCTAGTGTGGTGCGAGGACACGCCTCCAGCTCCCAACCTAGTTGTCCACTTCTGAGGGGATTAGGCCCTCTGTTCGTTGCCTATATCCTGAGTCTAAGATTGCCAAATTTCATATACCATAAAAGCACAATTACAATTACCCTTCTGCATGTGATAAGAGTCTCAGGCATTCCCATCAGTAAACAGCCATATACTTATCTAATCCAAACATCCAGCCGGTGTTGTTTTTTGTTTTGACAGGAGATCCCTCCCTAGTTATCTTCCTCTTCATGTAGATCATTAATCAGCAGCTGTGCTTGGGAGTAATCCTTTGAGTCAGGAACAGTGTCCGATATCTGCAAAGTGCCGTCCTGGCACACCCGGATTCTTCCTGGGCTACGCATTCTGGCACTGTGCTGTTGCGTGTTCTGTGTTTCCTTGTCCCTTGGTGGGCATCCCGAACTTGCAGTCCGGGACTAGTTCATTGAGGCGACTACACCCACTTCTGGTTGTCTTCGGGAATCCAACCAGTAACTGGCCGCCGCTGAGAACAACACAGCTTTCCCATTGCTTTCGACCCGCAGCTTACCCGGAAAGAGGAGGCTCCATTTGAGATTCAAATCTCCGAGGCACCGTTTTACCCTTAAAAATTATTTTCTTTGATCCTGCGTTCGCTGTGTGTAGTCTGGGTAGATTGAGATCGGGTGCCCTTTCAACAGCAGCGGGCCGCGAATATACGTGTAATTTGCACGAGAGCATCACTGTCCAGGAAGTTAAAGAGTCTCTCAATAATGTCTCTTGGTGTTGCACCCGGCCTGGGCGTGGGCACGAGTACCCTGTGTGCCCTCTCAACAGTGAAGAACTTAGACAACTTTTTTGGAGCCACTGTGGAGGTGATCCAGTCTTCCAAGAAGAGTTCATCAGATGGTCCTTCAGCTTTTTCAGGAAATCCTATAAAGCATAAATTATTTCTACAGGACCTCCCTTCTGAGTCCACTGCATGTTCATCCAGATAGATCATCTTTTTTTGGAGATTGATAACTGTGTCCTGCAAGGTGTGAACCTATTTCTGCAAGCTATGCACTATTTGTTCGTTAGCTATGACTCTGTGACTTTGCAGAGGTCACAACGGAGCAGGTTAACCTCAATTGCGACTGTGTCTATTTTATGTACTATCTCGTCACGGGTGGTATTGTATAGCTTCAGGTACATCCGCCATAGAAGGAGCCAGGTTCACCAGAGTTTGCATGTTTCCTGGTTGTCCTGTTAGGGGCGCTGCCTGCTCTCCATGATCTGATCGGAGAGGGTGTGCATACTTTGACATTTTTTTGGTTTGAGGTGCACGGTTTCCTTTGTCTATAGCCATGCCGTCGGAGTTTGTACTTATTAATGTTGCTAGGGAGTCGTGTTCCAATCTCTGTCCCTCCAGGAGTGCACTATTTCAAAGCAGCAAGAGGTATAGACTGGGAGTCCAAGCACACTTCACGGTACTCCCTGTTAGAAGATATCCTGTAGGTCAGCGTCCCTTCCAGATTCCCCTTACAATGAGTATATAATCCACTACCCCAATGGGATCTGGACGCAAGTTCGTCAATGCCAAGCCCAGGTCTATTCTGTCTATAATGTCAGGTCTCCAGTACAGGTCTTCAACCCTTTCTGTATTAAGAGCTACTTATATTCAACTAAAGTCATCCTGAGCTACTGATGTTAGTGATATAATAGTCTTGGATGGAGTGCACACTATCAAGTGATCACATCAGTGCATTAGGCATGGTTGCTTTCCATAAAGTAACACAGCACTATCAATTTTGAATACATTTCCTTTGGTAATAGAAAACATCCATAGCTACAACCTCCTAAATTCATAATATGAGTAATACATCTCTCTAACTCAAATTATATCTTTAAATTAATTTTTCTCCAATCGTCATCTTATGAAGTCTGAAAAAATACACATTTTCATCTCGAATACATGCTTTTTCATTTTGGTACACAAAGAATAATTTAACCTAGCAAAAGCTTCTAATTTAGTAGTCTGGACTGCACACAGGAGAGCTACTCACAGGTAGCTGGAGAGCTACTGGTAGCTCACAAGCTACTCCTTGGAGATGCCTGGCTAGTTCGTGTGCACTATTTGACCATATGGTGACTGCCCGGTCTGTCCCAGGTTCCTCAGATCCTCTTCTACTATTCTCCAGTGGTGTCCTGTTCGTATCTTCCTGTATCTGAGGCTGCACTTTGAGGACTTCATTGATCTGGGGGTTTGCTTCCCATCCCTCCCCTTTATCGCAATGTACAGTGTCCATAGATAGTTGCTCGACACCATCAGCTCCACGTGGTCCTATTGGTGCATTATGTTGTATGCTCTCCGTTGACTCTGCCGCTCCCCGCTGGAGGTCAGAGCCTCACCCAGTGCACTTTAGTTTCCTAAATTCCTGCACCCAAGGTCGTCACATGCGAGCTTGCATTTGACTTGTGCGGGTGCTAGTTTTAGGGGTGATCCTGTATTCGGGCCACCACCGGTGTCTCTCAAAGACTGCATGCAGGTTCCGATGGCCCACAGGCATGCCCAGGATAATGCGGAATGCTGTGTGATCCAGGCAACCACTCAGGCCCCCAGGTTGGTCATCGCAGTCTCCGGACACCAGCCGCTCTTTTTCCGAGTTGCCAGGGGCGCTTCATGCTCTTCCTCCGTGGCCCGAAGTATCGCCCTCAGCCCCAGGATACACAGTGATGCTGCACCGCCGACGTCGGCTCCCCAGACCGATCTCCCGGGTGCGTCGCGTGATTTTCTCTGTGTGCTACTTACTTGCAGGGGGTGTTCCCGCCTCCTAGCTGGAGGGCAACTATTCACACTATATCCTGAGGCAGTATCCAGTGCAGGCTATTCTTAGCCCAGGACTGCTTCACACTTGTATCCGGGGCCCTGCAGGGAAGATGGCGGCCGACCCACACCTGTCTCTTCATCGTCTTCTAGCACTATAAGGGATCACGGATCCTGTCAGCAGATGAGTGCCTGGGACATAGCTGGACGTTTCCTTCGGGTCAGGAGGGAAATTACTATCCAGGACAGTCGGGATTTTGACGGATTAATTTGGGCCAACCGGAGAGCCGAGAGAAATGTCTACTTGGCTATCTTGCCAGGCCATGCCCCTGAGTCCAAAGCTTCCTTAATTTGTCTTACAAAATCCTAACTAGCAAAGAAGCACTGACACTTAATGACGGTTTAGCTTCCACACCATTGCAGCATGTCAGTTTCTTTAATTTGCAACTTACCTATTGCATTTAATAAACTGAAATTGAAGACTTCCTTTTTTTTAATTGAACCACCTATGATCCCGATAATGAGAAAAAAACTGCACATGGAGTTATCAGACAGAACTGAAAGAATGGGCAAACATTAATACCTCAAAAAGAGTTGTCTGACTCAAATTTAAATAATATTGCCTTTGAACACTGAAGGCACTCGCTCTACAGACAGTGGTTTCAATTGAAATAATCATTCATTCCCAAACTGCCTAATACAAACCCAGTCATTATATTTCATAAATGTGTTTTACAGGATTTAGAACACCTGTAATTTAATAGTCTGAGTAGGAGTAAAAAATATTGGGAACATAGTTAAAGTTTGAAAGACAATAAATCTGCCAAAGTAGGAAAATGAGCTCAGAGGGAATTTTGTGCTTTTTAACTGTATAGATTATGTTAGAAATCCTTGACTCAATGGATGAAAACATTTTCTGCCAAGAATGGAGTGAAGCACTGAAAGATGTTAAACTAAATTATATTGACTATTAGAAAATGGTATATTGAACAGTTATACTCAATGATGATTAATGTCAATATTACAATTTTCTATTGATTGATTTTATGGCGAACATCCACACCCAAAACCCTACCTTTAGACTTAAAGGGTATGATTCACAAAGGTAAGATCACACTTTTGTACAAATTTACTGTTTTTTGGTGTTAACAAAATAGAGCTTAATTGTGCTAATAGTGATTTTACGACTACGGAGACTTCACACTCACGGAGACACAGCACATACAAATATAGGCCTGTCCTATCTTTTATGTGCGTGGTTCTACGTCCCAACTGCAGAGTCTTCACAGTCACAAAATTACAATTAGTAAAATTAAATTAGTGAATTTACACAAAAGTGTATGTTTACCTTTGTGAATCGGGCCCATAGTATCTGACATAGAGGCTCTCAATGGAAGGATCTCAAAATATCTGAAAACATTACCTACTTTATCATGCTCCTACTTAAAAGACAGAAACGATCTCTAGAATAGGATTAAAAAAATTCCATAGGACTACAGTTTCCTTCTAGTAACAAATGCCGTCGGAAGCCCATACATGAGCTTATGAAAATGAAAATATTTGGAAGAAAATAACTTGCAATTAAGCCAATGATTTGCAAATGTATTTTGTTATCCATACTACTATTACAACTGGCCTAATTGATCGCGCATAATTACCATTTTCTAGATCAAGAACAGCTCTTTCTGTAGGTGCAAAGCACAGAATGGAGTTCAAGGTTTGCTCCCTTCAATGCCAATTAATTTATAGAATGGTATGGTAAACATGTGGCCAGAAAATGTACATTTAAGTGAATCTCTCACGGAAAGGCAAAGAGAAGAGGTGGCAATAGGGAATTGAGGCTGCTTTAAAGAGATTCAACCTGGATACATAAATTATGATCTGTAGAAAGAGATTTGAATAATGATGGAGGTTCTTTGTTTACAAATAGGAAGATTATTAACAGAAGATAGGGTCATGTAATTCAGCTCAAACCCAGTTTTGTGAATAATGAACTGTCCATTGGGAGCCAATACTAGGTTTAACAACATACAGGAATCTTGTGGTTATAAGACTGAATAGCAACATGGCTAATTAACATTCTCTACACTCCAGTATTAGGGTAGGATACAGAGGAAGCTCAAATAAAATTTCAAATATGGGATTTACAGACATTGAAACTATAGCACACCTGCAAAGGAAACATCTGCAAACCCCATAGTAAGCTTTCAAGTCCATAAAAAAGCCATTGGGATGAAAGTATGTTTTCAAACAAAACTTTAAATGGGATTTTGAATACCTCTAATGTAATTGCAATTCTAATAGTTGAGTATGTCTACCATGAGTAATCTGCCTGTTAACTAATCCTAGAGTACAGTTTGAAAAAATAAATTTAGTGATCTCAGCCTTTTAATGGCACTTTCTTTCCTTTCATTTACACCATTGTGTTTTTTCCTTCCTGTGTCACTTCCTACACTGAACAGAAAATCCCTCTATTCATCATCATCCTCCCTTGCTTTGCCTTTTACTCTACTGACTATCAACCTTGGTTTTGTTCTGCACACTTTGGAAAAATACTCAATGTTTCTAGAGTGGCAAAAATTCTAATGCCAAGCTCGAAATATTTTTGAACTGGAAAAATAAAGGTTATTTCATCCAAAATACGCGTTCCCCTTTCTCTCCTGTTCTCCTCTTGATATTTCCCATTTGCCCTACTCCACCTTGTGCTGTTACCATACACACCGCTCTATCTGTTCCTTTTCCTGAGATAAGCCTGGCATTGTCTTCTAAAGTTATTGCCACACAATTTATTTTGTTTTCCTTGCTAGGTGAGAGTCACTTCAGTGTCCGTTTCATACCCTGTGTCAGAATGTGGGTGTGGCGGCACTTTTTATGATGGCATACCTTGCCTTCTGTGTTATCTTACCTCACAATACAGTAATATATTTATTTTATCATGAGACAAATCCTACTATGCTTCACACTTTGGGGCATATTTACAAGGAGATGGCGCTGCAGCAGCATCATTTTTCTGATATAGTGGTGGCGCAATCAGTGCTCCACAGTGCTCCATATTTACAAACTGATGCATTGGACTCAATGCATCAGATTGTAGAGGCCTGGGCCACTTTATACCTGCACCAGGTATAATGTATGCAGGGTAGGCATTCTCACGTTAAAAGCCACGTAGATCTGACGCAGTGAAATTTACAACTTTTCATTGTGTCACTCTACGATTTGACTGCGTCAAAATCCCTACGCCTTTTCAAACCAGGCGTAAGGATTGATGCAAGGCTTTTAACATAGGACTCACCGCTGTGTTCTGACGCATTGCTGGAGTTGCATCAGCCTTATGACCAACTCCGCCAAAAGATTTGTCGAGAATTTCAGATGCATCCATGAATCTTTGCACCATGGTGCAGGTATTGTAAATACATGGCATCCATGGTGTTTTTAGGGTATTTGCGGCAGGCACAAGAAATCTTACGCATCGATGCTGATGCGTCAGTTCTTGTAAATATGCCCCTTTGTCTGTCAATGCTGCTGCATACATACCTTCTCAATGTTGAACCCTTGCAACGACATGGCCTTCACAGTCTGCCTAATCATTCCAATGGATGCAATGTTGGTAATGCGTAGTACCTCATGGATTACAGCATTGGTGTATGGAACCCTCTTTCGGTCCTCATACTGGATGACCTGAGATTCACCAAAGACAGCGGACAACTCCTTCTGAACTTTCTCTGGAGAGAAACATTTACATAGATCAGAGGAATGGCACCAATATAGCCCAGAAATATCAATAGGTCTATAATAAGGACAATTGTTGGCAACAAAATCTCAATCCAAGTCCCGCCGATCTCAGCCCAAGTCAACTCATGTCAATTCTAGTCAACCCACACATGCTTTATTAATTGCAATCAAATTCTCATTCCAAGTACCAGTGTTTTGCTCTTTCAGATAATCAATTCAGAAATGTTATGGATTATTTTCACTTTATGTCACTTAAATTTTTTGTGAAATCTAGCCAATCGAGAGTGCTAGAATATAAAAGGCTCATGTTTTAAAAAGCCAGCAATAGAACTGGCAAGAGCAGTTTAAGTTACCCTCACCCTTATTGGGTCTTATTCCTTAACTTTGTTTTGTATGGTCCCTCCCCCAACTAGAAATCATAATACCCTACGCATCCCTCTATGAAAGAAACCATGAGGCAAATCCAATATAAAAATGCATCTCAAATGTGAAGCATGCATGTCTCTTCCATTTATAGCCAGTGTTTGCTCTGCCTAGTTTCATATGCAGCTATGAGGTCTGTTATGTGACTGGATGCTAAAGAAGTCATAATGCAGCCAGTTGCTTTAGTTCTCTTGAGATGATGTCGCTGGCTGGAACAAATCAATACCAACTTGGAATATAGCAGAGCAGTGCTGGTGGTTGGTTGCACAGACAATACCTCTTTATAGAAATCTTGACTCATCTTAAAATGAGAACAAGCCATAGAGAGGTACTATTTGAGACACAAGGAATGATTCTGATTTCAACAATAATAATCTAAATGTATTAGGTTGGATTACTGCATTAACTTTTTTGTTATAAATCTCACACTGCTTGTATTTATTGTACTGATGTTACTTCTTCTGACTTCACCAGTGTCAGGAGCCTGCTGCATCAATGCCATCAAAGGGAATATGATGTAAGGTTCTGTCATGTAAATGGAAGAGGTTTCAAGCTTACGTGCATCCAAGGCATTTGCTGGTAAGAGCGGTGGGGCCGGGTGGGGGAGGATTTCAACAGAGTTCAATAGACAACAACAAGGGAAAATCAATTAAATTTTCCCTTGTCATCTTCCGTCAGAATCCCCCCCCCCCCAACAGGCCCCACTGCTCTTACCTGCACAGGCCACAGATGGTTAGGCGATAACAATTCTGACACACCTGGCATTTTGATGAATTGATTGTTTCTGTAAAGATGCCAATTATAGTCTAGGTATATTTGCGAGTGGTGCTTGTTTTAAGCAGCTGTGACACTTGTGGCATGCAGTCTGAGCTCCACTCTTAGGTCAGAACAGTGAATAAAACATTCAGCTCTTTGTGGAATGTTCTGCATCCCAGAAAAACATATTTAATTACATTTGTTAATCTATTAAATATGGTATTTCCCTGAACTTCTAAATTCAAATTGTACAGTGTATAATAAAATACTTTCTATTGTACCCATTCAGGGTCTCACCTTGGATTTCTGGTCGATTCACCAGGTAGAGGATTGCCCACCGTAGAGTGGTGGTGGTGGTTTCTGTCCCACCTGCAAAAAGTTCAGCCACAAGGCGGATCATGTTATGCTCATCAAACGTAGAGGTGACATCTTGAGAGTCCTGGATGCAATAAAAACATTCACATTTAGTAGATAGGAAATATAGAGAGAGCATGACATATTGTGAAGCTAGGCCTCCTTGAGGACCGATGGATGATATAAAAGAGTTTAGTCTTGTTCATAAAATGGAATTGATCAACATTAATGCATCAAATTCTGGAACGTGTTTCTGTGTAAGAAGACCAGCATCTTCCAATGATGATGAGTAGAGTTTCAGATTTGTTTTGAAAGTACGTATAGATCACATTAGATATTGAAGTTTGGTGGAGGGTGAGATTCTCTACTCTTACATGGGTGGATTATAAATATGAATGAGAGATTATGTCTGCGGTTGTTATTGGTAAGATTAATTGACCTCTGTCTTGAGAGAAATGGAAGTCAACATGGTCTTTGTCAATGGGAGAAATTAGTAGAATCTATAACTTCATCCTAGGGAGGGATGATTAAAGCAATATCTTTCTCAGCAAAAGAGAGACTGAACTCATCAGGGCAAAAATGAAAGAGGAAAAGGAGGAGAGAATGATAAAATCAATCAAAGGGTTGATGAGTAAAATATATTGATTCATGTTTGTTCTGCAAAGTGCAAAATATATTTCCCTTTAGCCACTTTCAAAAGCTATGTCATCTTTTCAAGGATTCTAGGTTATAAATGGGTTGCCGGGGCTTTGTTTGCAGATCGATCCGTTTGGAACAGAGGAAAGGACCTGACATTGCTAACCTTACTGTGGCTTGTGGACGAGTTTCATGTTATAGAGAAATTCTTACATTTGATTTGGAGCTGAGAGAATCCCTTCTTGAAAAGACCTGGTCGGTTGGTTTGTTAAGGAGGGACTGAAGTTATTCCAGAGTTGCGAACCAGAATTTCTAAAGCTTTTGCCTCAATATTTCTTTCCGAACAGAAATAAGGGCTCTCATTATGGGACCCGGATGATAACGATCAGTCCACAAAACCCTGTTTGCGCAGTGATGGGAATAAGAAGGTATATGGACATTACCGGGAGAAACAAAGTTTACACCCCCTGTGGAATTGTAGTAGGTAAAACCTTTCGGAATTTAAAAGGTGAATAATGCTTGGTACTAAACATGCAAATGTTTGTGCAATAACCACCAATATTAGGTTAATTTCCCAATAGTGGGTTATCCCCGATAATAGTGATGAACTAGATGCAATAGCTATTCCTGACCAATGCATCTACGAGTTTTGGAAATGGTGCAGAGCAACATGACTTTGATTCACTAGGAGTGGAAAATGCAGATTTGGAGTAAATGTAGTCTGATTTAATAAGGTCAACACAGAGTCTGTTTTTCAACTATATTTCTTTATTGATTCCTGTGGCATCTAGTATAAAATAATTGAGACAAGAAGATCATAAAGTCAACTGTAACACAGAATGGATCCTGGAAACTACCCACTCACATGAGAAAATAATCATAAAAATCTCTTTTGTGTGATGTCTTATTTTATGATCACTTGAGTTTTCCATATGCTAAATCACTTTACCAGATCCAGAACTGATCAGTAAATGTAGCAGAAGCAAATACTCACTTGTGACATTTTAGTTTGGTAGAAATCTATGAAGTCCTGGGGCTCTTCAGATACTCCATTCTCTTTGTGAAGTTTGATTTCCTTCTTCACAAATTCTTCCACAAAAGCATTGCCTTTAAAGATATTGTTATGAGGTCCTGGAAGATGCCGCATCAGCCAGGGGAAAGTGTCATAGAGCTGAAGTGAAAGGCATGGGACATGGTAAGGAAGAATGTTATTTTCTGATAATATCTTCAGTTTATCATAGTCAATGGGGACAGTCTATTAGAGCACTTGCTGACCATTCTTTCTCCCTCTCCCTGAAGACATTCATGCCCTGTGTTTTTTCATTGATGTATGTGTGTGTGTCTAAGACAAATGAATTAGCAAGTATATTGCCAAATAAATAGAACATTTTGAGGATTTTGTAATGGTATGAACTTTACAGGAGTGTGGATAGAATGCAGAGAGAGACTAGAGGAGAGAACATAAGATTACATCCTGCCTTATTTCATCTTGATTCCACTATGGATCATTGCCTTTATTGGCTCTTTCCTGAACGGAGGAATCCCTTCTCCTGACCTTGTAAATATCCACACACTAGGGAATTATACCTTTGTTGTTTATACTATTCTTTGGCTTCATCACAAAGATACAACTAAATGGTGATGGACAGGTAACACACCTTCTGAGATGAAGATGCCCATTCTTCCTTGGAGCAGCACCCACCAGGCTACTAACAAGGAGTACAAAGTAAGGGTGGTAGCTCAGAAGGCTGTGAGATGTTTTCTTTTTTACCTGTCTAAGAGGTATTAGCAAGGAGCGCAAGACTGTAATTTAGGATGGATTGATAATATGAATCACTGTAGAACCCCTCTTGGACCATCAGTATTGGTCCGCTCTCAGAACGAGGCGGTCTGAAGGAGCTTTACCTAAGTCATCCTTGATTGATGGATGGAACGAAGAGTGAAAGGATCGATGTAAGATGGATGCATGAAAGAATGGATGGGTGAGTGAAAGGGAGGGTAAATGGATGGCTGGATGAAAGGGTGGACGGATGAATGAAGGATGGATGGATGAGTGAAAGGTAGGATTGATGCAGAATGAATGGATAGATGGAGTGAAAGGGTGGATAGATGCAGTGAAAGGGTGGATTGATGAGCGGAACCTTGGATGACTGAAAGGATGGATGAATGAATGAATGGAAGGAGATATGGATAAGTGAAAGGATGAATGAGAGAGTTAATAGGGGGATGGATGTACAATGTTTCACATATTGAAATATTCCAGGAGTTTATTTTTTAAACTGCTCAATTGTTTGTTTCACTGTGAGATGCTGGTTACATCCTGAAATGGGTTGCTCCCTTGGGCTCGTACTAAAACATTGCTCCAGTCCTTATTTTACCTCTTATCCAGATCAGCTCTTACTGCTCTGTGACTGTGCCTGACCTGAAATGTGAGTCTTTTCCTGGTACTCCTACTGTAATAGAATTTCAACACACAGGTTGATCATGGATATTTGTTTGAAGGAAATGTAAAGCTTGTAATATATTGATTATAGGTAAATGCAGTGCAGAGTGCCCGGTATCAATCTATTCTACTTGACACATTTCCAATGTATTGCATCCACTAACTGCACGTAGTGCATTACTCACGATTAATATGTGACCCCAGTTTCCATATATTTTGGTGGGGTCCTTCCATTTACTTCTTCTTTCCAGGTAGCACTCTGTTATGTAGCTCTGTATCCTGTGTCCAAATCCCTTACACATAGCAATCCCAGCTGCTGCTAATCCCTGCCACTCTGGTCTCAGCTCTTTATTTTCTGTTACAGTCCCATTTCCTGGCTCAACACTTGACTCCTGCTGCTGCCCCACATGTTCCCAGTATTTCATGTGTTTCAACGGAGTAGCCAGAAAATTTAAGTATCCCACACATAGAAACAAACCTCTTATGGCACCAAGCAGGTGAAAAAGGTCATAGCAGCACACCCCAGAAGAGCTTGCTTGTCTCTTTCAATCCAGCATCTATCCATTCATCCTATCATCCTTCCATCCACCTGCTGATAATCACCATTTCTGGGGTGATGTGGAGAGCAAAATAACAATGGTTTAAACCCAGATCTGTGACTGGGAGTGAGTGTTTGAAATGTTTCAACACTCTGCCCATCATTTTACTTTGTAATGTTACGATATCCTCCATTTTACCTTTACATTCTGTCATCCATTCAGTCTTTCAACCATCCTTCAGTCTGTAATCATTCCTTTCATCCATCCAGCTGCCTATACATATCGAAACCTATCCATCCATCTTCAAACCTATCCATCAAAACTCATCCATCCATCTATCCATCCACACATTAACCCAGTCAATCATCCTTTTCCTTATCCATACCTCATATCATTCATTCATTCATTCATTCCTCCTTTCAATCATCGAACAATCCGCTCATCAATCCACCCTTTGACTCTATCCATCCACCCTTTCACTTAATCCATCAATTCATTCTGCATCCATCCTACCTTTCACTCATCCTTCCATTTACCCTTTCACTCATCCATACATCCTTTCACTCACTTATCCATCCACTCTTTTACTCATCCATCCATCCACCCCTTCATCTGGCGATCCATTTACCCTCCCTCTTACTCATTCATCCATTTTTTCACACATCCATCTTACATCCATCCTCTCACTCTTCCATCCATTCATCCATCCATCCTTTCACTCATCCATCCATCATTTTACTCTATCCATCCCTGCAGCCTTTCACTCCATCATCGGTTTACCCTTTCACTCATCCATCCATCATTTCACTCACTTATCCATACATTCATCCATCCATCCTCCCTCCCTCCCTTTCACTCATCCATCCTTACATTCATCCTTTCACTCAAGCATCTATCGATCCACCATTTCACTCAACTATTCCATCTATCCACCATTCCTTCCTTCCCTCCCTCTTACTCTCCCACATCTGTAGCTGATAAAGCGGGGGTTGACGACGCACGCCCCTGTTGTGTCCCCTAATCCAAACACACTCCCTGGCCCCCTCCTTACCCTGCCAGGCACAGTGCCACTGTCTCTCTTTCCCTTTGTCTCCCACCCCAGTCCCACTTTCTGGTGGATCCCTTTCTCTTATTGGTGTCCAAAGCCACTCTTTGAAGCTACAACATTTTGTCTTTTCCATTCTGCTCCCCAACTGCTGCTCTGCCTTAGGACTGTATTGTCAAAGTCATACTATGCTGGACATCCCTAGTGCAGGTAACCTGTCCTTGTCCACCATTGCCCTCAAATTATTTTATTTTTGTGGACGAAACGTTCTGGCATGTTGTCTCTCTGGGTATTGAAGGGCTGCTAACGAGCTTCCACTGCATGTGTTTTTCAGTAAATCAGGGCAACCGTTCTATGACAACCAATTAGTATAGTTGATGGCTGAGTCAGGGCAACAAAATACTGCATACAAATAGTGCAAGTGCATTAAAGGTAAAATGCACAATGTAAGACGATGGTAAGCTTTTGACACATTCATGCCTGACTGAAACCTAGCAAATGGGCTGAGAAACATCTATGGTACACTGTTATCAAGACTTCAGTTCTCCAATATTTTGGTTCTGGAGTAGCGTGCTACTCACCGAAAAGCGCTTCAACGTCTCATCAGGGGTAGCAAGCGCTACCTTTCCCTCTTCTACCCCTCTATCAATCCAAATAACAGAGTAACATATCCACCGCTCAAATGAATTTCATATTTGACTATACTAATTCCTAATCCTTTTGGGTTCCAGAGCAGCGTGCTACTTTGACGCCTCATCAGAGGCAGTAAGCACTATATAAATGCAATTACAATACAATTACAATATCACATGGACCCATTTTTGCCATTCAAATAATACATCTGACATTAAGTAAGTCCAGTGCATGAGGGCTTGAAAGCAGCCATGTCCAGATGCGTAATGCTCAGACATGTACGCTGCACCCATATGCATGAAGAAAAGGAAACCATGATATGAAAGAACTCTGGGGCATATTATCAAGAAAGGGCGATACATTATCGCCGCTTTTATCGGCAGGAAACTACCGCTAAAGCGGCGATAATGGGCTTGATAATATGCCCTTGTGAATTCCCATAGAAGCCCAGGTTCTAGTGTTAACTATTCTTGATAATATGTCGCTGTTTTCAGGAAACGACAAAAGCAGATAACACTGCAGGCCTGCATGCTTTCAAAAGTTACCTTTCTATCAATTAGGCTTAGGAGCTACTAGAAACCCCATTCTTGTGACATTGTAATTGTGAAGGAAAATTGATACTATTGGCAAGCAAATATTTGCTACAACTGTTACAGTAGTGTATTTTTTTTTACAAAGGTCGTTTTAGTGTCGTTAATAATTTACTGTTTTATTTTGTACTAAATTACTTTGGATATAATAATGTATTAATTAGCTCTGATGTTGTTTTCTGTTCTGGTTTTTGCAATGAACATGCATATTCTGTAATGAAAGCCTTGCTGCCTGATGCACTAAGGGCGAACTTTGGAGTTCTTGCAGTGTTTAGTTATAGGTGCCTGACTACTTTAACCAGGTTAGAACTCCGCCACAGCTCATATCAAAATGGAGACCACTATTTCTCGTAGTTTCATAATCCTATTTCCAAAAAGTACAAACCCACATTTTAGCCCATCACACTATCCTTCCCTTACCTTTTTACGACACGTCTTTGCCTTTCAACCCTCTTAACTCCTTTGCTACTGACACCACACAAAGGGCCCGATTCACAGAACTAACGTAAGACAAAATCCTAAATTTACTACTTTTGGTATTCACAGAAGTTAGGATTTTGTCTTAAGTTTGTCTTAAGACAGACTTAAGACAGACTTAAGACAAAATCCTAACTTAAGTCTGTCTTAAGTCTGTCTTAAGACAAACTTAAGACAAAATCCTAACTTCTGTGAATACCAAAAGTAGTACATTTAGGATTTTGTCTTAAGTTAGTTCTGTGAATCGGGCCCACAGGGTCTTAAACATCTTTCTACTGATGTTTAAGCAGTGAGTCTGAAAGCTATACTTGTGCCCATACATGTATCCCCGATCTTGATGCCATAAACGTAGCCGTGTCTCTGAAGTAGATAACTTTACTATTTTTCGATATTCACAAAATATGACTAAAAAGTGAAAAGGGGGTGGAGCCAAACACTCAAGTATAAGTAATACGGCCAAAAAACAAAACAGTACTAAGTCCAGCCTCACACTCGAAAATCGAAAAAGAAACCATATTTATTATTAAATTGGAAAATATTTTAACAACGTATAGCAAGTTTTAAATGAATGTGTCATTAATTTTCATTAAGCCACTATTATTCTAGTTGTAGTTCATTTGATCCACCAGTTATAATAATTATTAATGCATAACAATTCATTAATATACTGCGATATTTAACATAAAAAGAATTTCACTCATTTATTATAACGTTTAAAAAACCTTTTGACATTTCCCTATATTTTATCAAAGGGAGATCTACACTCCAACTTTGAAGTCTTTCTATTGGAAAGTATTGCGAAAATGTAGAACCTTTTTGTAAGTATAAATATATTTATTTATATGTTTAATATTCGTTTTAATTGATTTTATATATGTGCATTCATTCATAAATCTAAACAAGTTCTTTTTTCAATTAAATATTAAATATGTTTTTCGACTTTTTTAACATTACAATATATAAATTTTAATTTTTAACTATTTTAAATAATATAATTTAATTTACCAGTATTTCCCATGGATTTTTTATTTTAATCCCTGCCAATGTTTTTTTAATTGGGAGGGTTTTGCCTACCAGTGTGTGGTGCTGGAAGTACTTCTATTTATTTCTATTTTGGGTCCCTTATTGGTTGTAGTAACATTAAATTTGCAGATTGTGAATAGCAATGGGCTTACGCTTTTGTGGGCGGGTGTATGTCCCCACTAAACCCCTCTCTAACCTCCTCAAAACCAACCCTCATATATAGCAGTAAGGGTGTTCCTTTCTTCAGCCCCCACATTTACAACTAAGTAGTAAACTTCCATGTGTGAGGTTCACACCATAGAAAGGATGGGGAAGTTGGAGGTAACTCTGGTAGGTTTGTAAACAGCATTGTAGTACTTTAATATACTATTCTAGTACTAATAAATATGCTACAAGTTGCAATATGTGAACTAGCCCTTACATGTCTAATATACATGCCTTGTTTTTACATGCCTAATTTTTACCTTTCTTCATACGTACAAATATCTTTGTTTAAAGTGTTCCTACGATTGACAAATAACATAGAACATGGGGCTTTTGAGAGACTCACCAGGGTCCACTTGGTGCCTAGATTATTAAGTAGAAGTTCATTTGCTTCGATGAGCTCATGGATTTCTTTATCGTCTCTGGAGAAGCGG
Source organism: Lissotriton vulgaris (assembly GCF_964263255.1). Classification (NCBI taxonomy): domain Eukaryota; kingdom Metazoa; phylum Chordata; class Amphibia; order Caudata; family Salamandridae; genus Lissotriton; species Lissotriton vulgaris. Next base: position 1,072,321,945 of record NC_141699.1, read on the forward strand.
CGCCCAAAAATGACTGAACAGATCACATTGGTTACAGAATGTACGATTGCCTGAGTGGGATCCAGGCTTTTCCCTGTGGAAAAAAGAGGGAATGAATCACTGGAACATACTATGGACAGCTGTGGATACACATCTTGAAACACCTTGCAAAATAGGAGTAAAACTATGGACAGGAATATTGTGCAGATTTTTCAAGCACTCTGTCTACTAATTTATTCTTCTTCTTAACCAATAGTTGTCATGGTGATTCTCTGGTTGTTTCAGTTGCAGGAGCAACCGAGCAATATCAAAGGTGAGATTGCAAAGGTCCCCTCTAACCAAGACAATGAGTACTTGGGTCTGGGATGGAAAGTTGGTATTGGAAGCCTCTTTGACTCTCCAGGCAACCTGGCTGAGCTACCAAGGCCTAGTTTAAAAGAGGTTGTGTGAAGGGTGAACTTAGATATAATACAACACAATCATTATAGTTGAGATAATGATGAATAGTTTGCCAGAATTAGTTTGCATAAACCAATAACACTTAATTGTATTGTACTTGTACCTTCAGACTAGCAACCAAACAGCTCACAGCACAAAATAATACAAAACATGATCTGGCAACATAGACCACTCAGGTTACAAAGCACACTGTTATCATTTACAAACTGGCTACCAACACTGAGTCACTCATAAACAAAACAGGCCATCAGGGACCGTGTTCACCGTGCCGGAACATGGTAACTCCTAAAACCTTGTTCATAGTCACTAAGCAGTCATGAATGGCATAAATCACACCAAAACACCCACATGAATCAGTTGGTCATCACTCTAGTTATTGCCTGGCTAGATTATATCAATGAACCATACTTCAGAGCTCTAATTGTCCTGCTACACAGACTTCAGCTTCTATACATGCGCCGCCAGAAAGAGACTATACCTCAAAATCCACAATCACATCATCCTTGCCCTTAAAGTTAAGCTATGACTCCCTTTCGTCAGGTACACCGTCTGGAGTCCATGCATTGTATACTGAGACTTTCACTATGGCTGAGACAAGTTTTCAACAACACAGGGTCTGAACGTACCAACCAAGGGTCGGAAGGTACCATCCAAGTACCTGTATGTACCAACCATGAATGGCTGGAATATTAAGGTTATCATTATCATTCCTACATTCAGAAAATCTCACAATGATGTGAACTCCTTACTGTGAAGTTATGAAGTTTGTCAATTTCAGAAATCCTCATCAGTAGGCAACGTTTCCAGTAATAAAAAACATTTTGGGTAATTTCCCTGAATAAAACCTTTTTATGTGAGAATTGTCCTGCTACATTTAGTTTTTTTCTAAGGTTTACCCTGATAAAATCTACTTGTAACTCGTTTTTAACCAGATTCTTTCTAAATTTTGCAATCATTGAGATGTACTGGAAAATCTCAAAGGGGCAGATGTAGGAAGCCTAATACCGATCGGTAACGGCCGAAATGACCGAATTTCGGCTGTTACCGACCGGTATTAGGCATTTAAGATGTAGGGGCCTAATTTAAGGATTCGGTAATTTACCGAAACTGTAATTTAAGGAATCAGTAAATTACCAAATTCTTAAATACCGATTCGGTAAATTAAGAATCCTTAATGTAGTAAGCACTCAAGTGAGTGCTTTTCACATGTGAGGATTCGTTATTTACCACCAACTAATAGTTGGTGGTAAATATCGATAACCTTAGAAAAAACAATTTTGTGCTTTTTTCAACTGTGCCATGTGGCAGACATACATGCCCTTAGGGCATGTATGTGTGCCACCTGTGCACCCATGCACTATGCAGGGGTGCAACAGGGTGTCAATGTGACACCCTGCCACCCTTGTAGGTCTACCCCCTATTACCGATTCGGTATTTACCGAATCAGTATTTCTCATTCATTCCTATGGGCCTCCAGGCCCATAGCAATGAATGGGGAATACTGAATGGGTAAATACCGAATCAGTATTTACCGAATTTTACCGATTCGGTAAAATTTACTGAATCATTAGCTACATATCATTTACCGATTCTAAAATACTGAATCGGTAACATTCGGTATTTTAGAATCAGTAAATAATATTTACCTACATCTGGCCCAACATTTTTTAAACACCTCGAATTTGGAGAAGTCATGCAATTTTCAGACCACTAGCTACAATCTTGATTGGAAATAAGTGAAATTAAGTTGTGTCAGATATGTATCACCAAAATATTGAACAATAAAACAAATATTATTCGAGCCTGTGTTTTAAAAAAAGGTAAGAAACCTCCTAGAAAACAATGGTATTAACTGAGTTACAGCAATGATAGGAATGTTGCTAGCACCAATACAGATCAAAAGTACTAACTAAAAGTAATGATCAATCAGGCCTTCAAAACTTCTTGAGATTATAGTCTAAGGGGCTATTCAGAATACTAATATTTTTCAATTCTGCAATGTTGGGATGTAAAAGTCCTCTGCTTGGTAAAAGGCGTGTACCCCTGCCCTGAGTGCCCAACTTTACTGTTGTTCGGATCTCTAATGCTGAGGTTTTGTTGTCATAGGCAAAGAAGGATCATGCACTTGCATGCCTGTGATCAGGCCTAGGGGCCAAGGTCTTCTAGTCTCCCTTCTAGGTGAGAGACATCACCCAGGGAAACCAAGACCACTTGCCCTGGAGCACCAGTACCTGCCTGCTTGCCAAGACCAGTGTGCCCTGTGCGGAAGAGAAGAGTGTTGGAGGAAGTGAGGTCTTGTGGGCAGCACTACAGAGAGAACTCCCTGTGCAAGGTGGTAAGATACAGCTTTGCACTGATCTGGTTGTTACCCATGTGCAGGATTGATTCAGCAACCCCTTTATGCCAGGAGAGGGCAGCTGTGAAATGACCTGTGCATCGAGCATTGTGTGGGGAGCACCACACCTGTACCGCCTCGTTGCGGTGATCCCGTATGCCAGCCGGGCCATCCTTGATATGATTGTGATACAAGCGCATCGAGACTCGTGGGAGGGACCACCATGGTGTGGGTTATTGCACCAGAGGTGTCTGCGCTTTGTCCTTAAAGTAATGTGGCCCAATTTTGCAAGCAGTTCGGCATTTTGGCCAGGAAAAGATTGAGGCTGCGGCCAGCGGGTCGAGCCAGCACATCTAGAGCTGCCCCTAACCAACCCCTGAGGACTGCAGAGGATGCTGAGGAAGACATCTCACCATCGCTGTTGTCCGGTCAGGAGCTGGAGGATCGAATCTCCCCCTCCCCCACCTTGTGGGGAAGATTGACTTACCACATCTTCGCAGGTTCACTGGGAAAAGGAGGCAGCACAGCTCAGGATAGGGCCAGTTCCTGATGGGTGATGCTGTGTGTACCACAAGCAGCCCAACTTCTCTGAACAGGACCAGATCTTGCGATTGCCTGCTGTTAGGGCTGAATGGTTCTGAGCTACAGGAATGGGTAACACTTGAATTGAGCCTGTTAAGCCCTGTGGGACTCTCTAAGGAAAGTGCTGTGGTACCATAGACACTATTGAATAATTTCTAAAAGAGTCAAAGGCAAACTCTTAAGTACAGCCTACTAGCGGACATTCCCTGTTTGTGGCCTTCAGTAAAAGGGTAATAACCCTGATCACATTGCGGGGAAAAGGGTGGGACAGGGAGCTGACTGCAAAACACTAGAGCCCCGACCTCAAGGGGAGTGTGTTGTTGCTTATGAATGTTGTTATTCCTTTGCATGCATAGAGTTAGAACTAAAATACTTCATTCAAAAACAAGTATTACAATATACCAGGTCAGGCCTCGGGACACAGAAGTAAAAGGCCTTAACGATCACAGTTGATCCCAGTGGGACCTGCGTGCCCCGTGGCCCTCTGAAAGGGGTTCTGCCATGCAAACTTTGTAAAGTTTGGCTTATGATTTTATTTAAAAATGTTGAAATTTACAGCAGCAATACCTGGTATTTCACGCTTGTCTTAATAAGATCTTCATTAATGAAATGCTAGCCATTGGAAGAAAGTTGTGTAAACGGTATATCAACCAATCTATCAAACTTCTAAACAGTTTTTCTTTATTAAAAAACCTCTAAAATAACAATGTCATCAATCAGATTTTGAGAGTGCATTGGTTCGTCAGTGGCAGACTGTAGACCCAAAGAAACAAAAAGCTAAACCTGGCTTTGGGAAATACTTCTTATTTGTCTTTTCAGGTGGAGGTATATAGGTACAACACTATCCAGTTGGGAATCATTTGTAGGTATCATCAGTATTATTACAATACCTCATCAATGTAGTGTGTACTGCCCAAAGGGTATATACAAAAGGAACAATGTAAAATATTACCAGATTAACACATTTTAAAACAATTAAACCATTCAGATTATTTGCAATAATATGCAACACATAACATCTTACATCTACACCAAAGATGGAGTGGTGCACTACCACGGTGATATTCTCAATAAATCATGTTGACTTGTTTGTTTTATCCACCCAAAAATCCTTTATTTTCAATGTCATCCAATAATAAAAAGTTCCAGCCAACAGGTTTCGTTCATTGAGTAATTAACTTCTTCAGGGCATTGGTAAGTTTGTGAATGGTGGGGAGAAATGATCCTTAGGTCCCCGTGTGTTGTAATACGCGGAATGCGGGATGTGAGATGCGAGCTTGCTCACGTATGTTCTTAGTGGTTGTTACAGGATATGTCTGTCTTGCAGGTGCAAATTAATGCAACGGATGAGGCCTCCACGATAAGGGCCAGGAACTGTAGTCCTGTGGTGCAGTATGACTAGGCCAATCCTGTTCGGGTCATCTTACATCTGCATGCTACTAAAATGGGACACGAGAAAACTCAGAACTTCTGGCCTCTGTGATTCAAGTGATTACGTATGGGCAACTTGGAGAAGAGCCAATACTTTGTTTCCAGACCTATGTCACTGCTCAAGGCATTGTTTCAGGTACATTTTCATCCTCTGCCTCTAGAAGAACTGTCCATGAACTTAGGACACTCACACATTAAAAAGAGTAGCATGATCATGAGTGCTATGCTACCAGAGATAGCACATGCTTTTCAGTTTTGAGGACCTTTTTCTCCATTGCTGCAGTTAGGAAACAGGAATGAAAGGTATTCTCACAGCAATTCAGTAATTAAGGAGAAGAAAAGTAAGTAGTCAACCAGGGTGGTATTACATGGGTTTTAACAAATGATAACATTTTCTTCCTTTTAAGATACCAGTGTTTGCTGGTGGACTTAATCCTTTTTCTATATTTGAGAAACCTGAGGGTCACAAGTTAATTTTTCTCACTGGAGAGGTGCACAGCCTAAACGGATCCAAGTTCTTCCTAAACAAAAGCCATTCTTCCTGTAGCTGCATTGCAGATTGTACAACATTCTATTCAAGCAGGCTCCAGCCAATGGGCTTCGGAGTTCTTGCCAATCGGAAGGAGCCACCGCTCTCCTCCTAACCAAGTTAGAGATAGAAAGATAGTGATTTTGCCACTTATTCTAGTGGTCAAGCTCAGTCATGCTGTTTTGCAAAACAAGACTGCAAAGCATAGTCAACTTATTTTCGCATAATTTACTTAGCTAGGACATTCATGGCCACAATTCCTTCCACGCTATGAACACTCCCATCTTTAAGAAACTTAAGCCTCTTGTGCTGACATACCTAACATTGTGTTCTGGTTTTACCAATGTGTTGCCCATAAGTGAAATATAACCAGAGGTCCTTTATTGCTGTACCTCAGTGTCATGGTGTTTAGGTAGGCAAGATGAATGTCACTCAAGTTGTTATATTAGCAATGACCACACTAGAAATGAATATATAGAAAATATACAAAAATGCAGCTGCTACCGAGGGACATTGACTGATACTGATAACAAGATGACTATCATCACAACGGTTCTTCTAAGTGGTAGGTAGAGCTGCGTAAGTATAAATCACATGTCAGACGTGTGACTGACTATTCTGCATTTCCACCGCTAGCCAACAAATCCCCCACTTTGTTCTTACCTAGTTCAATAGTAATAATGTTAAGAAATACCAAAGGGTGAAAGGCAGTCACACACACCAGTGATAGGACTATGATGCTGATTTAGAGTTTTTCCTGGTGGAATTCCTGTTCACCAATGTATCAGATGTCGATTTGATAGCAAGATGAGAACCTGACAGTCAAATAATCTGCAAGACCCTTTTCTCCCACTACCAAAGACCACAAATACAAACAAATCAGTAACACACTGATCTCCTTGCAGAAAACGTTTAATGCTCTTTTGAAACAGATAACTATTTTACCTGTGAATGTTTATTTGTAACTGAGGTGTTAGTCATATCAACAGTTGGCAATATTAAGGCTAGGCTAAACCATTTTAAAAGTAGGACGAGTGTTGATAGAAATGTGGCTTGCCATTAGGTAGAAATTTAAATTTAAATTTAAATAAGGATTTTGATAATTTTTTTCAATGCAACCTGAGGGTCACTGTGCTTTAATGCAACTGTCAATTGAGTTCATGTGGCAGAAGGAGTGCATGAGGAGAGCAAAATATGTGGACATCAATCAAAGGCCCCGGGCCATATCTGGAAATTAATGGATGATTTGGGTAAATGCAAGATGGCCTTGTGCAGACATATCATGAAGAAAGGTCTCTTGATGTCGCAAGAGAAGCTGCTCAAATAATGGAGACATATTGTCCTCTGCCATCAGGGGATGAGGACACCATCATATGTTATGTTATGTTATGTTATAGTTCATTTATAGAGCGCATATCACTGGAAGGTCTCTAAGCGCTGCAACATGAATCAGAAGTCCAGTATCCCCACGTGCAACTGTCCATGGCCAGCATCAGAAGGAACTTTACTAAACGCCTCTGTAAACAGGAGGGTTTTGAGTCTCCTCCTGAATGGTAGTAGCCTACTTTCCTTGCGCATACCGTCAGGCAGTTTATTCCAAATCTGAGGGATGGTGACAGAAAAAGCCCGGCCCCCTAGGGTTGTTCTGTTAAAGCGTGGACAAGCTAACAGACAAGAATCTGATGATCGATGAGTACGACCCGGCACATAAGGCCTAAAGCGCCATTGATGTATTTAGATGCCTCTCCAAATTGGGACTTGTGAGCAATTCACAGCCCCTTGAATTTAACCCTTTGCTTGATCGGAAGCCAGTGGAGCTGCTGAGGCAAGGGGGCAGTATGAGCACTTCGTGGCAACCTAAAAGTCATCCTTGCCGCATCATTCATAACCACTTGTAGCTTTCTCAGAAGTATATCGGGAAGCTGAATGTAGACTGTGTTGCCATAGTCTAGACGTGACAAGATTAGTGCCATCACGACAGTCTGCATAGTGGAGAAAGATAACAAGGTCACCAATTTCCAGAGTTGCCGCATCAGGCCAATACAACTCCCTACGACAGCGGAGACCTGGTTTTTCAGGGTTAGTCCAGTGTCCAGTTTTATGCCTAGGCTCTTCCCTACTGTCACCGGGGTTGGAGTGGTGCCTAGCTCATGGGGCCAATAAAGACCAGACCAGGGTGAAACTCCTGTGGTCACAGCCAGTACTTCTGTTTTATCTGGATTTACCTTTAGGGAGTTAGCAGTCATCCAGTTCATAGTGAACCGAAGGATGTTCTGGACATTTCCCTGAGCAGCGGGACTGTTGTCAATACGCACAATTAGCTGGGTGTCGTCGGCATAATTAAACACCAGACACTTTGTTCTAGCTAGTGCGTCTATCAAAGGCTGCAGGTAAATATTAAAAAGTAAAGGAGGCAACGCAGAACCCTAAGGGACCCCCATTGTAGGCTGCCCTGCCTTGATGTACAATTGCCCACTTGGACTCTCTGGGACCGATCCTCCAGGAAAGGGGTAATCCATTGGAGGACCATCCCAGAGACTGTCAGCCGCAGGACACGGGCCAACAACTGTACGTGTTTCACCGCGTCAAAGGTGGCTGAGAGGTTCAAGAGGATTAAGGCTGTAGGTGTCTTTTTGTCGGCTGCGAGCCGCCGGTCATCCAGCACTGAGAGCATCACCAACTCAGTGCTGTAATGCACCCTGAAGCCGGCTAGCCTAGTAAGTAACAACTGGCTTTGTTCTACAAAGGCTGAAAGTACTCGAAGAACTTTTTGTTCCTGAACTTTCGCCAGGAAGGGAAGTCTAGAAATAGGTCTAACGTTTTACGGACCTTGATGTTCGCCCCTGCCTTCTTCAATAACGGGATCACCAAAGCTTCCTTACATTTCTGTGGTACTTTTCCTGTTGCCAGAGAGAAATTTAGTAGAAACAACACCTCAGCCTCAATTACTGGGATGATGGTTTTGAACACCTTCTGCGGGCAAGGGTCCTCCTGTGACCCTGACTTTACTTTGGCCATAAGGTGAGCTATGTTGTGTGGTTCAAGTAAAGGGAACGCTGAGATGTCAGTTCCCTGAAAGGCAGGTGTGTCTTCCACTAACAAAGAACAGGGGGTGAGATGTATGTTGCCTATATCGGTTATAATGTCCTCATGGTTATGAAAAAATCCTGCATCTTATCTCACTCGCCCTTACTGGGGACTATCTTTGGCTCTTTCAGTCGACTCCGTTCCCTGAGTACCTTGAATGTGTATTTCTGGGTGTCAGACGCTTCGCTAATCCTGGCTTCATAGTATAAGTATAAGTATAAGTATAAGTATAAACCATTTTGTAACGCGCTCTGTTACTGGAGAGTATCCTGGCGCGGGTAAGTGGACTTAGTTCTAATAATTGAGGCTTTATACTGGGCTAGGTTTTTTTTATACATCTCCCATGACACCGGGTCGGAACATTTCCGCCAGAGTCGCTCACACTGACGGAAAACTTGTTTTTCCACTCTCAGCTAATGAGAGGGGACTAAAGACGGACCTCAACTAATCTAGCAATTCCTCATACTTCAAATCCCTATCCCCAACCTGGGAACCAGGGCGTATTGTATAGTTTAACATTTCCCTCAACTTGGCGTCTTCAATCTTACGCCAGTTCTGTTCCACCGTCCATCCTGCCGATGCGTGTTTGGGGGGAATGTCTACAGGGAGTATAAGACTAATCAGGGAATGATCAGACCAACTAGATGGTCTATAATCAGTATGTAGGACAGTGGATGACGTGGTCCAGATAAGGTCCAGAATATGGCCCTTCTTGTGTGTAGGGAATTCTACAATATGGCGCAGCCCCAGCATAGCCATAGCTTCATCGAACTGGTTAGCTGTATGTTGACTTGGTGCACAAATTCCTGCAAGAAAGGAGTGGGGGCATTTATGTTTGGGTAGAAGAATATTTTTAATAAGTGGACTCTAGTTAAAGGAGGACATTTTAGGTAGGGAAGAGCCTTGAGAGAAGGTTAACTCTTCATTGGCCTTTGTCAGATTCTTAGAAGTAATCAATTAAAACAAGTAAATGCGTTAGTAACATAGAAATTATATGGGAGAATCCAACCTTCTAGATTTAGCTAAAATATTATCTACGGAGGTAAGGCAGTATAATGTTTCTCCATTTAAGGAGTCATGTTCTGGAAAGTAGACACCACCAGGTGAAGAAGGTTGCTTAGGCCAATGAGCAGTATCTTAAGAATAAAAAAAGAGAACTGTTGATCGGTTGCCGGATGAGGAAGTTTGTCACTATAGCCAGGGATATTTATTTAAATGAAAAGATAGAAGAGGACGTGGTGAGGAATCAACAGTTCGAAACAATGTTCATCCAAGACCTAAAGACTGGTGGCTATTGGGTTATGTTTCTAAGTGTTTACTTGCCAAATTGAAAAAGATATATGGGTCAGAAGTGAGTAATGTTCTACTGTTATTTTGACACAAATTGTCTTCCACCAGAATTGAATCCAAAGATGGCAAAATATACGAATAAACCAACTCATGATCAAAAGAATTGTTTTAAAATGGCAATTCAGGTGTACCAAGATAAGCTCGTGGATGTGACTGGTCTGTTTTTTTCATACGAGTGAGAAACTAGATTTGACAGAAGTTCCTGTTGAGAGTAAATGCTTATTTGTGGATGGTATGTATTGATTAGGCGTATTTATAAGTTGTTAGATGTGATAAATTGGGTTGTTGGTTGAATGGGATGAAAACAGCTTTCTACTGTTCTCTCCCAACTCTCTGAGGCCCCTCCCTCCATCCCTTGTTGCCATCAAGTACCTGTCATCATATTTGTATTAAGAACATCCATTGGTGTTGACCAGCCTGTGAAAACCATGGTATGCAATTCTTCTTAATTGCCTCAAATGTCTATGGGCCAGTCACATTACAGTAGCTGAAGCAGAGGGTCCCTCTAACTTTGTAATATGGCAATAACAAGTTTTATTATCTCAGAAGTGGCACTGAGGCCTCAAATAATGTACCTCTCTGCATGGTGAAAAACTCCACCAAGGATTGCGCCTCCTCCTGGATCCGCGCTTCTAGACTTTTCTTTCCAAGTCCCAAGTTCCTCAGGACTGTCAGAGCAAAACGTCTCTGCTGCTTCCAGTTGTGTCCAGAAGAAAATGTAATTCCTATGAAATGAATTGTATGTTAATGTTTTTTTGTAAATTACCTCTATAATAAATAGGCATGTTTCACTTTAGGTCTTGCTGAAGGATGCTTTTTCTATTTCTTCCAACCTTTTGCTTGTGCAATTAAATGTGGCCAATGCAAAAGCATACAAAAAGACTCCTTTGTCATCAACTTTCATTTTGAGGTACAAACATCATGCCCCATCACTCTGCTCCTCAGTCTTGTGTTTTAGGCCGCAATTGTAGTGGAAAAAGAAATTAAGTATAGCTTGATGAAGTGATGTGCTGGAGGATGCACAGTCACTTCCCTTTCTTTCAATTCCAGGAATCCTTTTAACCATAGGTGATTTACTCGGTTTTGTAACATGTATAGAAGGAGAGAATGTTTTTTAGAGGTCAATCTAGCAATGGGCGCACTGCCTGTATGGAAGCACTAATGCAAAGGTGTTTGTGGTGCAACTGGGTGAGCGGAAAACCATATAACCACTCAATGGTTGTGTCAGCAAGCTGGCAAAACCTCACAATAACTACAAAGACGTACCCTATGCACACACATAATAATGTTGTACACGTAGGTAGTAGTACACAAAAACAATAGAAATACAATCCATGCAGGAAAAAAATTATTATTGACACAAAAATGGAAAAGAAAAGTGTGACAAGGGATGATCCTTTGGTCCTTTTTTTAATTTTCAACGCTTAACAACAGCCAGCCGACACGTGTTTCATCGCTCACGCAAATCTTCAGGGCTCTAGGTAGCTGTGTTTTGAGCCAAAGATTGTAACATGTATAGCCTGCTAACACTTAGGAGCATATGTACTAGAAAAAGTCAGAGCACGGAGCTGCGCCAAATTTGGCAGTGCCAAACTCTGACATTTTCGAAGTACCGGGCTGCACCATATTTACCACAATACAGCACACCCCTGTGTTTTCCCTAGAGCTTGTGCTAAAAGTGGCTGCCTAGCACCAACACAGGCACCCTTGCAACACAGTGCAAGGGTGCCTGCATTGTAGGGAATTATTGTTTATGTGCAGAAAGGTGCCCCTTCCTGCACATATAAAACCCATAATGACTATCTGTTACTTCTATGCATGCGGCAGAATGCAGCACACATAGAAGTGGCAAATCGTCATTATGTAATGATTGTTTATGTGCAGGAAGGGACACTTTCCTGCATATAAACAATCATTAATGTTTTTTTCTATTTCTATGTGTGCTGCAGAATGCAGCACACATAGAAAAAGCAAAAATTCGGAGAAATAAAAGCATTTCTCCTCATGTGCCATTCTAACGTCTGCTCTTTCATGGTGTTAGTTTTTGGCACTGCCTCAGAATTACACCTCCTTGTAAATCTAGGGGAGCGTCAAAAACCAATGGGTGTTGTGGTGGAACGGCCACAGCAACACCCATTGCAGGCCCCTTTCACACAGATACCTGCGTGAAAGGGTGCCATATTTACAAAGTAGGGTTAAGTCACAAAAAGTGGCTTAACGCCACTTTGTAAATATGGTGCAAGGCTTACTGCCACCGGAGCGTCAACAAAAAGTGATGCTCTGGTGGCCCTAGGGGCTTGGACATATGTCCCTCTGATTCCTATTATTTCACCCGCTCGATCCACACCACGTCTTAGCTCTGGTTGGTTTCAGTGATTAGCTCAGTTTTCAGACACTCCTAGCATAACACCACTGCCTGCACCATCAGTCAACAGCTCACAATGCAGAGGCTTGGATAGATATACCAAAGACTGGTATCCTGCTGGAAAAAGAGACCACACATAAGGTATCATTAGAGACAGACAGCTACAAAGAGTGCCCAGGTAAGGCAGAGGCACTGCATGGTGTAACTAGCACACAGTGTACACAGGTTGTTCTAGTTCTTGACCATCTGTGCTAGCATTGTTGCACCGCCCATCCATACATCATTCTTTTCATTCGATAAGATTCGCAAAGATTGTTTCCATCAGTAGGAATAACTCAGGAGTAATTCCCACCATCCTACAGAAAGTTCACTGTGTGACTTGGCAATGTGGATCAGTGTTACAGTCGTAATGATCAGCAAAACGTTCACGTAAGACATGCAACAAGTGATTTACAACTGTACATGTGTACAAGGCATTGAGTTACCATTCTCGAAAACAGAATGGCATGGTGGCAGGTAGATGAATGCATTACATGTTGAGGTAATCTATTACTTCATCTCCCAGTGAATGTCACATCCTTCTCACTCCTCTCTTTGCCTTCTGATAGCCTCAGAGCTCAGTGAGGGGCTTAGTGAGTAAAATGCTTGATACTGCAGATCACACACGCTGTCCCTGGCAAGAAGATCATCCTCCAATTCATCCAAGGTTGCCGAATTGAATACCATAAAACTGCATAATGCAAAATATTGGCAAGTGCTATTCATAGGACTTATACATAGTAAAAATGCAGTCGGATACCAATAGAAAAACAAGATTTTATCATATGCTGTGTACCTGTGCCATTGTGCCATGAGAATACCTACCTTTTCCCTTTGTAAGTTCTTCAGTAGAAGGAGTTTTGGGGCGTCCAACAAGTTCCTCGGAGTGGGAGATTAGACCATCTCTAACAGCCTGGCATCCATTCAGCACAACTATTGGTTGATGCCCCAGCCACACAGTGAAAATGCTCCCATAGGTCTTCGCAAGCTGAAGATGAGAAGTAAACACTCAACAAGTGAATAGAAATCAAGAGGAGGGGGCAACTAAAAAGCTGTCACTTTTAGGGGAGATCACTATTATGCATTTCAGAGTTAGGGCTGTCCACACAAAGCTGGATACACATGGTAGAAAAACTGATGGAGCATGGAACTGCACACATTACTTTGCCCTTAATAAGTACCACTTATACAGAACTTAAGGTCCCATCAGTCAGCCATTCCAATAGAAATCTTCTTAATCAAGTAAGATCTGAACAGGTTGAAAGATGTACATCTCCAAGTTCATGTGTATAAAAAGGATAGCATATGATCCAAATAAATGCCCCAGAATCTTTCTTTACACACTGCACTTTGCAAATTTCCCTTTTACACACTCCATCTTTCTAAACAACCATGTTCTCCATCTTTCTAAAATTGAATTATTTGTACCCCTGGTAATAGTGTAAATCTATCAAGCCCTAATTTAATTGAAGCAATCTATAAGGTGTTTTGAGTCACAAATAATTTTATGTGAGTAGTTGTGACTTACTCCATGCCTATGTGAGGCCTATCAATGTATGTCAAGGAGTATGACAGGTTTACTCATGAAAAAATGTTTGTGCACAGGAAATTCTTCTATTTCGCTTTTTCTATACAAAACAAAACAAGAACAATAACACTGATGCACAGAGAGTTTTTTCCCTGCGTGTCAGAGAGAGTTTTTCCTGTTAGGTCTGCCATGTTTTGAATGGCAGATCCGGACAGAGATAATCTGCATCAGGAGTATGCCCTACACAGGGCAGAAATGGTGACACATTAAGGGCAAGGGATCTGTGTTTATGACTGATCAGCAGAGGAGTCACCAAAGTCTGCACCAGTGGTCAATCTAGAGTTTTCCCAGCTCTAAATTGGGCAAAGGACTCAGACTCCCTCCTCACCAAACAAGCAGCTGCTCCACTTTACTTACAGGTAGAGGAACCACCAAGTTTCTGGTGGTGGAGCTAACTCTTCTGTCAGAAATCTTTGACCGTCAAAGGACCATTGGTCAATGACATTGGAAGGTATAGCCTATTGTGGGTGAACATTTGTTTTAGTTTTGCAGAAACAATCCCTCTGGTTGGCAGAAATATTGAATATCCCCACTAGACATGGAAACCCACCAAGTATTCAATTTCTGACAAAAGTGCATTCACCATGTCAGCATCAGCAGTTTTGTCAGAAATGTCTCAACACAACAACAGAAGAGCAAAATATGGTAGGACGATTGAGTGTTAGGCTGCAGAAAGCAGCATATTCAGCAATTAAGTCTATTTATCTGCCTCAGCTAGCCCTAATGTGCTTGTGTGAAAGGGACACACCCTTCACTCTTGGATACTTATAGGGGTTAGAGGAGAGAACACACAGTAAAGACCTACTCTAAGATATATTAGGACTTCATTGTTAATAAAACAGCACATGACAAAGATGACAGGTGTGTGAGAAACCAGCAGGCCCTGTCTTGAATTTAATGTGACATATATTGTGTTTCTGCCATTGGTCTGGTCCCTGAGAACATGTAGATATATACAGATACCATATATACAAATCCTCTGCACACGTTTAAAAGTAAATACATAAAATATCACAATGATGCTTGTCTTTGTATTTTCAGATGTCTTTAATTCAAGATTTTAAGCCTTTTTGCTGGCCACACATGTGGGGATTTGGTGGTTTTCCCTACCTTATGCACCGTGCCAGATTACCTGCCGTAACTGATTTGTACTTGTGATAGACCTTAGAGCGCCATTTTGCCTATTGCTGACAGCCGACTGTATACCGATATACAGATACCATCAGGCAGGTGTAGGTTTGAAAGCCTTAATTATTAACGAACATATAAAATCATATGTAACATTCTCCCTACATACAGCCATGATCATTGCTCCCCCATTATCTTCAGGCATTTTTAACCTGTGGCCACCATGGGAATCTACATTAAAGTTTTTAACCAACAGCAGACTCTCCCAATGTTTGCAGACAGTATCAATTTTTAAGTACAAAATGTTGTACTAAATGTATTTCCTTTAATGCCAATGAGTAAATAATACCATACAATTTACATTTTGGGTCTTTCTTCTGTGTGGCATCCACATTTGAACTTTGCAGATAGTGATTAGAGATCGCTGTTGAATTATAAACCTCAGACCTGCAAACACACATGGTCCCACCGTGTGTCACAAGATATTGGCTCGGCTTACACGGTCTCCCAACAAGGAGCCGGCATCCCAGGGTGGCAGATAACATGTTCTGGAAACCCCTGTGCAGTGTGGGTTGCCAGCTCATGTTTGGAGGCTATGTACTGGCAATGTTCACAGGTGTTTATGCAAACTCCCATGGACATTGGCCGCAACAGTGTAAGATTTTGTTTTGGGAGATGGGGAAATACGTTCAGTCCCAACTCCACTCCATGTACCCTCCCCCCAGTGGCTCATAAAAGCAATGGGCTTATGGTCTCATCCCTTCCAAAGACCCCACCCCTTTAAGGCCCCATCTCCTTTCAAACAGTGAAGTTTATCTAAAGGTTTGCTGGCCTGAAACCCATATGTACAGTTTATGAAAGTTGAACAGAAATATAACTTTTGAAAGTGGTTCCAGAGAGTTACTCTAATGCAGTCTGCTGAATAAATGAATGCTAGTTGTGAACAGTCAGCAACAGGAATACTTACCCCCAATGAAGCACATTAAGCAAAACACTGGCTGGACTTTTGCACCTAAGCACAACCATCACCTTGCTAATTAGTGTTAGTGCTCTGTAATTACTCTAAAAGGCTTTGAAAAGCCCAGCAAATGGGGATCTTTTCTAGCTCTTGTAATAAATTGGCTCACTTTTGATGTGCCGGGGAGAGGGGGCAATATAAAGCGTCAAAGAGAACTGACAAGCAATCAGCATCCTTGGTCATACTTGGACAAAGCCTATGAGAAATTAACTTTATGCATTTGATTGAGGGCATTGCGTAGTAAAAGTTGGTATTGATTAGTTTAGGAGACGTTTATGCTTGGTACACTAAAGGCCTTAAAATTGCACTCATTGGAAAACATGCAGCAGTAACAGTACCATTATAATTGAGCAACATTACTCTGTTGAGCCAAGAGTAGTTTAAGAAACTTTGCAAGTGAAACTGTGTGTGTATGTTTGTGTTATGTCGTTACCTATGGTGAATTCAAGATTTAAAAAAAGGTGAGTGACTCAGCTTGGTAATGACAAGTGAAGAAGTAAAAAGAAGTAAAATGAACTCTCCTGCCAGGCTCAGGAGATGAATGGGCAGAGACAAATTCAGGTCTACGCCACTATGATAGACAGAGAAACAAATAAATCTGTGACCAGTGAGCTGCCTTTCAATTTTTTCTTGGGTTCAAGTATCAGTGTGTGTGTTTGTGTGCATGTGTCTGTGTGATGGCTAAATATTCAACTGAAGTAACAACATTGCAACCAGCTCTATGGTACCTGCATGAGAGTCTCGTGGTGAAGCACAAATTTCAGGGTCCACAGGTTGCCGATGATGGGCAGCGGAGTCGGTCCTGGAGGATATCTTCTCCTCAACCACTGAAGCTTGAGGTAATGTGTAATGAGGAGAGTAAAAAGCAGAGAAATTAACAGCTGAGTGAGTAGCAGCATGTTGCACACCTGTCTCAGTTCCTAGATGTTCTTCTGCAAAATGGACCTCTTCTTCTATATTCAAACCCCACACTATTTTTGTTTCTAAACCTAGTGTCCTTTATTTCTCATTCACTAATCCTGTAATTATATCCCTTAGTATTTCTCTCTCCCCCTCTCTTCCCTGAACATGCTTGCTCTCCTTGCTCAAGTTTTTAAACACATCCCTTTCCCAATTACACCTTCTTTCATGCGCTTTGAATTCCTTGAATTCCTTATTTTTAGGCCGCCTTTCCTCCTTTCTGTCCAGCCTCAATGCCTATCCTCTTCAGTATATATGCTTTTCCCATGCACCTCTCTTCCACTCTCTTCGTTTCAGTAAAAGCTCCCCTCGCTCCCCTGCTTCTTTCCCACTTTTTCCCCTTTTATATTCATTGCAACAACTAGAATAGAGATGTTTACCTTTGGTGTTTGCTTTCTAGGCTTCATATTAACACACAAGCTTATCTCTCTAAAGTGGAACATGGCGTTTTTGTCATACTCTCCTTTGACCTCTTGTAAGAACATACACTTGTGCTTGCAATAAACACAGCTTCATTTCCAGGAACGTGCCCAGTGCTTGGAGGCTGTGCCACAAGCCCTGGCAGCAGACAGCTCAAGGGGTACTTTTAAGTTGGTAAGAACTAGTTACATATAAATGTGCTCCTCAGAAACAAAGAATGTTCATTGTGGGTCTTCTTAGAAAGAGGCCCCACAGACATTTTAATTAGTGTTGGTTTATTTTCCAGTTGGTCTTTTTACATCACATATTGGCTTATCAGAGCTGGAACATTTGCTGCATCATCACTGCCCTACTCTAAGTTGACCTCTCCTAAGTGCATGCAAATGTATTGTCAATAAAAAACTCAAACTCCCTGGGCTGTGCTCCAGCGTTTTGTAGCTGGGCCAGAGAACGCCTTACCTGTGTGCATTTAGATTGATAACCATCATTTGTATTTAAATACACATTTATATTTAAATCCTCTTCATCCACAATCATGGAAAGTTCACATTTTTTGCTTTATGGAAAATGAATCAAAAAGTGGAAGGACCATTGAACTGGAAACCCAAAATCCCCACACCTTCTGTTAAAATAAATATGTCAGAGTCAGAAATGAACAAGCATTGTCAATGGAATAGGTCTGGCTCATGATTGAAAGTGCATTTTGCGTTATTGATGGCTATAGGCACTCAACATGTGATCATACATGCACTATATTACTCATCTTTTCACTTGTACATCCATTCATCAGTTCACTGACTTTTTCTTGTGTTCACCCTCTGACGATAAAACGCACACAAACTCAACAACATATGCAAGATAAATTAAAAGAACACAAGTAGAAAAAAGAAATCATGCTGTCATCTGAACACGGCGGACATATGCTTATAATAGCAAACTAAACGAAGCAGCAGGTGTCTTTTTCGTAGAGGTCATTTAAATAGTCTATTGTTATTTTAAAGTTCAAGCATGTTTGCCACATTAAGAACCAACATGTTCAACATTCTTAAATGTTAGAAAAATTAATACTATAACCAACTACATGGCTGGTTCAGAGCCACCGGCCTCGCGGGATACGATGCACTGCAGATAAAAGGAGCGGCAAGCAAGCAATCCATTAGTACTGTAGTGTCCTCTTAGGAAACATTAAAATAAAAAGAGGACAAGTAAAGAAAAGGGAACTATAAAAGGAGAAACATTCAAAAGTAAAGGAGTCAACAACCACCCACAGTGTAATAAGAATCCACCTTAAAAGCCTATTGCCTTTATCAAACTGCTTTTCACAATAATTAAGTAGGCCCTACTTGCTTTGTTATAACTTTTCATTATTAAGAGATCACACCTAAGGAATCTGTCATAACTTTTCCCAGGGAACCGATAAGACCTCTTGCGAATGCTATTGGGAAATGGCCAATGCCGATGGCTTGACACTATATACTACAGCCTACTGTAGGGAACATAAACTGGCAGCCATCAGGCAAACATTTATCAAACTAAAAATATGTACAAAATTGCACTTGGCAAAAAATATACAATGCAACACCTCTCAATAGAGCCCAACAAAAAAATATCATAGTGAAATTCTACTCCCAGTGTTTGTCAGAATGGATGGCCTACATCAAAACCCTTGCATACTATGGTATTCTGTGATATTAGATGCAACACACTGCCTTTTCACAGCCTGTAACATAATGTGATACCAATTCACTGTTAGAGGGGTATTGGCTTTACCATATGATTTTCACAATAAATAAGCAGGACTTCTGCCTTTAAAATAACTTTTCATAATAAACAGGCCAGGCCTTTGTCATCAGGCACAACATTTCCATGCACACCAATCAAGCCTACAACTTTTAACATTGGCTTGTCAACAAAACCAACTCAGGCCTACTCTACTGAGCATAAGCTGTACCACAAGGCAATTGTTAGGCATACAGTCATAACATTGGAAATGTATGTCCAATTACAATTAGCATGGCTAAATACTATAGCTCCTAATAGGGTTCAGCAGAGTTTCTCACAGTACAGATGTTCAATAGTTGTAGTTTGTTGGAGGGGTAAACCAGCACCAACCCCCTTGCGTACTAAAGTAATCTATGAGGTTCCATGTAACAAAAAAACTATCCATAGTCTTCAATTCAGAAGCCTAAGATTCTACCCTTTTATGCCTATTGGCTTGAACATATGCTTTTCATTATCAGTATATCCGCCCAAATGCCTTTATTGTAATGTTTCATCATAAAAGTTCGGTCATATAGCCTGTGATATTGTTTTTTCACCACCAATCAATCAGGATTTATAAAGTGCTTCAAATCACCCATGAGGGTCTCAAGTTGCTGGAGTTGCTAGCTACTTTGTGTAGAAAGCAGTGAAAAATGAGGCAAAAGCAGGAGAAAGCTCTTAAATAAAAGGGAAAAGGAAGGAGAAAGCAGTAAAAACAAGGCAAAAGTAGGAGAAAGCACTCAGAGGAAGCAGGACGGTGCAGCAGCATGGGAAGATAGGCCTGCGGCCTGCTCAATGGGTTTGCACTTAAGCCTTCATTAAGTAGGTCCAGGAAGGAGGGAGGGGCGCTGGGAGGGGGTGGGTGAGGCTTGGCGGGAGGCGGGAACACGGGCAGCAGGCGGGAGTGGTAAATGAGGGAAAAACCAAGGAGAAGCAGTGAAAAACAAGGGAAAGCAGGAGAAAGCACTCAGAAAAATGGGGGTACAAGAAGGAGAAAGCAGTAAAAAACAAGGGAAAAGCACTCAGAGAACAGGAGGGGAAGGAATGAGAAAGCAGGAAAAAATAGGAAAAAAGCAGGAAAAGCACTCAGAAAAAAGGGGGAAAGGAAGGAGAAACTAAAAAGTAGACAAAAGCAGGAAAAGCACACAGAAAAATGGGGAGGAAGCAGGACGATGCAGCAGCACAGGAGAGCTTGAACTCAGTGAAAGTTTTACATGACAACCATTCCACATGCAGTCATAAAAGCACACATGCATTCCACATTACAACTGGCAAAGCAAACTACAATCTCTCCTGAGAGAGCCCAGCATGGACTATTGTGTTGCATATCTTCTATCCTCACATTAAGGGGCTTATTACGATGGAGGATTTTCCGCATCCTCCGGGCCGGAGGAAGCCACCACCGGCCCGGAGGATGCGGAAAATCCTCTGCGGACCCACCAAAGACCCACCGCCACATTAGGATGGCTGGTGGGTCCTGGTTTCTGTCCGCAGCTTTTCCGCCGCGGTTGGCTTACAACCGCGGCGGAAAAGCTCTAATATGGTGACGGTGTCTCTCAGACACCGTCAGCCAGATTAGGATGGGCTGTGAAACATGCTTTTACGCGACGGCTTTTCCGCCGTGGAAAAGCATGTGTAACTTCACTGCGGGGGCCGTTGCGGGCCCCCTAGGTGAAGGGGGGGTGGGGGGTGCACATGGGGGGGTACCTATGGTACCCCCCTGCATTTGTATGCAGAAAGCGGCAGGCACCGCGCGGTGCCTGCCACTTTCTACATACAAAAGCAATGCATGCATTTTTAACATTGCTGCGGGTGCTGCTTGAAGCTGAATATGTTCATGCCCAAGTAATGATCATACTTGGTACTCTATAGGTCAGTTGAGGCGTCTAATCAAACTAAGTGGTCCTAGTACAGCTTGCAAGTATCAAAAAAGAGAGTCAGGAGTGCGTTTGAGATAGCAAGGTGGTGCAAGTCATGCTAGACCAAACCACAAGCTGGTCTCACCTTCGCAGGGCCCTGCTGTCTAAATTGGAGATAGAGAGTGGAAATCTCAGTGACGGTGTGATAAAAGCGGACTGGCTGAGTTGTTAAAAACAAATTGTGTGTTGTACTCATCTGTGTGATTTGGACTGAGAGATATCCAATTTCTTTACTGGATTTCTTTACGTGGTCAGCTGGTAATAAATCTGCTTATAGTGAGTGCTCACAATCAGCCCTTATTTGGAACATGTGCGTCTTGCTTGATGCTTGATGCTGGCAAGGCTTCATGGGTAGTCTGACGGAGAAACGTTTTCTATTTCTCAATCTTTGGGTGCAATCATTAAATAACACCAGCCACTGGTCATATAGACCTTTCATGGTCGATGAAGAGAAATGAGGAACAATCATCTACATTAATAATACATTATTAAAGACTCTAAATTCAGTCAATAAAGAGAGCTAGTGTTTTCTTTTCTTTTTTTTTTTTTAAAGTATTTTTTATTTGCATCAAAAGTACACAAGAACCAAAAAAAGCAAATCAAAAATATACAAAAGTCACATTTAGGCATTCCATTAATCCCAAACGAAAATACGGTCATGTAAAAAAAAAAAAAAGAAAAGAAAGAGGAGAAAAAGAAAGAAAAGATGCCATTAATTTACGACATAAATGTTCCCCAGATTTTGTCCATTTTTTGTTTAGCCCGAAGGCCCTTTGAATTGGCAAGAGTGGTCTCCATAGCATAGATTTCTTTAACAAAGCTCCACCATTCTATAACAGCTGGTGTATTTTTCTGAATCCAAGCTCTGGCAATAATAAGTCTTGCACACGAAATTAAAATGTTCAACAAATCATTAAATTCATTTTGACCCACGCATGTACCAATCAGTACATCAGTTGAGGAAAAAGAGATTGGTTGATTAAGTCTATCCGAAACCACCTTAAGTATACCACTCCAGTAGTCTTTAAGCATTGGACAAAATAGAAACATGTGAGTGATATCAACCACCGCTTAGATCGCATTTAGGGCATTTCGTCCGTTCAGTAAAATTATTATTCCTTGTCCATTTAAGAATTCTCTCTGGGGTATGATACAGTTGGCATATAGATTTAAACATTTGCAACTTAAGGCTAGAGGAATGAACTGACATATCTAAGCTCTTAAAAGATAAGGTAATTAGATCAGGTGGTATATTTGCAGCTAGCCTTGTATTCCATTTCGCAGTTAATTTTATTAAATCGCTAGTATAAAAGACCGCAAATAATTTGTATCCTATACTAATCAAAGCTTGGTCTGATTCTCTATAAATACAATCCCAAAAGTCTGAATCTATTATCATATTAAGTTCTAATTTTTTCACTAAATAATCCTTAATTTGAAAATATTTAAACCCAGCCAGTTCAGATAAATTATAGCATTGCCTCAATTTTTCAAATGTCATAAACCCTTGATGATCATACAGGTCTCCCAATGATCTAATACCAGATTCTGAATATAGTCTGCATATTGATTCATGAAAAATTGAAGGAAATCCTGGATTACCCCAAAGAGGTGTTTTATAATGAAAGTAAGAGGCATTACATTTCATCATGATGGAGCGGCAAATATTAACAGTATCTCGTATAGTCTTAAACTTAACCCTTTTAAAATAATTAGGGTCATTTAATCTGTAAATAAACATAGTGGCATCTTGTCCTAACAGAAATTTATGAAAATACAAACATTTATCCAGAATTGTTAAACTACGAAAACGAGTTAGGCAAGCCGACCAATAATAAAGTTTGAAGTCTGGAAGAGCCAAACCTCCTTGACTAAAAGGAAACTTAAGTGAGGAGATTGCCCGTCAGGCCTTTTTATATCCCCATATAAAGCTACTACTAATCCCTTCTAATCTGACAAAATAAGAGTTATTAACACGTAGAGGAATTGCCCGAAATAAATATAGAAATTTAGGTAGAATTTTCATTTTAATTAGATTTATACGTCCGATAATATTAAGGGGAAGTTTGTGCCATTTCTTAAATTGCATTGCAGTCTCTTTTAATAATACTTCGTAATTTAGAGCTACAACAGAATCAATATCTGAGGAAACTTTAACACCAAGATATGTTGCGACCTTACAGATACCTGAAATAGAGGTAGGAAGATGATGATTTGCAACAATTTGAGTCTTAATAATGTTAAGTTTGTAACCAGAGACTGATCCGTATATATTTGCTTCGATAGAAATACCTTTCAAAGCTTGAGGTACATCCGAGGAAAACACTGCTACATCATCTGCATATACCGTGATATCCAATTTATTTAAACCATTAAAAAATGGATTAATTAAAGTCTGACGTTGGAGAGCAATTAAAAAAGGTTCCATACCCAGAGCGAAAAGCAGGGGTGATAAAGGACACCCCTGTCTTGTCCCCCTCTTGATTGGAAACATAGGAGAGTCTTTCCCGATGTAAGATATTTTACCCATTGGGTTGTCATAGAGTGATCGAATCCACCTCAACATTGACCATTAATGCCAAATGCCTGTAGGGCTGGCCATAAAAAGCCCCACCCAACTCGGTCAAATGCTTTTTCTGGATCACTGAAATAATATCGAGGGACAAAATATCGACTTGCCAAAATATCGTGGACAAAATATCGACAGTCAAAATATCGAGTTTGTATCTACAAACAGGTAAGTACAAAAATATCGAGTACAAAATATCGTTAACAATAATATAGATGTAAAAAATATCGACTTTATTAAAAACAGTGTTAAATTAAATTAATATTAAATTTTAATTACTAAAATATACTTAAAAATACTTAAATTAAATTATAATAATTAAATAATAAATGAAAATAATAAAAATAATTTTTTAAAATCTTATTTGTTGACCCTGAACCCTAAAAATACCCCTTTACCCAAAAACCCAAAACTGACCCTGAACCCTAAAAATACCCCTTTACCCAAAAACTGAAAACTGACCCTGAACCCTAAAAATGCCCCTTTACCCAAAAACTGAAAACTGACCCTGAACCCTAAAAATACCCCTTTACCCAAGAACTGAAAACTGACCCTGAACCCTAAAAATAGCCCTTTACCCATGAACTGAAAACTGACCCAGAACCCTAAAAATACCCCTTTACCCATGAACTGAAAACTAACCCTGAACCCTAAAAATACCCCTTTACCCTAAAACTGAAAACTGACCCTGAACCCTAAAAATGCCCCTTTACCCAAAAACTGAAAACTGACCCTGAACCCCAAAAATACCCCTTTACCCTAAAACTGAAAACTGACCCTGAACCCTAAAAATGCTCCTTTACCCAAAATTTATCAATATTATTTAATTACCAATTAATTATTAATTAACAATAACAATAAAGTAAATATATTAGCACATTAGCTGTAATTATTTTAATAATTAATATTATTTTTTCCCAATGAATTACTTAAAAATAACACAAAATTATATATATTAAAAATTTACTCTAATTAATGTAATTAACTAATTACAATAAATTAATTACCAATTAATTTTTTTTATTATTAAATTTTACTTTATTGCACTCACAAGTTACATACACAGCCAACATCGCCTACAACCCGGAGGCCGGCGGCATCCAAAAAAGAAACACCCTCCAATCCCTGGGTACAGGTAAGTTACACAGCCATAAAGACCAACAGTCCTAGGGCCTGGCAGCGAGACTGCAGGTGTGGAACAAGTGTGCAGAAGCAACAGTTCGTAGTATCTACCATCGGATGATCATAGCATATAGGCAGGATGCACACCCCACAACGCCGACAATGTCAGACCCAGGGGCAGCGTGGCGTGCCAGATTGACAGGATCGAAATAGCCACTTGGGAAGAACTGCGTAGAAACCCAGAGTCGAGGGCAAGACCAACGGGGACCCAGGGAAAGGTGTGTAAAGGGGAGGAAACCCCCCAGACAATAGCAAACCCACCCACCCCAAAAGAAGAACAAGCCAGACTACCTAAACCCGTGCCCACCACCCACTCCCCACTCTGCACCCCAACCATGAGCCCCTCAGCTAGGCTAAGGGAGATAAGCAAATGCCCACCAGGGCAGGATGACGCTCTGGGAAGGGGACTGCGGTCGCCATGAACCAGAACAGCCGTCACAAGCAACTCACAACTCAAAACATCTCAAAAGTCAGGCGTGACTCACCACACTGTCACAACGGTAAGGCCTTCAACCGACACACTCCTCATCCACTGCTGACGCAGCCCCCTCCTCCTGCAGCACATCCAGCTCCACACTCTCTGGGTCCGACTCACCATCCTCTTTCGCACTTTGAAACGCTCGAAACAACCCCCAAAAGTTTTTGGGTCTACTCTTTGGAGGCAGGAGTTCACTATACACCTCCGATTGCGTGCAACAGTAAAGCAAGTCTGTTTCCCACCGTTTTCTAGTAGGGACTGGTCCCCGCATCCAGCACAGTGCTATCAGCCGCTTTGCCGTCAGTAATGCCATGTCCGCAAGTCGCCGCATAGCCACAGGAAGAGGTTTTGAAAAACCAAATAAGGCGAGCGCCGGGTTAGGTACGATCACTTCACCAAGGATAGCACTGAGGTCCGCAAAGACCTCTACCCAGTACTTATGTATGGCAGGACAAGTCCAGGCCATATGGAGAAAGTCTGCTGTGTGAAAGTGACAACGCTCACACTCCGCTGATTCTCTAAGGCCATACCTATGCAACCTCTCGGGCGTGTAGTAGACTCGCTGTAGGAATTTAAAATGTACCAGTCGGTGCCTACCGTTGAGCGAGATTTTCCTGGTATTAGTTGCACAATAACGCCACATGTCGTCTGAGATGGGAGACTGGAGGTCAGCCTGCCAGGCCAAATGGGCCTTGGAGGGGGGATACTGCCGTTGTCTATCACCCAGGGACCAAAGAGCTGTGACCAGCTTGCGAGCCGAGGGGGTCTTGATGACATAGGTGAGTTCCGGCACTTCCGGCGGTTCAGCCAAGTCCGGGCCTAAAACGGAAAGGGCCACTCTACGAACCCTGTGATATTGAAAACTATGAAGTAGCGTTGCCCCAGGACAGGATTGAAGGACCTGCTGCAGCGTTTTCAGAGTGCCTTTTGAGAAGAGATCACCCATGGTAAGAATGCCTAGGTCACGTAGCGCCTTCAGGACGCCCTTCTCCGTCAGTGGAGCCAACCAGGCCGCCCATTCTACACGGAGCAAAGGAGAATACAGCAGCGTGCACCCACGGCAGCCAATCAGCGCATGCCAAGCATGATTCGTGGCAGCTATAGAGTCCAGATTGCCGACCCTCCTATCAGGCGGATAACACACTGTCGCCGGAAGCGGGACGGGGTCTGCAAAGAGTCTCTCCAGTTTCACATGAGGGATACCCGGATCCCCATGAATCCACATATGTAGGTGTGCGCCCTGAGCAAGCCTGTAGTATCGCTCCAGGTCCGGAGCCCCAAGGCCTCCTTGGTCGTATGGAAGGGTGAGCGTTTGCCACTGCACCCGCGGCTGTTTGCCCCCCCACGCCAGGCGGACAAGTGTCTGGGTAAGTTGCCGGAAAAAGGCTTTGGAAAGGACTACTGGTATATTCACAAATAGGAAAAGGAACCTGGGGAGCACCACCATCTTCATGAGCGCAATCCTGCCCATGAGCGAAAGCGGGAGCCTGGACCACACCTCGACATCATCCACCAGTTTGGAGTAGGCCACACCATAATTCTCGCGTATCAGGACCTCCGGGTCCGTATGTATGCGTATCCCCAAATAGCGGATAGAGTCCGTGGTCCATTGCAAGGGGTACTCCGAGTCGAAAGGGAGCGTCACCGGAGTCAGGGGCAACGCTACTGACTTATTCCAGTTGACGCGGAGGCCCGAAAGAGCCCCGAACCTCACCACTTCCCGTAGCACCGCAGAGAGGTTAGCCTCCGGGTCCCGAACATATAGCAGAGTGTCATCCGCATATGTGGAGATACCGATCTGGTACGTCGGGAAGTTGATCCCTTCAAACCGGTGATACTCTCGTATAGCGCAGGCGAGAGGTTCCGCTACCATGGCATACAGCAATGGAGAGAGGGGGCAACCCTGACGTGTGCCCCTCCCAATTTCGATGGGAGCAGTGACCAGGTTACCTAACTTCAGCCTCGCAGTGGGTTTGTAGTATAGGGCTCCCAATATTTGCAGAAACGGCTCCCCTAGGCCAAACTTACGAAGGACCCTCAGCATAAACGACCACTCAACAGAATCAAAGGCCTTCTCCATATCCAAGAAGATGGCCACAGCTTTGTTTTCGTGTTTGACATGCTGGATCGTGCCTAGGACCGTGCGAATATTATAAGTGAGATTGCGTGAGGGAACAAACCCAGCCTGCTCCGGGGCAACCAGTTCCGGAACCAGCAACGCCAAACGAGTCGCAAGAACCTTAGCGTACAGTTTCGCATCCACATTTATCAGCGATAGCGGCCGGTAGGAGCCACACTGATTAAGGGGCTTGCCAGGTTTCGGGATGGTAATAAGCAACGCCTCTCTCATGGATTTCGACATGCTGCCCTGCTGGCAAATGTCATCGAACAAGAGCATCAAGTATGGGACCAGCTGCTCTTGGAAGGTCTTGTAGAAGGACACCGTGAGACCATCCGCACCAGGAGCGCTACCAGATTTCATGCCTTCCAGCGCTTCCGTTATCTCCTCTTTCTGAATGGGGGCCATAAGGAACTCCCTCTGCCAGTCAGCCAGGAAGGGCATTCGGATGTAGCTCAAATAGTCGTCGATTTCGTCCTCGAGATGTGCGTCCCTCGAGGAGTAGAGGGCAGTGTAGTAGGCATGAAATTCCGCCAAGATGTCCTGCTCCTCCGTAACCACCGCCCCAGCAGCTGTCACCAACTCCTCGATAACCAATGGGGGCCTACTGTTGCGCATGAGTTTAGCGAGGAGTGCACCAGGCCGATCCCGCTCCCCATACACCCGTGCCGACGCGTATTTGCCCATATGCTTAATTTCCCTGTCCGCCTCCTCCTGAAATTCATCTAGCAAGGACTTAAGCGTGACCGTATCAGCTGCGTCCCCCGAGTCCACTGCCTGACTATCCAGGGCAGCGAGTTGAGTCTCGAGCAATTGCAGGCGCCGCCTGATAGCTTTGAGCACCCCAGAATGCTTCGCCATAGTCATCCCTCTGATGTAAACCTTAAATGCGTCCCAGAGAACTTGAACGCTGTCCACTGAGCCCACATTGGTCGCGAAATAGGTCTCTATGTCTTCGGCGAGTTCCCCTCTGAAAACCTCATCTAAGAGGGAGTACGGGGGGAATCTCCACATGAAGGGGGGGATACTCCTGGGAGGAGCCACAAGCAGCAAGAGCAAGGGCGAGTGGTCAGACAGCGTGCGCGGGAGAACCGTGCAACCCTTAACCATTTTTAGCAAAGAGCGGGAAACAAACCAATAATCTATGCGTGTATGAATGTTGTGATAGGCCGAGTAGTGAGTGAACCCACCCCGCCCCGAGTGCCTATGCCGCCACACATCAAGCAAATCAAGTTTCACACATTCCGACAAAAGGAGGGACGCGGAAGCTGCAGGGGACCTAGGGGGGCCCGCAGATCTGTCAAGGTCCGGGTTCAGCACCAAGTTAAAATCCCCCCCCCACAGCATTCTAGAGCCCACAAACTGCCTGCAGCTGTCAGCAAGTGAAGCATAGAACTCCGGGGAGTCGTAATTGGGGCCATACACATTCACCAGCAAAAGATCATGATCCTTTCCAACACAGCGCGCAACCACAAACCTCCCTTCCGGGTCTACCGCCACTCGGGTCAGCGACAATCGGGATTTGGGATTAGCCCATATGAGCACCCCCCTAGAATGCGTTGTGAACCCCGCAGCGACACAAGCGGAGCCAAGGCCCCGCACCTGCAACATAGGGCTGGAAAGCGGCAAATGTGTTTCCTGCAGTAAAGCAAGGTCAATGTGGTGGCGTTGCAAATAGGCTAAGACCTTCCTGAGCTTGCGAAAATCGTTGAGCCCCCTTACGTTCCAGGACAGTAATCGCAGAGAGCCCAGGGAGCACTCCGGACTCAGTGATTCAGCAGTCGACATGGCAGATTAGAAAGGAAGATGTCGCAGAGCAGCTGGAGTGACAGACACAGTGTAGTAGTCGGCAAAAACAAACCCCCCACCCGGCAAACCCTGAACCCCAAACAGCATAGCAGCAACAATACACGAGCACATCCAACAGCCACCCACCCACAGCCGACCAACCCCAACCCGGTCAGACAGAGCATAGCACTACCCACCTTGAACCCACCCGAAACACCCCACTACGAACCCAGGACCCCCTAGAGGGTCGAAAAGCCGAAAGCGCAGGGGCAGAGGTTCTGGCCAGACTACAATACTCTCCAACAAGGGCCAGATACAGTCGTTGCTCCCAGCCCCACCCCCATTGCGTTCGGCACCCCACCTAAGCCCCAGCAGCAGAACAAGCAGAGTGGTGAACAATCAGTCCCAACGTACCACCGGAAGCACCCCCCTCGTCAACAAAAGAAGAGCAGCAAAAGTTCGAGCTCCATTTCGTGGCACCACCACAAACCAGGCACTTTAAGGGTCACAAACCAAAATGGTATAAAGGCAAAGGAGAGTCACATCGAAAACTGGAATACAATACATACAGTCACAGTGAAGTAGCCAGGCCAAGCTACGCAGCGTGAGACAGTTCAGCCTTGGCCCTCCAAAGACACAGCTTCCTCATCCTCCGCACGCTGATCCCTCGGGCTGTTGCGCTGTTCTTTGGCCCATTCCTTAAGCGATTTTTTCAGATCAGCCGGGTCGGTGAAAAAATGCGAATGACCTTGTTTATTTATCCGGAGTCTCGCCGGGTACAGCATGGCATAGTCGAGCCCCATGTCCCTCATCTGTTTCTTGTAGGAGGCGAATCGCTTCCGCTCCTCTTGCACCCTTGCTGTGAAGTCAGGAAAGAGGGAGATGTTCATTCCTTCAAACTGCAAGTCCCCCTTCTCCCTTGCCAGACGGAGGGCCAGGTCGCGGTCCCTGTAGTTCAAAAGTTTTGCAATGATTGGTCTTGGTGGGAGGCCAGGCTGCGGCTTGGGACCGAGAGTGCGATGGGCCCTCTCAACAATAAACATGGGGGAGAAGACGTCCTCCCCCAGGAGCCTGTGTAGCAGCTTCTCGACAAACAGTTCCATCTTTCCGGTGTGGTGGATTCCGCAACCCCCGTGATGCGGATGTTGGAACGCCGTGAACGCGCTTCCAAATCCTCCGTTTTGTCCTGTATGACCTGGAGAAGACGGCTGAATTGCTTACGATCTTTGTCCCACTCCGTTTGGGCCTCCTCCGCCTCCGTCAGCCTGCGCTCCACCATGTCCAAACGTTCCGCATGTTTGTCCACCCTTTCGGACATCCGGTCCATACGGAATGATAGGGCGTCGATTTTCGAGCCGATCGCAGACATACTGTCCTGCAGGCCTTTCTCCATGGCGCCGAGCATCTCACGGATGTCCGCACAGAGCGAACCTTCCGCCGCCTGCGCTGATGTTTCCGGAGGAGCGCTCTCCGCGCCCTTCGGCTTCCGTTGCTCGAACGTGAGCTTCGGCTGATTTCTGTCTCCTTTCCCCATGGCAGAGATCACAGAAAATGTGCCAAGCAAGGAGCAAGAGGCGGCTCGACGTAGGAGGAGTGCCTGGGGAGCGAACTACGCGAAGCAGTCCGGAGCACAGCAAGGGATGGCAGCCAAAGATGGCGGCCGCGAGCCTCGTGGCACAGACTAGTCCAGGGGGGGAAATCCAAACTCCGGCTTCACGCTACGGTGCAGGTCACAGCACCGGGTGCCGAGAAGTGCCAGTACACACCAAAGCACATGGCCCAATACCAGTGTCCTTCTAGTCCTCAGGCCGAGCAGAGTATCGGCGGAGCCCGCCAACCGGCAGTCGTAGGGCGCTGCTTCCCGCGGTCCGGTCCGCAGGTCACTCCGGGCAGCCCAGGTCTCCACCCAGAGGGTTGCAGCAAACACACACGGGGCAGAGGGGCCAGAATGAACCCGCACTGGTGAGGACCGGGCCAGAATCAGCACCAGGCAGAAGGCAGTCCGGCAGATCAGGGCCACACAGGAACCTCACGCCGCACGTAGTGTTACGTAGGGCGGATAGCCCCCAAGGATAGTCCGCGGATTGCGGCCTGGTCCGCAACTCCAAACTCCGCCGGTCCGGTGATCGATGCCACCACCGATTTCGATCAGGGAAGGTGCACCCAGCAGCTCTAGGGGTCGTAGAAGCGAATTCCGTCCTCGCTGGGGATAGTGAGGCGCCAAAAAGGATCAATTTGACGAATATTAAGGGGGCTCAGGCGAGGAGCTCAGCTCTCACACGTCTTGCATGGACGCCAGCAAGCTCTGCCCCCTTAATTACCAATTAATTACTAATACAAAATATGTTCAAAATTATATTAATTAATTAACTAATTAATATTAATTAATTATCAATTAATTATTAATTAAAAATATTAACAAACATATATTAATTAATTAATTATTATTAAATTATTTCCCACCCTATTCCCCTATAAACCCACAACCCGCTACAGAATTACATTACGCAATTATTATAAAAACAAAATTCATTTAATAAAATATTTTATAACATTAATAAACACTTTTCACACATATTATTACATAAAAATACACTATAAAATATTATATATTATTAAAAATTCGATATTTTTGCTATCTATATTTTATACAGTCGATATTACTTCACTTACCTGAAAAACGATATTTTTGTAGTCGATATTATGTCCAGTCGATATTTTGTCCAGTCTATATTTAAAACTCGATATTATGGCCAGTCGATATTTTGGAGTCGATATTTTGTCTGTACACCGCTTTTTCTGCATCTAGTAAGATCATACCGAGTGGGGCGGACTGTATCCGTGCAGCATCATAAGCAGAAATGGCCATATTAATGTGCGCTGTTGTATCACGTTTGGGTATGAATCCATGTTGTTGGGAAGATACTAGTTGAGACATAACTGGTGCAAGCCTAATGGCCAATATTTTAGCAAAAATCTTGGCATCGCTATTAATAAGTGAGATTGGTCGATATGATCCCCTCTCATGAGGTACTTTACCCTTTTTTAAGAAAAAAATGATTTGAGTTAGATTCCAAGATTTAGGTGCTTGTTGTCCATTACCAATTGCCCGGATCACTTCCAATAATAAAGGTATTAATTCCTCAGCACAGCATTTGTATAGTTCCAGAGGAATAGAATCCTCCCCTACTGCTTTCCCTGTTGCTAAGGAGTTAATAGCCTCTCTAATTTCTTTTACTGTGATGTCTTCCTCTAGTTGTTTTGTTTGTTGTGGTTTTAAGACATTTACTGTGTTAAGTTCTATATACTTTTTAACACTATCTTCCGAGGTTACATATTCTGGAGTATATAAAGCTTGATAGTAAGAAGCAAATTGTAGCTGTATAGATTTAGAATCGCTAACCAGTTGATCATTGTCTCCTTTGATTTCTTTAACTATGTTCTGTGCGCGATCTTCGGCAACTCTATAAGCCAAAGGTTTACCAATTTTATCTGCATTTTCATACTGATCAAGCTGGTATTTTTTTAATTTATTAATGCTTTTAGTTCTAAGAAGATCCTTGAGTGCAACTTTGAGTTCGATTAATTTAAGATTAAGATTAAGTATATCTGAAATCAGTGCCTCATCAGACAAAGCTGTTGATAACTGAAGTTCAATATCACGTATTTCACCAAGCCTTTTCTCATTCAGAATTCGGTGTTCTTTATTTTGATGCCATATATATTGATGTGTAAAACCACGTATGCTAGCTTTACAGGCGTCCCATACTATTAAGGGTTGACTAGACTGAATATTTATATCAATGAATTGTTTCAGGTGTTCTTTAAGTTGACTCACAAATCCATTGTCAGAAAATAAATATCTAGGAAATGAGAAAAGTCGTGGAGAAGAATCTTCAGGTGTAATCTCAAAAGTAATAGAAATTGGGTTATGATCTAGCTAGTGTTTTATTTTCAAACATTTTAGTTGTTTATCTATTTATTCATTAGGCAAATTCCAGCATTAAACGTTAATATAATTCATCAATCGATCTTTGATTATAATATAGATTAGGATATTGGTTAGAATCACCATCAGTATAGTAATAATACAAGTGCATTCCATAAAGGAAAGCTCCCTATTCTATATAAACTGGGATTATGAGAGGAAAGGTGTCAGTTCAGATACCCACAAAGGGTTCTGATGAGAGAGAGAGATCAATGTGTAAGCATACCGCTTTTGCAAATCAGACTGAAAATGTATTCACATTCATAACTCGGCAGACATATAGAATTAAACTAAATTACCTCTTATGTCAATGCGTCTGAAGGTCCCTGTAACTATTGAGAATTGGAAGGCAGCTTTCCTTATCTACACTAGAGTGTATTGTGAAAAGTATACGGAGAGGTCAGTCGCAGTGTTTCAATACATGGACATTATTAGAAAGGCACAAATAAATTATGCGGGGTACGCATGGATCTAGTACCATGAGGGGCTCTAGTTCCATATGGCATTTGATTCAGAAACTTAATGGGGTGAGATTGATATGGACCTTTGGCAGCTTACAATGGGCCTGCCAAGTTTGGTAAAACAATTTTCATGGCAAGCGGTTTGCAGATAGTGTATCGGCCATTTCAGGGGCACCACACCAGAGAAGGGGTGGGGGAGCAGGTAGAGGTCAGATCAACCAATGGTGCACTTACTGGGACTACAATAAAGGGAGCTGCATGAAGGAATACTGCAAATTCCTTCATGAGTGCTCCACAGGCAGACACTCACTGACCAACTGTTTCGGGGTGGGGGTCAGGCCTCAGCATGGCAGGGTCAGCAGCAGGGGTGCAGTGGGGCTTAGCAGACAAATGCATAGGGCTACAGGTCAGGGAGGGGAGGTCAAGGACCTACAGGGAAGTGCTTGTAAGCCAAATTAAGGTGGATTGGGTTTTTGTCTGGTGACATATGACAAACAGGATGATGTCAGCAGTTTGCTGCATGGGTTTAGGTAGGGTTTCAGACTGGGGTACAAGGGCCCAAGGATGAGACGTTGGGTAGGCAATTTGAAATCAGCTACTGAGCACAAGCAGGCAGTGTGCGACAAGTTGCACAAAGAAATTCAGGACGGTAAGATCGCAGGCCTTTTGACGATTGGCCAATGACTGACTTGATTGTATCTCCCAGCACGTGGTACTCAAGAAAGAATCAGGAAGCAGTTCAGACTGATTCAACACTTGTCTTGGCCGGAAGGCCAGTCAGTGAATGACTTTATTCCTGAGGATCAGGTCATGGTCACTTAATCATCAGTGGACATGGCCTTGTCTCTAGTTGAGGAAGGTGAACGGGGACAGTTATGGCAAACAGTGACATTAAGTCTGCCTTCCGTTTGTTGCCAGTACACCATGCTGAATTTCAGCTGTTGGGAATACAGTTTGAGTGTGAATGATAAGTGGATAAAGCACAACCAATGGGCTGCTCTATCTCGTGTGCCCTGTTTGAATGCATCTGCACCTTTTTACAGTGGCAGTTTATCAGCTGTATGGGCTACCAGCATGTCACATATTACCTAGATTACTTCTTTTTGTGGGGAACTCCGGTTCTACAGACTGTCAGCGTGCACTTGCAAAATTTCAGGAGCTCATGGGGGACCTCGAAGTGCCATTGGCACCTGAAAAGACAGTAGGGCCCACACCAGTTATCTAATTTCTGACAATCAAAATAGACTCTAGGATAATGGAAGCCAGGCAATCTGAAAATAAGAAACGGAACATGCAACGGTTGCTGGATGCACTGTCTCCTCTCCCATTCAGATTTCTAGAGGCACAAAACAAGTGTGCACCATTTCTGTATGGCGTGGCTGAGGATCCCTGACTCAGTGCTCTTTGTGAGTATCATGGCAACAGAGGCATAGGTTTCCCCAGCTATAATCTCATTGTCTCTGCTTATGCGGATGACATGCTATTGTACATAGGGATACGGACACTAATCTTTCTCCAGTTATACGAGAGGTGTTGCGATTTGGCAGCAAGTCGAGCCTTAAAATTAATTGGGATAAATCTAAAATCGTCCCATTAACCCAGGTCACAAAGCAGACGGCCTTAGATTATCCCCTTCAATGGACATCGGAACAGGTCATATATCTGGGTATACAGGTCCACTCTGACGCGGAACAACAACTCAGGGCAAATTATGGCAGGGCTATTACTAAATTGGAAGAAGACATAGGAAGGTGGATTCACCTTCCTCTCTCACTTGTGGGGTGTGTTTCCTTGATGAAAATTATAATACTTTCCAGATCCTTTTTCCTCTTCTTTAATATGCCGGTGGTTGTACCCCAACATATTTTTAAAACAATACGAACACTGTTGGGTAAATTGGCTTGGGCTGATAAAAATCCACGTGTTAAACTGGACATACTAACTTTGCCCTATTCGGCGAGGGTTTTGGGGCACCGGATCTGGAGCTATATTACGGGTGGCGCAAAGCTCGCACTCTCACAATTGGATCCATGGTCCACACAATCTGTCCCATCTCTAAATAGATAAGGTAATTGCAAGCCCTGACCCCCTCTCTCGTTGTCTATTTCAGGCGCTGATTAGGTGCTGCAGTGTGCTGGATTCAGTTAATTCTGCTATACATACCTGGCACGTCTTGCTAAGAAAAGGTGACTTATTGTACTCCCTGCTAATGCCAGTGGGATGGTGCCACTGGCTGAGTATTAGTTCTGAAAGAGGGGCACTTCACTTGCTGAGATCTCTACGAATACACGTGATGGGGAATTTGTTTGAGGAGGGAAGAATGTGCACCTGGGAGGAGGCAGCGGAGGGCATACCCGACCTTACCCCTCTTACACAATTTCATTTTTTTAGTGTTCGCCATACACTGAGGGCCTTACTTGGAGACGAACTACAAGAACCTCCGGAGTTACCTGCTCTCTCGTTAGTGATACGTTCAGATTCCCCCATTAAGCTACTTTCCAACAATTATGCCAATTCACAAGGATTTAAGCATAAGCAATACACCAACACTAGATTGAAGTGGCAACATGGTATTGGGGTAGCCCTCACTGATGATACCTGGTGTTACTGCTGTGAAGCTACGCAAAAGATCTCCCTTAATGGAAGGCACAGACTGGCCCATTTCAAGTATCTTAATAGGGTACACTACACACCGAAGAGATTATTTCAATATGGACTTAGGGATACAGACAGCTGTGAACGCTGTGGGGAGGCAGACGCAGATTTTTTGCATGTGCCATGGTTGTGCCAGTCAGTGGCGGAATTTTGAAAACACATTTTTCAGACATTAAATGATATTACAAGTCAATCCCTTTCTCCTGATCCCCTACTAGCGCTTTTTGGTTACATGAAACCTCTGAATAAGAAAGTCAGGAAACTATACCTACTGTCACAGAATGGGAGAGGGATATGCTCTACTGCAATACACAATCAGATGTTTATAATGAGCTGATGCCCCCCAAAAGTTATCCAAAATGTTTTTAGGAATATATATGAGCAATATTTAGTGGCAAAACAAGGCAACAGTGTGGCTAATGAATGAATATATGTTGTACACGGTAGACCTAAAAAATAATAAGTTCTATGAGTATTGATTTAAAAAGAATATGACAGCTGTATATCCTACATGGTAATCGCTTGCACTCAGACTAGTGAATCATACAGACTGTAATATTATAGCTCCAGAGTGTATTATCCTACTTTTTTCATCCTTACTGTAACGCTATCTTGCTACCGTGCTATGTGACAGCAGTTGTTACCGATTAATTGAAGACACATATGTTATCTATCGTGCTCTGTGTATTGATGTGAACTGGGTTATGAAAACTAATAAAAACATGTTACAAAAAAGAGTATGGGATAAGAGTTGTAGGATAGGGGTTGGGGAGTTTAAGGGTCACTGTTGTGGTTTAACAGCTCTGGAGCAGGTACACCAATACTGTGTTAAGTTGTTGTAGGGGAGAGAGATTCTAGAGGAGGGGGTAGCTTAACATAGGTTAGATAAGCTGTATAGTGAGGTTATAGTTTTTTAAGGCAAAGGCCCAGGTTGTTTTGTGATGTGCACCTGTTTCAATAATGCAGCCTTTTTCACACAACCCTTGTGTCAGTGGTCTGTGCTGCTCCCCCTCTTCCCAAATAGTGGCAGCTCCTCTGCTAAGGCTTTTTAGCCGTGAAATAAGGGAAAAATAAAATGATAATAACTCAAAGTTTTATTTGTTCCTGCTGCTGCATCCATGCGGGACTCTGTGAATGTGCATGTGCAATGACTGATTGGACGGCCCTCTTGACGTGGCAAAACAGTCATGCGCTCTTTACATGGTCTCCACCCAGCCTGCAATACAACGTGGATGAAGAACATGCCCAGGGTCCCATTCCCTGGCTGAGCACCGAACCACGGTGCTCAGACCAATCACAACACTTCACAACACTGCATTGCAGTGTTGTAATTGGTCAGGGAGCCTGGGTGTTTCCTGTTCTGTTACTGACGCGGAAGGAGACGCCGCAATAAGGTATGTCTTATTTCTTATTTTCGATCCCCTTCCCCCCACCCCAACCCACCTCCCACCTAAAGCCTCCCACCCTGCCACTCCTGATCCGTGCCGGCCGCCAATGTTTCCAAATGGCAAAACATTTTTTTTACACATGCAGTGATAGTTACATATGTAATTATGCATGTAGTTCTAACAATGGTGGGCCAAACTATGAAAATTATTATTCTTAGTTCTTCTTAAAGTGGCTGTTTGTGAGTAACATTATTAATTAATTAATTAATTGCAGGTTTATATAGCGCTAGGATCGACTCCCGGAGGAGTATCTCCGCGCTTCGACCGCTGCGAAACCCTTCCTGGCTTCCCTGAGAGATGGTCCCTTAATGGGTATCTCCAGGGTGAGACCAGGCATCCCCGGCGGTCTGGTGGGGCCGTTAGTGAAGATGAGGCAAGCTAATGCCCAGAGTTGCCGAGTGTGATCGCTGATCAGAGTGGGCACCGAGGCGAGAGAATTATCGAGTCCGCTGACCCTGGTCCAGAAACCTGCTGCGTCGGGAATCGAACCCTGGTCCCGGGCCGTCCTCTGCTCTCGGGTCTGCCGCCTCTA
This sequence comes from Lissotriton vulgaris, assembly GCF_964263255.1. Taxonomy (NCBI): domain Eukaryota; kingdom Metazoa; phylum Chordata; class Amphibia; order Caudata; family Salamandridae; genus Lissotriton; species Lissotriton vulgaris. The sequence continues at coordinate 1,072,360,115 of NC_141699.1, forward strand.
ACCAGTGAGCCACACTACTTCACTATTAAATGCCCAATTAGTAGGTTATTGCCCAGGTGACAGAACTGGAATTAAGCCCTAATTAATCCAGATGGCTTTATTGGTCGAGTCTCAAATCTAACAAAATACTGAATAAAGATATATTCCTAAAGGATCTATTTGTATTATTAAAATAACAATAACATTTTTTGTTCTGGATGTTCGACAGATAGTGGGATTTTTTCGAAATTCCACAGTTAACAATAGTTTGAGGATTGTTTTGATCAATGGTAAGGAGATGGCGCTCATATTACAACTTTAACTTGAACTTAACCTGTTCGGTGCGTTGGACGGCCCCATGAATAAGAGATTTAAGAGAAGCCATTTCTTCTCCAAATGGCTTATAGCTGACAGTACTTTAGTTTCCAAAGTAATGATCTTCGGAGAGGTTTCAGAATTAAGAGGTACAAATGTAGATTTTTTTCTGCAACCTTGTTACTTCAGTGCTGATGATCCCATTTATTTCATGAAAGTAAACATGTCTTTGAATTTTGCGAATTATTCAATTGCTTCTATTTTTAATTGGACAAATTCAATCTGGTCTGCTGATACAAAGGAAAGTCCTTTGCGGTGCTTGAAATGGAAAAATAGAAGTGCAGGTACCCTGTACCAGAGTACCTGCTTCTTTCTGAGAAGTTCTGGTACTCTCCAATTAAAAGTATTATATCACTCTTTAGAAATGCAGGCACTCATCCTCTTAAAATAAAAAAGCGCTGGTACTCAGTACCGGACAGTACCGGCCCATTTAAAGCAGTGGCCTTTGGATAGTTCAGCTATTGGTCTTTGGAGTAATTGATGTCTGATATATTGTGGACTGGTTGTGTTACCTCTTGTTCAACCTGCGCCATGTTTGCATTTCCCATGGTTGATCTCCCCTTGTTCTTGCTCGGCCTCATCCTAAAAGAGACTGCTGGGGAATGTGCCTGGTGTAATTCACACCACAAAGCACCAAGTGCCATAACAAGATAACCACACCTCAATGGTCATCAAGCACAGCGTGTAAACACTTCCCTCATGGGCACACAGCAAAGACAACACCCTTCCAACCATAAACTCCATATGGTGTAGAGTGCTATCCGTGTGGATAAGTGATTCAGCACCCCAAACAGGCTACAAGGCTATACAAATGTTACAGTACAATACAATGTTCTTCTTCGAGAAGGAAAACTCAATTGGTCTGTAAGTTGAAATGGTACTCCTTCTTTTCTGTCAAAATGTGTATGTAACTTAAAAGTCACATGGGTCAGGCGAACTGACGATTGACAATATGTTCTTTATAATGCTCCTCTGCCATTACACAAAAATAGCCATAGCATTCATCGCCTAACGCCTGCTCTCATATTAAAGCAGATATGTGCACAGAGCAGGGCTCTTGTGAACATTACTATTTACTATTGATGGGTAGGTGTTCAGTAGATGACCATGTTTGTGGTGCACTGGTGATGTAATGACAGAAAGGAGGTTACAAATAAAGGAGCAGGACATTTTAAAAGGAACGTTGATCATCTCTTGTGGGAGGCAATGTTTTGGCCAACACACTTCCTAAATGTGATTTTCCTTCAGCAAAATGGAAGGGAGGGCTGACAGCCGCCTTAACCTCATCGCTGCGGCGCATATCTTTGCGCTATGCAGCTTTTTTCAAAAAGCCGCGTTAGATGACGAGCTCAGCTCGTCATCCGCACACGCCCCCCGTGGCTGATGATGAGCTGAGCTCGTCATCAGCATCGAAGGGGTTAAAGACCTCACTATGTGACAATTGAGCTCATTAATCCCCAAATGTACACTTTTACCTGAAGTAGCACTTTTCCCCTGAACTTGCCATTAAATTATTTCCTAACTTAAACGACTCCCTCCTACTTCTCCACCTCTCTCCACTCTTTCTCGGTATTTATTGTGTCCTGAGGTGTCACCTTCCTATATATTTCTCCCCAAAGAATTTTCCCTCATATCTCCCTATCAGCTGCGGCCCCTCAAGAAGAGTGTCTGTCAGGCTGAGCAAAGGTCTGCGTGACAAACATTTTTCATTTTCAGGTCAGGAGCTAGACATGTACTAAATGCGCAGGCTCCTGGCTGCCTGAGCTGAACTTTGTTAGCTGAGGATGCCACAGCTCCTGTGGCCATGACCTTCTCAGCTCAGCAAAGGTCCTCAAGGCCCTCCCCCTCCTGACGAGGGGGGCGACACTCATTGCATGGACCTGGGCGCTTCAGTTTTAAGCCCTGAAGTGCTCAGAGCTGAGTTTCAATCAATAACACTTCGTCACAGAGTGGGGTGGGGTCAGCAATCTCACTGACTCAATCCCGTTCTGTGACCAGGTTGGGACTGCTGCCTTTCCTCATTGGCTGACATAAGTTCACCATATGAGGGAAGGTAGCACCTCCAACCCTCCTGGGACCTCCGAGGCAGGGCTGCATGTAAGTGTGTGTGTGGTTTTTTTTAAATTAATGTTTGGTGGGTGCGTGTATGTTTGAATATTTGGTAATGAGTGTTGTGGTGAATGGATGTGTGTATGCATGTGCTTGTGTGAAGGTATGGGTGTGAGTGAGTGTCTATCCCATCCACCAACCTTCCTCCTAAAATTACTGGTTGCCACGGCTCCCTATTGTTTCGCAGTTTATTTACATTTTGTTTTATGTTGTTTCACATATACCTACCTCTGTAGAATACCTACTTATGTATCCCTTAGGACACTCTGCCACTCTTTTTTGAGAGTCTTGTTTCTGCTATATACCCACTCTTAAATAAATATCTAATGAGTGGCACATGGATCACAGAGACTCATCCCACTTTGCCCCGTCAATAGCAGAAACACGCATCCCAGGCTTTGTCCATGTTGCTTTTACTGTGCTCTCACAATACATTTCTTCTATTTTCAACACTGGTCATAGTGATGGTCTTTGTGATAAAAATATTGACATAAAATGGGATTAATATATTTAAGTATTTTATTGAAAATACGTTCAAGTCACACAAAAAAGTATATGTACATAAAACAAAAACACTGCACCAAGTTTGGCCAACGCTACTTTATCAGCCGAAACGCTGTGAAGCAGTGACCTAAATATTAGGCGATGTCAATGCCCTTATTCTGACCCCAGCGTCCATCTCTCATTCTTTCTTTCATCTAGAAAAGGGCCATCCTTTTCAGCCCAATCCTTTTCATCATCTTTCCCAGGATAAGAACTTAGCTTGTCTATGAATGCTCCTCATACTGTGTTGAAGACCTCTTGCAAATCTTACAGACCATATATGACTTTCTCTTAATTAGTAATTTCGTTTCTGTCAATCTGCCCTTAGCCTCTGTCCCTGAGGTCATGAGCCAACGCCTAAGACTTGGCTTGTTTCTCAGACAGACATAGGTGGTTAGCTATTTTCTTGCATGCTTACTTATACTTACAAATCCTTGAAGGTCCATCAAAAAAGGGCTTTTCTTAAATTTTACGCTGGGATTGCCCAGCACATGTTTTCTTTTGGTTTTAGGCAAACCAACCACCCTTTGGGCACTGCACCTGCTGCACTAACTATCTTTACCCCTGATAACTGTGCATTACCGGTGGCGGTATGCCGCAGTAAGAGTCTTCCTGATGGTGTGTAAGAGTCTTCCTGATGGTGTGTAAGAGTCTTCCTGATGGTGTGTAAGAGTCTTCCTGATGGTGTGTAAGAGTCTTCCTGATGGGTGCGTTGCTTATAGCGCCAATGCGAGACTGCTGTATCCCGCCCCCTAAATCCCCTTCAGGATCAGAACTCCAAAGAAAGGCCCAATAGCAGAAGAAGAGCAGTCACACACAAGCTTCCAGGGTCTGCTGTTCAACAAGATTTTGAGACATCCTCTGACGCTTTGCCAGTATATTTTGCCAAGTTATAATTTAAGGCAGATCGAGGCAAAATATGAAATGTAAATGAACACATCTATTTTACAACAGTACTACAGACAGTAATAATTCCATTAGATGACTATCATAATGCACTCACTAACATTAATGCAGAAGTTACTTAAAATGTTCTCCAATGAGCTATTATAGGTAGGTATAAGAGGGCAATAATACTGTAAAATAATTCTAAATCATACATAGGTCTTTCTTCTATCCAGGGGCACCCTCTATCTAGCGGGGTACAACACAGATCTCAAAAGGATGTGGCTGCACTATGCCACCCAAAATGGTGTCCATGTTGACATTCTTCACTCCATCGGGGAGCCGGAAGGTGAAGGCCCGGAGGAGGCTTGTGAAGAAGATGAACAGTTCGATCCTGGCCAGCGTCTCCCCCAAACACACACGGTGTCCTGCAGGTGGAAGAAGAGGAGAGATGGGTCTCTTTACTTACTAATGCTTAAGATGCATCATTTGCCAGGTAATATGGCAGGAAGGCCCTTGCATGTGGGGCTTGTGGGTAAATAGGAGCTCAGAGTTGTGAGACTACAGTGCAATGAATCCAGATCCCAGGTTTGAATACAGAGAGGCTACAAAGTTCTCCACATCCAGATGTTGAAGCTTATTTACAAGAGGCCTGCACCTTACACTTTTTTTGATGATCTGGCTTTGCATGGCCTCATGGATATGGAGTAAGGCAAGGCAGCACAAAGCGCTTCGTTGCTTTACACTGCGTGAAGGATGTGTTCCATGGGCATTGCGGTGGGTGTTCCCATGCAACACCCATGGATTTGGACGCTGTCCCAGATTTACAAAATCATGTAACCCTGGTGCAGCTTCAACACCTTACGCCTCCCCAGAGCAGGCGTAATGAGAAATGTTTTCATTTCTCCTCGTTGTTTCCTCTTTCCATGTGTACTGTATTCTGCAGCACACATAGAATGAGTAAAATGCCTCACTGGATATTTTTGTGCAGGAATATGCACCTTCCTGCACAAAATCAATCCGGCCAACAACACGGAACCATTTGCACCAGGAAACAACAGAAATGCGCCATATATCATGCATACAGCACTTTCATGCCCTTTCCTTTTGATGCAGGGCAGCACAGCAAAGTGACTTACTATGCTGCCCTGTGCCAAAAACTCCTAAATGAGGCCCTTTGTGTTTTGGTTTCTTTTCCTTGGCCTCCTCAGGGTTGCGATCCTGTTAACAGTAGGGTTTACTACCCTTTCCCCGCAAAAGCCTACATAAAACTATGGGCCAGATTTACTAACATTTTGTGTCATGGTTGCACCACTGTCGTGTTGCATCCTTGACATAAAATGCTAGTAGATATTTACAAACCAAGGCAAGAGGCGATTAACCTTGTGTGCCTTTATAAAGAAACATGTAACTCAGTGCAGCAGCTTGTGCTGCATTGAGTTACAATTCATTCTGGGAGGGCGCTCTATGGGTGGAACATGGCTGTTCCCTTGCAAACCACCCATGAATTTTACGCTATCCCAGATTTCCAAAGTTTTATAAACCTGGTATTGTGCAAAACCGCTACACCTCCCAGAGAATGGCGCAACAATTTCCTCTTTCTATGTGTGCTTCAATCTGCAGCACACATAGCAACCTTGGGGCAAGGTTGCCTGCATCGGCGCTAGGCCGCCAGAAGTGTGCCAGCGCATTTAGTGAGCATAAGTGCGCCGTATTTTAGTATCTAATATAAATACTTTGCCTGCTAGAGAAAGTGAGAAACCTCCAAGGGAGACCCCATGCTCTTAAATGACTTAATAAAAAGCTTGATCTTTTTGTGTCAGTCCTTGCAATCAGAGGCATTTTGGAAAAAGGTCAGGGTACCCATTACACACAAACCACTCCACGTGTGTGCATTATTAGAGCAAGTGTTACTGTCCCATCCCAGGTGTGTCTGCTCTGCGGCACCTCTAAATAGTCCTAGATACAGTGCTTCAAAAATCTTCTCCCACACCTTCTGGGATGGCTACACACCAGATGCCTCTTTCAACGGTGGGGCTACACTCGGGATGCCTCCTTCAGGGGTGAGGCTACAGTCGGGATGCCCCCTGAGTTCCTGGGTACGTTTAAGCAGTAGTAAGCACTTGCACTGCTGCATCTTCTTTCATTAAAGCAGATGAGGGCACGGGCTGCAGCAACCGCTACCCCTGTCTTGAATTTTGATACTCTTGTCATTGCCCTTTGCTTTATATATATATATATATAGATATATATATATATATATGTTTTTAACCATAGTATTAGCAAGTGTCTTCCATGCCAAGCTGAAAAATGACAAACACCTTTTATCACTCCAGCACTGTGCGAATCCTATGCACTGCCTGCAGGGGGGTTGGATGCAAGGCCTAGCTGCAGGTGCTGCAGCCACCCTTGCCATGCCTGTCCAAAGGCCGTGCGCAGAGGGGGTTTAGCAACATGCAGGGGGTTGGGCACGCGGCCTGGCCGCAGGTTAAAGGTACGTTATAGTTAGGCGAAAATGTCAGTTAAACATAATGTTTTTAACTAACAAAATCACTGTAATTTACCAGTTATGTTTATCTTAAGTTCATGACAACTGAGCAGGGAAGGTCCAAGGATTCCAGAACCATATCTGTTTTCACAAAGGTTTTTATGAAGATGGAGGAAACATACTCAAAAACTCTGGACGTTTTAGAGTTTTAAAATTTAAAGTAATTGCGCCTAGGATTCAGCCCTCCTTCGCTTCTTTAATGTGTGTTAAAGCAATACGGTCATAGAGTGGCTTCCATTTTGTCATACGTTACGCGATGGTTATATTTGTTCTGTATGAGCTAAAACGAGGAAGTGCGCTGCCTGTTGTGACTTTCCGTTTTTGTCAATGGGAATGCGACGCGCAATATAATCGAGTCCAGTTACTGACATACAACCAGAATACTGGCCTGCACAAATTGCAAATTAGCAATAGTTTCTGAAATACTTTTCATGAAAAATGCGGCATTTTTTAGATCTCTTACTGGATTGAGCTTAAATGGGCCACATATAAAGTCTTCTTACTCAGGTTATTTTCACCTGGTCTTTCCGTATTGTCCTTATTGATCTAAGCATTCTCCTTTTTAAGAACTGTAGAACCCCTAGATACCTTTGCTTGCCTGTCCCTTCTGTGTTTTTACACAATTCAAATCGTTTCTTAAACTAGTGTCTGTTGGTATAAACGTGCTTTTACAATAGTAACATCCAAAATGCGAAAACTGTTTCCCACCTTATTTTCGTAAATAATGTATGATCTATACGTCAAAAATAAATACTTTCCAATACACCCATGGCCAAATCTTCGGTTTGTAATAAGCATTCAAAATAGCACATATACTTAATTTTCAAAAAAAACTTAAATGGAATATAGTGCTCCTTTTTCTTTAATAGAATAGCGCAAGAAATTTTGAGTAGCACACAAGAACAATGATTTTTGACGATTATTATTATTAATATTGAGAACAAGACCAGTGAAACAAATGTTATGTACTGTTACTAAAATTGTCATGGAAAGTAATGTTTCAAAATGGTATGCTGAATTTTGCAGAATAATGAACCATTTGAAAGTCCTGTTAAAATTGGTATACTTAGCAATGTCTGACGTTATTATATATATCTCTAAAATATTGGCATTATGATGCTATTATAAATTGAAATGCTGAAAAAAAATCTTTAAAAAAAAATACTGAATTGATAAATGTTATATTTTGCTACAGATTGAAATATTTAAGGAATCTACTGTGTGACATATCCACTATGATGTATACTAGCGATTCTACTAGTATGTCACTAAGAAATTGAATTTAGGTATTATTTTACCCTTTTGTTGAAGAACACACATGATTTGTTTGATACACTTTGGGTTTTGGGTGTTTCATTTATTCTTCTATTCTCCTACCAGCTTCTCTTTTTCGGTAATTCTTCTTGAATTTCCTAAAGATCAACAAAACACGCTACTTCTGCATGATCAATGTACCTCTTGTTAATATTGTTACTCTCTTACACTTCACTTCCTAAGTTAAAAACTTGCACTCTGTTATTGAGTTTCTAGTTTAACCAATACCATCACTAAAAGAGAACACCTTTATTTTTCGTTGTCTCTATTTTTCAATCACTTTTCTTGCACTTTTCGGGTTTTTTCCCACAATTCACTCTTTTTGGTTGGGGTCGCTACTCCTTAGTGCAACCTTTCGCTTAAACACATCATTTTTATCTTTACAGCCTTGAGAAAGCGCTGGCGCAATTTGCCACAGAGGGCGAAACACGTGTTGGCTGTTAATGTTCGATTCTGCATCAATAAAAATCTATCTTTTCTAAAAATTGGATCGACCCCATTTTTTGAGTGGAAACTTGAATCAATGATCACAGGATTCAACCTTAAGATAATACGTACATAAACCTGGAAAACATACTCTCTTTTTCTAAAAACATGTTTATCTTAAGTAACTAACATTCTAGTCCTCCCCATGGACTAGTAAATACCTCACACATTACAACACACATGGCATGTTTTATGACATCATTGACAACATCACTGCAACATCTGAAATAAACATCATTGATGACAACACTGTGCATGCCGGGAGTCACTTTAGGGCACGAGTTATAGTTATTTGAGATAACTCCTTTCAGTGGTCAATTTCAGTGATTTTCTTTGTTTAAATTGTCCAATGTACCGGCAGAAAAAAATGAGAAAAATTTTGAGCTCCTGCCATTTTGAATATGAAGCCCCCTCTCTATCTGGGTTGGGCCAAGGTCCGGGATGTTTGAATATTTTTGGAAGTGGAGTTTATGCCCCCATTCCTGAAGCATTTGAAGGCCCCAGGGACATCATCTCCCAGGCCAATTTACTTATTTTGTCAAGGGGTGTGTTGCTCACCTCACCAACCCATTTACAGGCCTGGCAATCCCATCCCCGGGGCTGGTATACTTATTTTGGGGAGCGGTCATGAGACACACTCCATGAGCTTTAAAAAGGTCCTGGGGAACCCCATCCCCCGGGTACAGCATACTTGCTTTTCGGAGGGGGAGAGCAACCTCCACTAAAATGCCTGCAGGATCCTATCCCTTGACTGTGACTTAGTTATGGGGAGATGACATGTGTCTCCCCTCCCTGATCCATAAGAGGTCTCTTGGGACCTCCTCTACCAGGGCCTGAAGAAAGCAGCATCCTGGGGCCACAACCCGGGGACACTGACTTGTTCCCTGCCTGTGAGAGTGCAGGTGTTGAATATAAAATTGACTCCCTGCCCACACTCTCCGGGGCAGGAAACACAGAGAAAAAAACTTGCTACCACCCGGGTGTGCTGAGTGGACCGGGTGGGAGAAAACTAATAGAGCCGGTTCTCCTTGCACCCAGGATAGCAGTAAGATAATAGTACCATACCTAACTAGACTGTCACTTTAACTTTTGGATTTTTCAGTGAATTTCTAGTTTTTTTTAACATAAAGTAATATTTTATTACTGTACGTAAAGTAATGTTATAGTGAGGTGAAAATGTCAGTTTAAATCATTAAATGTACCATTTTATACTTAACAAAATACTGATATTCACCAGTTATAGTTATTTCAAGCAACTGTAACTTGCACCCCAGCAATGCACAGCATTTTCATCAATGATATAATTTCAGATGTCATCAGTGATGTTATAACCTTAGTTTTTTCTCAGTTCAGTGCAGTTTTGAGTTTTTTTAATGTAGAGCAACTTTTATTACCATATACCACAGCCTTTGGCCGTGCATGGCGTGAGGTTGGTAGCAGGGCCTGACAAGTATTCAGGCCCTGCTGCCTACACGCTGCGGGCACTCAACCTCCACCTCACATGGCTTTTGGTAGGCGGCCACTACGCATGGCCTTTGGTTAGCTGCAGAGACAACTGCCTGTATGTACCCAATGCACCACAGGAACTCATACCTGCCCGTTTTTACCCACCCAGTGGGACTATTGTGGAAGGCAGTGCGTCCCCTGTGCTCATATAGGACTCTCATGGGAGCAAGCGAGTACTACTGGCTTCTGTGAGAGACTGGAATGGTCTCAGCAACCCAAAAAAGTTTTGCCTTTATTTGGCACCAGGGTCAGGCTACCTCTTCAATGCCCTATTTTACCTTATTTTTCTTTTAAATTCAGGACACAGGGACTGCCACAGTCCTGAAGTAGCAGCTGCAACCTTTCTCCACATGTTGCAGCCATCGAATCGGCTGATACATTGGGTAGAAGCCTTGCCAGTTTTCCTGACAGGGAGAGGAGACCATGTACTGAGCTCCACAGTGCGAGAAATACCAGTCGCCTTCATTCAAACCAGCCGATGACTTAAAATGAGTTCATACTGGTGACTGGGTTACCACCACACAGAGAAGGATTGTGCGGATATCTTCCATTCTATAACATTATATGAAGAGGCAAGAAGTCTCTTGCTTTTTTCCAAGTAATTGGTCACTTGTCCATGGACGGTCCTGATGAGGCCAGCAACTCTAGAAAGGCTGAAACTCGTCAATCAACTATTGCTTTAGGGGAGCCAACAGAAGAGGAACTTTCATAATTTTCCATGTTGGGCAAATGCGCAATTTGAGACAGAAAGACGCTAATTGTTTATTTCTCTTGCAACCTCCAGGTGGATTATGTACTTTTTGAAGGACATTTATGAACACCATTTATTATTTTCAAAAGTTGCGGTTGGGAGAGGGAAGAAATGACCACATAATGTGTCTATGTCATTTGTGACTATATGTTAATCTGCTTGTAAATATTAATTTTGTCTATTTTTGATTGTGTATATGTATTTTACATTTTTCCACGACTAAAACACCCCAAATTCATTATACAAAAAAAAATGCACACTGGGTTTAGTTTGATGCAATTTATTTTTGTGACTGGCAACAAATATATGTTGTTTTGCATATGTAAACCAATGGTATATATTGGTTCCTGCGTTCCCCATTTTTACATGAGCAGCCAGCCAATCATGTGGGGCTAGTGGGAGCTAAACTGCCGATGGAAAAAGAGCTCTTCTCGGTCAATCAGATTGCTCTAATATTTGAAGTTGAATGCTTGTGGGACTCTTGCATTCAGATGTACATATATTTGAAACTTAATTTCTCAAAATGTACTGAACAGATTTACACCAAATCCCAAAAAGCGTGCTTTCTGGACCAAGATACAGATTTCTGCCAGATCTGGTGTGATTTAATTCTCCCATTTAAGCTGAAGCCTTGTTAGAAATGGCAGGGCCATCCCTTAGGAAATGGCATTTTGGGACCACCCTTTTTCTCGACCTTCCCCCCTGCTCGATGAATCAGCCTGGAACTTTCAATGAAGGAGCTGAGATGGCTGAACTTTTGTTATGGAAAGTTTAATGAAAATTCATGAAGCGACACTAAAGTTATTAGCCAGTCAAAGGATATATGGTAACTATATATATATATATATATATATATATATATATATATATATATATATATATATATATATATATATATATTATATATATATATATATACGCTCAATTTTTGCGCAATCCAGCACAAAAAAACGCACTCACGAGGGGATGCAAACATAGAGTTTCTTTATTGCAGATGGAACAGACGCGTTTCGGCGTCAAGCCTTCCTCGGTGTCCATGACTCCCTGGATCACAGGCATTAAAAAAGCATCACATCACAACATTTCACAATAAACATAAAGAAGGGACAGTCTTGCCCGTAAGGAACATAGGCCCCATCTTTGAATGTAGCAGAGTATATTTATACTACTCTGAATTACAAGCTTTCAATTATTGAATTTCTATTTTGGCTTCCTAGTACCTATAGGCAATACATTCGTTAAGCCGTATATCGGCATATAACCCTATCAGTTGTCTTAGTAGGGATCCACTCGTCATGCACATTTCCTTATTTAATTTACATGATTCAAAATTATATTATTGAGGAATGCATGGCGTGGTAATGTTCTCTCGCCGTGTATCGGCATAGGTCCCTTCAACTAATAATAGCTGTGAAATCATTTCAATCAATTTAACCCCTACAGTTACCTGTACAAATACACCTTAATCTTGATATGTTTATATTAAACAGTTCATTTAGAATACAGTACTTTTAGTTACACAGTATCTACACACATAAAGTGGTTTCTCATCATTTAACCAACGAGTCAACAACCTTATTATCCCTGAATTATTATGGCTCTAGATCATTTCATTAATTTATTTCCTCCCTCTATTTGCCTAAATGTACAGTAAGCTCCTCTCCACTATTCAGGCCCCTCGGATGTTTAGACATAAGGTCCACAATGTCCCTCGATACAAGGCGGCGACGTTTTTTCAACCTGTCGCCCCCCCCCCCTGATGTTCAAGGGAATAAAGTCCAGACCAAAATATTGTAGTTTATTTCTGTCACTGGTGTGACACTCTGCAAAGTGTCTTGCGACAGGGTATGCTTGGTCTGCTTTGTCTATTGACCACAAGTGTTCTAGAATTCTAATCTTGAGCTGATGTATAGTGCTGCCTACATAACGTAGGCCGCACAGGCAAACCAAACAGTAGACAGCGTAGGGTGTGCTGCATGTTATACATTTCTTGGTATCTTTCAGTTTGTTGGTATCAAGTAATTTATACGTTAACACGTGTTTACTTCCTGCACACGCCTTACAGCGACCGCAAGGAAAGAAACCCTTCATTTCCCGAAGAGTTTTTGTACTTGCAGTTGTCTTATCTAAATGACTCTTTATCAACATATCACGTAAGGACCTCGCCTTTTTGAACGTGACTAGGGGATATGCTGGAATATCATCCCTAATGGCGGAGTCAGTTTTGAAGATATGCCAGTTCTTTTGTAGCATTTTCCTGAGATGGTGAGCTTCTCAGGAGTATGGAGTTATCATGCGGAAATTACCGCCGATCTCCTTCGTATTGTTTTTTGATTTGTTTATCAAGAGATCAGATCTAGGTATTTTTCTGACTTTGTTGAGAGTTTTACTGAGAGCCTCGCTATCATACCCTCTCATCCTAAATCTACTGATGCTATCTGAGGCAGCCGCCTCAAAATCCTGGTTTCTCAAACTATTTCTACGCAGCCTCAAAAGTTCCCCATAGGGGATACTTTGGACCAGTTTAGGTGGGTGATTGCTGTTGGCACACAAAATTGAGTTTCCCGCAGTGGGTTTGCGGAAAAGGGCTGTTTGTAATTTTTCATTCTCAACGAACACCCTTAGGTCCAAATAGTCTACTGCCACTAGACTAATGGTACCCGAGAAGTGTAGATTGTATTCGTTGTCATTCAGGACATCGATGTAGCCATAGGCCGTGTTCACCGTCCTCTGCCAGACAATGAACAAGTCATCGTTGTACCTGTGCCAGCTAATGACTCTCCCACCTCCTTGCCCTTGGGACACCCTGGGCACCCGCTCCTCCCACCAGCCTACGAATAAATTTGCATAGCTGGGGGTGAAGCCGGTGCCCATTGCCGTGCCCGATACTTGTCTGAACAATTGTTCCTCAAATATGAAGATATTATTTGTCAGACAAAACTCGACAAATTCCATCAACATCTCATTATGTTGTGCAAATCTCAACTGCCGTTTTTCTAGATAGTGTTTTATGGCAATCATCCCATGTTCATGTTTGATACTAATATACAAACTAGAAATGTTGAGTACCATTAATAAGTAGCTAGGATCCCATACCAAGTCAGAGATCTTGTTCAAAAAATCTTTTGTGTCTCTGGTATATGACTCAAGTTGGATCACAAATGGAAACAGATAATTGTCCACAAACATAGACATATGCTCCATTAGACCATCAATAGAGGACACAATGGGCCTGCCCGGCGGCTTGTTATTATCTTTGTGCAAATTTGGTAGATGATAGAATGTTGAAATCAGAGGATTGTTACTTCGTAGGAACAGAGGTTCATCCGCCCCTAACATCAAATTGAAAGAAGAAAAAATGGGGAGAAATTTAAACATACCTCCTCGTTGCGCCTCTCTACGCCACTCCTAGGGTGGCGTAGCATACTGGCGGATTTCCAGGTTTTTGAATCCTCGTAAATCTGGAAATGTGTCAGGTTCCATGGGTGTTGCGAGGGAAAACCCACAGCAACACTCAGGGAACGCCCCTTTCATGCAAAGTGCTGCGTGTAAAGGGGCCTTATTTATAAGGAGATAAAAAAAGCCACACAGTGTGGCTTTTCCTGTCCTTGTAGATATGGGGCAGTGGAATGCGCTGCGAGTGAATCACAAAAAGTGATGTACTGGGGGTGCAAGGGGCTTGTAAATCTGACACAGGGTATATAGTTAATATAGGTGCAAAAAAGGAATTTCCTTGGAGGAGTCAACCTTAGTTATAGAGGCACAACTGGGCATAATGAACCCTTTTAAATGTACCATATACACATTATAACCTATACTTGCACACAGGCTGGCCCCTACAAAGGTCTGAACAAACCCATTAATTGTACCCCCAAGGGTGGGTGAAGCACATATAATAAACTTCGTCTTGTAGGCATATCAGGACCATCAGTGATAGGTTCAGTAGCCCCTTTCATTTATATTTTACTTTTTGTGTGATGTGTTATATAAGTATTTTGCATGAATAAACAAGCCTGTCCTATGATATTACTTCTATTGCACCCCTCTGTTACTATTTCTGGTGGGGCTGTGGTCTAAACAGCTGTCCATTTAAAAAACACTAATCACAAACTAATCATGAATAAGTTTAATATCAAAAGTCTGCTAAATCAGTAAACCTACCATATCATCAACAAAAAGTAAAGAGAACAAACATCATAACCTACTACATTTTCTAACCCACGGCAAGGCAAACCTGCAGAGAAAGGTATGAAGGCCTCCTTTTGAATGAAATTCCCTTCCATATCCAGGAAATGGCCAGGATGGAACTGTTTCGGTGTCTCCCAGTAGTCAGGATCATACAGAGAAGAGTAAATATTAGCTATGACGAGAGAACCCTGCAAGAAATTAAAAACATCCTCTCACTGGTGCTTAATGTTCTTGAGCGACATTCAACCATATAAACCTTTCAACAATTTATCTGAGACAAGATTGCTCTTACTACATTCACACTACATTCTGCAGTTGTCACACAGTGTCTTACAGAATTGAAAGTAAAGACAGAGCCTCCACAATTTTGTAGTTAATTTGCTTGAAGACAATTCCTTGTTTCTCATCCAGCACATATGCCATTCCTCTTATGAACAATTCTTTGATAAACTCCATCTGATGTACTCAAATTAAATTTACAACTCTCCACTCTGCTCAGTTTCAAATACAGACTCTTGATGTGTCACTCCATGGTGCTATTGTGAACAAGCGAGTTTTTGAAAAACAATAATTTCCAAAGCTGCTAAGTCCTAAGCCGATAAGTCACACAGTTTTAGATCATTCACACTACACTGAAGCTGCCAACATTGTATCAATTACACAAATCTTTTAAAAATGGTCCTTTGTATTTTATTTAAGTTTAAAAACGTTTATTGAGAAAGTGAAACCATAACATGAGCATAACTACCGAAATATAGAAAAAAGTGATAACGAAATGTATTTGACATCTATAATGCATACAAAGAATGATAGACATTATCATACAAAAAGCAACAGAAATTGTTGATTAAATCTACATGAAGAATGTAAAAGTGAAAAAATAATCTATAGGATAAAGCATAAATATGAGATAGGCAGGTAGAAGGTAGTATAGGAAATTGCATAAGTTCAACATGTAACAACAATTAAATCTCAGAAGTGCTTTATGATTAAAATATTATAAATAGAGATTCAAAATATATATATTTGAGGAGGTTTTGTAACTTCTTCAGCAATGATATCTCATGACTTACTGCAGAATCTAGGGTTATTAAAGAATGTTGTTAAAGGTGACCACTTATGTTCCCTTTTAAGTATTAACACAATAGTATTAATATAAGCTCTATATAAACTATGACTGAAACAAACAGCATTCAACCAAGCTTTATCAGTAACAATTGAATCATTTTTCCAATGTGAAGTCATCTGAGGAAAAACATTTTTACAATGTGAAGTAATCCTTTGAAATGCTACAGCAAGTAAAAGGTCTAAATCTTTAGGTGGATAAGGTAAAATATGTCAGTCAGATAAAATATTGTTTAAATATATATTAGACAATAAATAAGGAATATTAGCATTGAAAATCATTGTCATTTATTTTCAAACATGCAACCAAAACATATGAATTTGAAACCAATTAAATAAATAGGGATCAAGTCACAATGTGGTGCAACACATGACCAATAATTATCCTGTGATGCAAGCTTCCATTTTCAATAAAGACAACGGAGTTATTATTAGTCTATTATATACAAAATATAATGTTTGATTGGTGTAAACAACTCTAGAGATTTTGTGTATTTTAGCCCAAATTGTATCCCAGCAAGTTACAGTCCAAACAGCCTGTAATCCTTCCTCCCATTGGAGGTCCACATTAGACTTAATTCAAGCATTGGAAGGACATGGAAGATGTATGTATATATATATATATATATATATATATACATACTGCCGCGTTCGATACCGTCCCCCATGAGCTCCTCCTTAGCCGGATGGCGGTTATAGGTATTGGAGGGGTGGTGTTAGACTGGCTGTCCTCCTTCTTGTCGGACAGGACCCAGCAGGTCTGGCTGCCTCCCTATGCCTCTGAGCCGGAACCTCTGCTTACAGGTGTCCCTCAGGGTTCCACTCTCAGCCCCCTTCTGTTCAATGTCTATATCACACCTTTGATCTATCTAGCTGAACAGTTCGGGGCTAAGATAATTGGGTATGCAGACGATACCCAATTGCTGTTCACCTGGCCTGATGATAACCTGGATACCTCTATAGTCCATTTATGTTTGTCCTCGGTATTTCGCTGGCTGACGAAGGCCCAGTTGAAGTGCAACGAGGACAAATCTGAGGTTCTCTTTTATGGTTCCTTTCCCCCTTCGTTTATGAGCACTCTTTGGCCCCCTGACATCCCAGGCCCGAAAGAGATGGGGAGACCCGCCAAAAACCTGGGCATTTGGTTCGACGAGGACTTAAGATTTAAACACCACATTAAAAAACTTACTGGCACCTGTTTTGCGACCCTAAAAATGCTTCGCAAATTCTTTCCCTTGCTTCCTAGAGAAGCGAAGGAGTCTGTTGCGCGAGCACTTATACTGTCCAGGCTGGACTATGCTAATGCATTGTTCAGTGGAATCCCCTCTTACCTGGTCAAACGCCTGCAAATCATCCAGAACGCGACAGTCCGTCTTTTATTTAACATTCCTAGATGGAAGAGCGTTCGTGCGGAGATGCGCACACTTCATTGGCTCCCGGTTGCACAGCGCATCCGGTTTAAGTCACTGGTTCTGGCGTTTCGTGCTATCCATGATCAAGGCCCCCAATATCTGAGAAAAAGATTCATCAGCTACGTGCCCGCACGGACTCTGAGATCCTCCACTATGTTTCAATTGTCCCTCCCCCGTTTCAAGCGCGCCAGACTTGGTGGCCAGTCGATTGCGGTGGTCGTGGCTCGCGCCTGGAATGCTCTTCCTCTTCATCTGCGCTCCACACCCACTGTAGCCGCATTTAAAAAACATTTGAAGACTTATCTGTTTAACAGTGCTATGTAGGAGTTCCTTACCTTTGTGAGGGTCTGCTTTCTGCCTCTTTTATTTCCCCCGCGCCAGGATACTCCCCAGTAGCAGAGCGCGCTATAAAATGGTTTATAATAATAATAATAATAATAATAATAATAATAATAATATATATATATATATATATATATATATATATATATATATATATATATATATATATATACACATATATATGTATGTATATATATATCGAGCATGCTTTAGCGTAAACCTTTAATAAATAAATCATTCTAGTTTCATGCAACCATGGGGTGTTATTATTTTGTAGCTATGAATTCCTTTAGTGCAAATGTTTGTGAAAAATTAGGGACTTCTTTATTTATTTCTCATACAGTTTAAAACTCACAGCAGTTGAAACATAGTTTCAATGTCTGTGACCCTTATTCCAAGTTAGGCGGTGGTGGCGGTCTGCGGACCACCAGACTTGCGGCCCACCCACCCACGGCATTAGGACTGTTTTGGTTCAACCTCAAAGGGACCGCTGCTGCCGCCAGGGATACAGGACATCTGGCAGTGGTGCAGCCGTCTGAGACCCCTAATATGCTTGCGGTGCCCCTGCGGCACCACCAGGCATATTAGGAGTTTCCTCACTGCCACACTTTTCAAGGCTGTGTGACTGTCATGAAAAGTGTGGCAGTGAGGAAACAAAGTGGGCCCTACAGGGCCACCTGTTGCCTCTGCGCCATGGGGTTTATGCAGGGGGCCATCCCAAGTTCTTGCAGGCCATGGACTTTACAGTCCAGGCCCTACAGGAAGTGCCCTTGACATTCTCTTTGTGGTGCCTTTTTCAAAGGCACCTCAGTGGGACCGCCAAAAAAGCAGCTGCCAGATTAAAAATAAGTCGTACTCTGGTGGGCGGTCTTTAATGGCTTTGGTGGTGACCGAGCAGGGTGGCAGCGTGGCGACCCCGCTCCAAGACCACCAAAATCATAATAAGACTTTATGTCTTGAATTCTCGGACATCATGTTTTGCCATAATGATGTTATCAATTGATAACTTTAATAATTGCATTGCCTAAATATTGTATTGATTACAAAATTCCGTTAAAAGTATTCTTGGCAAAAGTATAGGATCAATTGAAACAATGCTTCAAAAATTATCTTTGGTGTTGGCAGTGAATTCAAGACAATGAAATATGATGTTCCTGCTCTGAGTTTTGAATTACATGTGAAATAAACTAATAGAATAATTTTGAAGGATTTTTGAAATGAATACAAATATTTTGTCAACTTTAGTGCAGCATGAACAATATAAAGTTGTAAGACCTATGAAATCTGAAATGTAAAGTTCATCTTATCAGCAAAATGAAGCACAACATTTGAGTAATATCCTGAAAAACCCCAGAAGGGAAATAAAACACATTTTTACCACATTTTTGAAGCTTTTTCTATCAACGACAACAGATTCTTTGTAAGTTTCATATCTTCATTTGAGCCATAGAATATATGATGTTACAACGCAAACAATTACAACGCGCAATTTTTACATCACAACTACCATTACAACGCATGATTTTACAATGCATGCATTACAACGTATTTTTAGAAACTACCTTTACAACACATTCCATTACAACTCATACCATTACAACGCATATCATTACAATGCATAATACATTTAGGGTAACAGTGGGGTAAGTGTTAGATAGTGTAGGGGTAAACATTACTATTCCCACTCCAGTGAGTGCAACAGTAGGGTAAGTGTTGTATAGTGTAGGGGTAAAAATTGCTATTCCCACTCCAGTGAGTGCAACAGTAGGGTAAGGGTTGGATAGTGTAGGGGTAAAAATTACTATTCCCATGTACCCCCAAACCCATACCCACCCTAAAAAAAAAAAAAAACTCCATTACTTACCTTATAATGCACTGTAATGGCATGCATTGTAATGGTATGCATTGTAATGGCATGCATTGTAATGGTATGCATTGTAATGCATGCATTGTAATGGTATGCGTTGTAATGTCTATGTTGTAATGGCATGCAGTGTGAATGCAGTCGCATTGAAAGAGATGCGTTGTAAAGGTAGTGCATTGTAATGACTGCGTTGTAATAGTTGTTTCCCGGGCCATATGTCCCAAATACTTAAAGTCCGTTTTTGCAATCTACATCTTCTTTAAACTTAGATCATGCACTTCAGTTCCTGGGACACAACTTTACAGTTATGTTATGTTTAATTTTATCGTACGCAACACTATTCCTTTGCTCACTATGAACAATCTTGGTTCACTTTATGGCCACTCATATCCAAATATAGCAACTCTCTGTTTTTCCTGAACATATCAGAGACAAAATGAACTTGCTCTCTGCTTGGATGTTTATGTTTGTTCCATTATCCTATTTACAACATCACTAATAATATTTTAAACTTACTTCTCAACCATTGTGAAACACAGTCATATGTGCAAACATAAATATGTTGTTCCTTACAGTAACTGCTCCTTTACTCTCACCTGAGGGTCATGCATACAAAAACCAAATACAAATAACTAATATAATTTTGAATGCAGTTTTTAATTTCTGGAAGACATGTGTGTTATATTGAACATTAATTGCTGGAGTACATATGTCTGGCTTGCCAAACTGAAAGGAATATAAATTACCTCATATGTAAGATTAGAGGGTGGGTGGGCAGAACTTGCAGAATATGACTCTGTGGGATTCTGCACAGCTATATAAAACAATGCAGGATTCTGTGGAGTTCTGCCAATGGGTTCCATGCTGAAATATCTGTGCAAATGGCACCACACGGCACGCCAGAGGGCACAGCTACTTGACTTGATTCTGCTGCCGCTCATGTACATTTTCTACTCGAGGTGCGGCAGCCTCTGACTGTAAATGGTTGTGACAACCTGCGACGCCCGCCTTAAAAAGTCTCGGCAGATATCTTCCTAGGACGCTGAAAGTTTGCTAGTGGACACTAAATCTTGCTCGCCCTCACCAACTTACCATCCTGGATCTGCGTGCAAGAAAAAAGTCAACCAAGCATCAATTGGAAGAATTTGACTGGAACTCGGCATTAGAAGGGTAACATGGAGTTACCAAAATTCCACCAATTCCCCAGATGAAATGAAATATTTCACCCACCTCTATAAGTGAAGTTTGATGTTTAAACCTCACATCTAAATCTACATGGGGGAATGCACTGGCCAAATCAAATGTGGGAAAACCTTATCCTTTCCCATAGTTGACAGCATCAAGACCAAAATCTTCACATTAAAGGTCAAAAAACGTAGATGAAGGTCCCTCTTAGCCATTCACATAATAACTATATGAGAAAGCCATTTTGATTATTGACATGTTTCTGTAGTCCCCAATGATAAATATTGTTAATCACTACACTCCATTTGTATTTATTCAACAGATTTAGGCTTTTTATACCTAATCAAATTGCCAATTGGTTTAAGGACATGTGTAAAAGTATTTTTTGCAATGAGCAACCAAGGAACAAGGAGATAGAGTTTAATATAATTTTATTAGGACTTGTACAACACATAGACATCACTTGCAGACAGATATTAAAATAGCAACATGTTCCCCAATCCTCCCTCCAGATCGTAATACAGGAGTTGATCATACCATCCAACATCATTCATAATAGTCTGACTTAACAAATTAAGGAAAACAAACAAGGGAAAGTCAATTTTCCCATTCGCTTGTTCTTTCCTGTGGTATATCACGTATTTCATTTACTTTTCATAAGGTCTACATGAATCTTGCCAATACCAACTCCCATATTACCCTTCCCCCACTTCTGTTCCCCCCTTCCACTTCAAACATAGAGTCATAGTTTCTGTATTTCTGTATACATGGTTGATGTATACTATTCCTTAGCGCTTAGCTATGTCATACCACTTCTGTCCCCGGGTTCCCATCCTCACTCGCAGACTCTTGGGTTCCCAAATTTTGTTCCCCTCTAAGGTCTAATTGATTCCACATCTGGAGATCTTCTTCCAATTTTTCATCTTTACAAACAAGCTTCATTCGCACCCCTTCCGTGGTCGCCCACACACATAACAAGAGTTCGGAAGAAGCGCTAGGGGATGATTTAAAGCAAGTTTTGCAACATATATAAACATCTGGGCAGAATGATCATTTTTATTATTGCAATTTGACCCATAAGGGATAATGGCAAGCCCAGCCAGAACCTTATGGAGCCACGTAACCCCTCTATCACTCTACCAATGTTGAGGTTGAAGTATGCGGGGGCTGTGTTTGTCAACCTTATTCCCAAGTATCTAGCCCCCTCACCCACCATGATAGCTCTCCTTTTGTGAGCTCAGACTGTGGTACACCCTCTAATCTTCCAATGGGAATGGGGTTGGATTTTCCTGGATTGATCCGAAGTCTGGATGCATCTCCAAATCTCCCCAACTCTGCCAATAACAGTGGTACTGAGTTTGTTGGTTGACGTAGACAGATTAGTGTATCATTAGCATATAGGGATACCACTTGATTGGTCTCACCTAGCCTGACCCCCACTCTTGTAGTCTGCCTTGCAGGGCCGCCACCACCGGCTCTATGGCCATCGTGAACAGCAGCGGAGAGAGTGGGCAACCATGATGAGTGCCTCTACACAACTCAAACTGTCTCGACACCAAGTTCCCTATTCTAATTCTTGCCACAGGAGGTGTGTAAAGTAGTTTAATCTATTTAGGGAACTCCCCACTAGCCTCACACTTCGGCGGACCTGCCACAAATAAGGCCACTCCACTGAGTCAAAGGCCTGTACTATATCTAACAGTGCTAAGGCATAATCATCTTCCATTAAGCGTGGGGAGTGCCAAACAAGGGCTAATCTACTCAGGTTATGGGTGGTACTGCGCGAAGGTATGAATTCGGCCTGGTCCGAGTGAACAACATGGGGGACCCTATGGAGCAGGCGCGCAGCCCTGACCCCACTAACTATTTTTACATCTATATTTAGTAAGGATATCGGACTGTAGGAATTGGCTAACAGGGGGACCCTATCTGGTTTTGGTATCATGGTTGTACGTCTTGCAAGGAGTGTGCATTCCCATACACGTGTGCATGTTCAGTCCTCCCAAAATGTACAAAATAGGGGTTTGTGACTAGCGAGGACGCAAGTATGGTGAGATGGAGAGACCTCGGCGAGGAGGAGGGCAACCCGTAGATGCCAGAGCAGGTAAGTGATTATTTCCTGTTCTGCTCGGCGTAGGGCCTAACTCGGTTATGCCACGTAGCCTGAGTTCGCCGCCCGGGGTTAGGTCTGACAGCAGGGCGTACGGGCGAGTGGTCAGTAAGGAATCTAGGTAAGCAGAGAGGAACCAATAGTCTAACCAACTAAAAGTTAATCAATCAACTGCATGCCTTCTATAATATCCCGAAGGGTCTCCGTCATCCGGGGCTTGGTGCAGGACCTTGGTGTGCTCACGATCTATGGTACCATCCAGGACACAGTTAACGTCTCCTGCCAGCAGCATAGATGACCCCAAATAGGGGGCAGTGACCCTCATCAGGTCAGGAAAGAAAGATGGACAGTCATCATTGGGGGAATCTTGGGGGCCCATTAGGATCGCGGACGGACTTGCGTCCGTTCGCGACCCCAGAGTAGGAGGGAACCTCCGCATGACCTGCGAAGTTCCCTCCTGTGAAATTAGGATGTGACCGCCACCCTGGCGGTCACATCCTCTATTTTTACCATTGCGGCGGGTTAGGCTTCAAGCTGCACCCGCCGCAATGTTAAAAATGCATACATTGCATTTGTATTCAGAAAGCGGCAGGCACCGCACGGTGCCTGCCGATTTCTGCATACAAATGCAGGGGGGTACCATAGGTCCCTCCCATGTGCACCCCCCAACCCCCTTCACCCAGGGGGCCCGCAATGGTCCCCTGCAGTGAAGTTCCACATGCTTTTCCACGGCGGAAAACCCGCCGTGGAAAAGCATGTTTTAAAACCCATCCTAATATGGCTGTCGGTGTCTGAGAGACACCGCCACCATATTAGATCTTTTCCACCGTGGTTGTAAGCCAACCGCGGCGGAAAAGCAGCGGACTGAAACCAGGACCCACCAGCCATCGTAATATGGCGGTGGGTCTTTGGTGGGTCCGCAGCGGATTTTCCGCTTCCTCCGGGCCGGCGGTGGCTTCCACCGGCCCAGAGGATGCGGAAAATCCGCTATCCTAATGAGCCCCTAAAAGTGCATACTTCTTTGCCCTCAAACCTGCCATGCAGGATGACATACCTACCCACTGGGTCCACAGAGTGATTCAAATGTTGAAAGGGGACCCCAGGAGCCACCCAGATGAGGACCCCCACTGGTAAACCCAGAATACGAGGTAGCATACAATTGCCTTCTCCAGCGCTTCTTCAGACTGGGTAGGGAATCCCCCCAGACATGTGTCTCCTACAGACATGCTATGGCTACTATATAGCTCTTCTGATATTCACATACTCTTCTGCATTTTTCAAAGGCGGCTATCCCATGATTATTCCATTTAATCAGTTTTTTCACTGGGCTGCCATAATGCTTACGTCCCTTTTCCTCCCCTGTTTCACAACCATGCATTACCGTACTCCACTCATTTCCTATGAAACCGTGGCAACATATAATATTGAGTGACTCCATAGCTGGGCAGGAAAAACAACCCCAACCATACCCCAACAACAATAGGCAACCCCCTCTCCCAGGGCAATGTTACACCACCCCCAGTCTTAAATGAGACAATGTAAAGATGTGCTTTTGCCACCCCATCCCCCACAAAACATAAAACATATAAAAACAATGAAACAGTAATATGCAATCTGTATCCTAACTTTCCAAGTGCCTCTGCTTTCCGTTATTGAAAAAGGAAAACTTGTCAACATTCTTTTGCGATGCTAGTGTGGTGCGAAGACACGCCTCCAGCTCCCTACCTAGTTGTCCACTTCTGGGGGGGTTAGGCCCTCTGTTGGTTGCCTATATCCTGAGTCTAAGATTGCCAAATTTCAAATACCATAAAAGCACAATTACAATAACCCTCCTGCATTTGATAAGAGTCTTAGGCATTCCCATCAGTAAACAGCCATATACTTATCTAATCCAAACATCCAGCCGGTGTTGTTTTTTGTTTTGACAGGAGATCTCTCCCTAGTTATCTTCGTATAGATCATTATTCAGCAGCTGTGCTTGGGAGGAATCCTTTGAGTCAGGAACGGTGTCCGATATCTGCAAAGTGCCGTCCTGGCACACCCGGATTCTTCCTGGGCTATGCATTTTGGCACTGTGCTGTTGCGTGTTCTGTGTTTCCTTGTCCCTTGGTGGGCATACCGTACTTGCAGCCTGGGACTAGTTCATTGAGGGGAATACACCCACTTCTGGTTGTCTACGGGAATCCAACCAGTCACTGGCCTCCGCCGCTGAGAACAACACAGCTTTCCCATTGCTTTCGACCCGCAGCTTTGCCAGAAAGAGGAGGCTCTATTTGAGATTCAAATCTCTGAGGCTCCGTTTTACCCTTAAAAATGATTTACTTTGATCCTGCGCTCGCTGTGTGTAGTCTGGGTAGATTGAGATCGGGTGCCCTTTTAACAGCAGCGGGCCACGAATATGTGTCATTTGCAGGAGAGCATCACTGTCCCGGAAGTTATAGAGTCTCTCAATAATGGCTCGTGGTGTTGCACCCGGCCTGGGCGTGGGCACGAGTACCCTGTGTGCCCGCTCAACAGTGAAGAACTTAGACAACTTTTTTGGAGCCACTGTGGAGGTGATCCAGTCTTCCAAGAAGAGTTCAGCAGATGGTCCTTCCGCTTTTTCAGGAAATCCTATAAAGCATAAATTATTTCTACGTGACCTCCCTTCTGAGTCCACTGCATGTTCATCCAGATGGATCATCTTTTTTTGGAGATCGATAACTGTGTCCTGCACAGTGACTTTGCGGAGGTCACAACGGAGCAGGTTAACCTCAATTGCGACTGTGTGTATTTTATGTACTATCTCGTCACGGGTGGTATTGTATAGCTTCAGGTACATCCGCCATAGAAGGAGCCAGGTTCACCAGAGTTTGCATGTTTCCTGGTTGTCCTGTTAGTGGCGCTGCCTGCGCTCCATGGTCTGATAGGAGAGGGTAGCGTACTTTGACATTTTGTTGGTTTGAGGTGCACGGTTTCTTTTGTCTATGGCCATGCCATCAGAGTTTGTACTTATTAATGTTGCTAGGGAGTCGTGTTCCAATCTCTGTCCCTCCAGGAGTGCACTGTTTCAAAGCAGCAAGGGGTATAGACTGGGAGTCCAAGCACACTTCACGGTACTCCCTGTTAGAAGATATCCTGTAGGTCAGCGTCCCTTCCAGATTCCCCTTACAATGAGTATATAATCCACTACCCCAATGGGATCTGGACGCAGGTTCGTCAATGCCAAGCCCAGGTCTATTCTGTCCATAATGTCAGGTCTCCAGATCAGGTCTTCAACCCTTTCTGTATTAAGAGCTACTTATATTCAACTAAAGTCATCCTGAGCTACTGATGTTAGTGATATAATAGTCTTGGATGGAGTGCACACTATCAAGTGATCACATCTGTGCATTAGGCATGGTTGCTTTCCATAAAGTAACACAGCACTATCAACTTTGAATGCATTTCCACTGGTAATAGAAAACATCCATAGCTACAACCTCCTAAATTCATAATATGAGTAATACATCTCTCTAACTCAAATTATATCTTTAAATTATTTTTTCTCCAATCGTCATCTTATGAAGTCTGAAAAAATACACATTTTCGTCTTGAACACATGCTTTTTCATTTTGGTACACAAAGAATAATTTAACCTAGCAAAAGCTTCTAATTTAGTAGTCTGGACTGCACACAGGAGAGCTACCCACAGGTAGCTGGAGAGCTACTGGTAGTTCACAAGTTACTCGTTGGAGATGCCTGGCTAGTTGGTGTGCACTATTTGACCATATGGTGACTGCCCGGTCTGTCCCAGGTTCTTCAGATCCTCTTCTCCTATTCTCCGGTGGTGTCCTGTTCGTATCTTCCTGTATCTGAGGCTGCACTTTGAGGACTTCATTGATCTGGGGGTTGCGTCCCACCCCTCCCCTTTATCCCAATGTACAGTGTCCATAGATAGTTGCTCGACACCATCAGCTCCACGTGGTCCTATTGGTGCATTATGTTGTATGCTCTCCGTTGACTCTGCCGCTCCCCGCTGCAGGTCAGAGACTCACCTAGTGAACTTCAGTTTCTTAAATTCCTGCACCTGAGGTCGACACATGCGGGCTTGCATTTGACTCGTGCTGGTGCTAGTTTTAGGGGTGATCTTGTATTCGGGCCGCCACCGGTGTCTCCCAAAGACTGCATGCAGGTTCAGATGGCCCACAGGCATGCCCAGGATAATGCGGAATGCTGTGTGATCCAGGCGACCACTCAGGCCCCCAGGTTGGTCATCACAGTCTCCGGACACCAGTCGCTCTTCTTCCGAGTTACCAGGGGCGCTTCATGCTCTTCCTCCGTGGCCCGAAGTATCGCCCTCAGCCCCAGGATACACAGTGACGCTGCACCGCCGACGTCGGCTCCCCAGACCGATCTCCCGGGTGCGTCGTGCAAATTTCTCTATGTGCTACTTACTTGCAGGGGGTGTTCTCGCCTCCTAGCTGGAGGGCAACTATTCACACTATCTCCTGGGGCGGTATCCAGTGCAGGCTATTCTTAGCCCACACTTGTAGCCGGAGCCCTGCAGGGAAGATGGCACCCGACCCACACCTGTCTCTTCGTCGTCTTCTAGCACTATAAGGGATCACGGATCCTGTCAGCAGATGTTTGCCTGCTACATAGCTGGACGTTTCCTTCGGGTCAGGAGGGAAATTACTATCCAGGACAGTTGGGATTTTGACGGAAATAATTTGGGCCAACCGGAGAGCCGAGAGAAATGTCTACTCGGCCATCTTGCCAGGCCATGCCCCCGAGTCCAAAGCTTCCTTAATTTGTCTTACAAAATCCTAACTAGCAAAAAAGCACTGACACTTAATGACGGTATAGCTTCCACACCATTGCAGCATGTCAGTTTCTTTAATTTGCAACTTACCTATTGCAATTAATAAACTGAAATTGAAGACTTCCTTTTTTTAATTGAACCATCTATGATCCCGATAATGAGAAAAAAACTGCACATGGATTTATCAGACAGAACTAAAAGAATGGGCAAACATTAATACCTCAAAAAGAGTTGTCGGACTCAAATCAAAATAATATTGCCTTTGAATACTGAAGGCACTCGCTCTACAGACAGTGGTTTCAATTGAAATAATCATTCATTCCCAAACTGCCTAATACAAACCCAGTCATTATATTTCATAAATGTGTTTTACAGGATTTAGAACACCTGTAATTTAATAGTCTGAGTAGGAGTAAAAAATATTGGGAAAATAGTTAAAGTTTGAAAGACAATAAATCTGCCATAGTAGGAAAATGAGCTCAGAGACAATTTTGTGCTTTTTAACTGTATAGATTATGTTAGAAATCCTTGACTCAACGGATGAAAACATTTTCTGCCAAGAGTGGAGTGAAGCACTGAAAGATGTAAAACTAAATTATATTGACTATTAGAAAATGGTATATTGAACAGTTATACTCAATGATGATTAATGTCAATATTACAATTTTCTATTGATTGATTTTATGGCGAACATCCACACCCATAACCTTACCTTTAGACTTAAAGGGTATGATTCGGGCGTGGCCAAGATGGCGGCGTGAGCAGACGTGCTTTGTAGGAGCTCCCGCCGCCGGCCGTTATCCACAGCGTCTACTATAGCAGAAAGCCCGGACCCGAGCACTTCCCCGGCGGGCTGAGGCCGGCATTGCTGCGGGGGACTGCTGGACGGCGGTGTGGGCGATTCCCGGCGCAGAACCCCGGCTGGGCCCGGCCCGGTGGTCTGGCGGCACTGACGGCCTGAGGGGAGCGCGGAACGACAGCGAGGCCGCGAGGGGCGGAGCCTGCGGGCCGAGTCGCGGGCGTCTGTGCCCGGCAGCTGCTGCACTGGTGAGCCCGGCCCGCGCGACCGAGCGCGAGGCCCCCGTGACCATCTGCCGGGGGCTTCTGCGGGCTCGCCACGCGGACCTGCTGCTACCCGGAGTGCCGGCTGGTAGCGACTGAGGGCGGACTCGGCCTGGGTCGAGCGGAGGACCCTGATCACGGAGGTGAGGAGAGGCGGTGAGGGGGGCCCCCACCCCCCAGCCCAGCAGACCCCCTTCCACGTGGGATCACCGGGAGTCGGCGGGGACCGGCAGACACCCCCACGGTCCCATCCACTGGCAGCGGGTCACGACGGCGGGCCGGGACACTAGTGTGCACACTCGGCCGACGCGGGGTCTGTTGGCAAGGCCCCCAGCAGTCGCCCATCCCTGCCTGCGGCACTGCCCGGTCCCTCGCTACATCTGCGCACCTGGGCATTCGCCGGGGGAGGTGGTGGCCGGTCGGTGTGGGGGATGCAGAGAGGAGCCATAGGAGCCGCGCACGTTGTGGGGCAGCGCGAGGGCCCTCATCCTGAGCGGACACGGAAAGACACCCACACGTGCAGCCAAGCCCCCCCCGACCACGACCCCCAACGGAGGTGAGCGGACCCCCCTCGCCGCGAGGAAGCCTCGACGACCACTCTGGGCTCTCGCCCCCAGGACAGTACTCCGCGGGGTGCCGCGGGCGCCATCTTGGGCGACCTCCCGCCCGGCCCGTCCGGCGCTCCTCGCCCTGCCCTCCACAGCCGGCGCTCCTGCACCCGTCACGCGGCCCCCTCGGAACCCGGCTACAGACTTGGGGAGCGTCACACGGCCCCCCCTGAACCAGGCTACAGACGGGTGGAGAGGCCACGTCGCACTGCTCCCCCGGAGTGGAGGAAGACTGAGAGGATCACGGGGGTGCCACTCACGCTGCGCTGGTTGTCCCAGGGCCGGAGCGGTGCCCACCAAGATTGAAGATCAGTCTGCGGCCAGCTGAAGGTGATACCGGCGGACGCGGCTGGGGTCTCAGAGGCAGTATGTCCGGCGGAAGGCCCAGGAAGGATCGCACCATCAAGGATCTCTTCACCCCCCCCACCGTGGGGAAGCGGAATGGTCCCGGGGGGTCAAACCCCCGAGGAGACACGGACAAGCAGACGGTGGACCCATCACCCCCTGGGGGAGCGGACCCCGAGGCTCCAGTCACGCGGTCCTTTCTGGAGTCCCTGTTCACGGGGCTGAGGGAAGACATCCACGCCCTAAAGAAGGAGCTCCAGGACGAGATCAAGGAGGTCCGCCGCGACACCGACGCCATAGGGGAGAGAGTGGCAGACCTGGAAACGAAGAGCGACACCCGGGACGCCGAAATAGAGGCCCTAAGGCAGGAGTTGGCCCGCATCCATGACCAGCAGGTGGATCTCCAGACACATGCCGAAGATTTGGAGAACCGCTCCCGGCGGCATAATATCAGGATCCGAGGAGTGAAAATGGCCCCGGACACGGAGGACCTCTTTCGGTTCACGCAGGGCCTCTTCAACCACATCTTGGGCCGACAGGCGGATGCCCCCCTGCAACTGGACAGAGCCCACCGAACGGGCCCGCCGAGAGCCGATGCAACGCACCCCCCAGACATCTTGGTGTGCGTGCAGGACTTCAGGACGAAAGAGGAGATCCTGAACAAGGCACGCCGCATGGAGAGGATCATCTTCGGCGACCATGCACCGGCGCTCTACCAGGATCTGGCTGCACTTACCCTCGAGAAACGGCGCATCTTTCGGCCAGTGACGGCGGAACTGAGACTGCGCAACATTTCCTACAGCTGGGGGCACCCCTTCCGCTTGGTTTTTCGGCTCGGCAATGTCCTTCATCAGCCACGCACCCTCAGGGAGCTTGCCGCGTGCTGGGCCTGGAGGAGCCGGTGGTCGACGATGGGTCACCGGGAGAAAAGACTTCTACTGAGACTGGCCCGGGCCGCTGGCAGCAGCAACGACGCAGACGCAGGCCGAAACGCCCCGCGGCAACCGAGATAGAAGAGGGCCAGAGGGCTGCGGTGGAGACGGTGGCGCAGGGCCTGGCGCCGACGAACAATAACTGACCGCTGGGAGAGCGACGCACTGGTTCCACAAGCCATGATGGGTTCGGGCTAAACTAGTCCGGCGGCGGGGGCGCGTGCAGAGCGCTCCTAGGTCTTCCCTGATGGCGACTCTGTCTTTTCGTCTGTGGCGGAGTGCTTCGAGCAGGCCGACCTGCTTGCGACGCCGCCACGGCCCCCATTCTACGGACTTACCTTACCACGGGTCCAGTAGCCATGAGTCTGGACCTGGGACAATATTGGACCATATTTCTTTGCCAGTTGGGGAGGTGGATGGGGTAGGGGGGTGGGCACGGGGAGTTGGATGGGAAATGTTTGCACTAAATGAGGGGGGGTTCCAGGTGGGGGGGTTGCTCCAATTGCTCCGGTTGAGCGGGGACCTGGGGGGACAGCTTGGGTTGGGGGGGTCTTGGGGAGTGAGGGGGGAGGGGTGGGAGGGTTCTCCTTGTCCAGAAGGTTCGGTCGCCGAGGGTCGCCCTACCGCGGCCCCTAGCGCAGCGTCTTCCACGACCCGCGGGCCCACACTCACGGCCACCGGGCAGGCTTGGCTTTACTCGTACGATCCCAGATATGCCACGACACCTCATAGTGCTTACGCTTAACGTTCGGGGTCTCAACAGCCCGAACAAACGCAGGGCGATCTTATCCTATCTCGAGCGCTCTAAGGCGGACATCTGCCTCCTCCAGGAAACACACCTTGTGCGCAGCGACCAGCATAGACTCAAATCCCGCGCGTTCCCGTGGCAGTTCTTTTCCTCTTCCCCGAAGAAGTCTGCAGGGGTGGCGATCCTAGTGGCTAAGTCCTTTGAGGGGAAAGTCCTCCAAAAAGAAGCCGAAGTTAGAGGGCGGCTCCTACTCTATAGCTTCCAACTCGCGGGTCACACCTTGCTTGTGGGCTCAGTTTATGGTCCGAATGAGGGCCAAGAAAAGTTCCTGCACACAGCTCTGGAGACCGTCACAGCCACCACACACACTCACTTGCTGCTAGGGGGGGACCTCAACATAGTCTTTCATAACACGGCGGATCGCTCGGGTCAGAGATCAGGTCAAGTAGGGGCGCTCACAGCGGCAGGTCACGCACACCTGGCGGACCTGGGCCTCATCGACCTCTGGCGGCACACGCACCCCCAAACCACCGCCTACACGTACTACTCGGCTGCTCATAAGACATACGCGAGGCTAGACTATTTCTTGGGCTCTTCGCAGCTAGCGCTACATGTAGAGAGCGTGGAGATACTACCGGCCTCGCTCTCAGACCACTCCCCAGTGGCGGCGACGCTTCGGGTGGGTGCCATGCCAGCACCACAACGGCACTGGAGACTGCGGGACGGTCTCTTACAGCTGCCTGACACCCAGACCCGGCTCACGTTGGCGATCGACCGCTTTCTGGAGCACAACGCCAACGACGACACCACCAAGGCGACCCAGTGGGCGGCCCTTAAAGCGGTCCTGCGCGGGGAAATTATTTCCATTGCCACGGCCAACAACAAGGAGAGGGAGCTGAAACGAGCCGAGCTCTCCCAACGCGTGGCGGAATTAGAACAGATGCACCAGCGCACGGGGGCGTCCAGAGCGTGGCGTCAACTGTGCGCCGAGCGGAAAATGCTAGCGGCCTTGGACCAAGATGTGGCGGAATACGCCGCGATGCGCCTCAAACACGTTTACTATACCGGTGGCGACCGTTGCGGGAGACTGCTGGCGAGTAGACTTCGGGCGCAGACCCAGAGGCAACAAGTGAGCTCTCTCCGGTTGCCCAGTGGCGACCTGGTCACAGAGAACGCAGCAATTGCGACAGCGTTTGGCGATTACTATGCGGCGCTCTACGACGCAGATCACCTGGACCCTGACGCCGGTCCAGCCTATTTGCGAGGCGCGGACCTCCCCGCCCTTACCCAAGCCCAGGCGGACTTCCTGGAGCGGCCCATAGGCCTGGAAGAGGTCATTTCGGCCATTGCCCGCCTAAAAGTCGGGAAATCCCCGGGACCCGACGACTATACGGCGGCGTTCTACAAGACCTTTTGCCAGCAACTTGCCCCCCTCCTGCGCGACCTATTCAATACATTTGACACACCTGGCGCCATACACCCGGATCTGCTGGAGGCGTCTATCTCTGTTATTCCCAAACCGGGCCGTGACCCGGCATTCTGCGGCTCTTACAGACCCATATCGCTACTGAACGTAGACCTGAAGCTCTACACTGGCATACTCGCGAGCCGCATCGCCCCCTATATGCAACAACTGATAGACCCCGACCAAGCGGGCTTTATCCCCCAACGGCAGACCAGCGACAACACTAAGCGGGTGCTACACCTCATTGAGGCCGGATCACGCACTAAACCCGGCTGCATGCTGCTCACCATCGATGCGGAGAAAGCCTTCGACAGAGTACACTGGCCGTACCTTGATCAGGCCCTCCGCCACTTCGGCTTTGGGGAGAAACTTCGCCACCGCATCTTCAACTGCTATCGCCGGCCCAACGCCACGGTACGAGTGAACGGTCATACCTCCCCGAGGTTCGACATTGGCAGAGGCACGCGCCAGGGCTGCCCGCTGTCACCACTCCTATTCGCATTGTACATGGAGCCGATGGCTCAGAGGGTGCGGCAACATGCTCTCATTTCCGGTATTAAATTTGGGGCCGACACGCACAAGATCAGCCTGTACGCCGATGACGTCCTGCTGTCCCTCACTGACCCGATGCGATCCCTGCGCGCTCTCTTTGTGGAGCTACACACCTTCGCCCTGGCCTCGGGCTTCAAAATCAACGAAGCCAAATCTGAGGCCTTGAACGTCTCACTAAGCCCGGAGGTGGTGGTCGAGATTAAATCTGAATTCCAATTCCAATGGTCGGACGCTACCGTCCCATATCTGGGCGTTCGCCTAGCTCCTACTGTCCGTGGCACCGCGCGAGCCAATTATGAGGCCCTCACCCACAAACTCCGGGAGCAACTCCGGCGTTGGAAGCCACTTACACTGTCGTGGTTGGGCAGAATTGCCGCAGTCAAAATGACACTGCTACCGCAGATTCTGTACCTGTTCCAGACGCTTCCTCTGAACCCCCCGGCGGGTTGGCTCCAACAAACTCAGTCGGAACTGTCACGGTTCATCTGGAACGGCCGGCGACCCAGGTTCAAGCATACTCTCGCCACCCTACCCCCCGCGAACGGGGGCGTCGGCGTGCCTGACCTTACTTTGTACTTCCAGGCGGCACAGCTACGCACCTTTGTGGAGTGGTTCCAGCTGGAGTCCGGTAAGCACTGGCTCTTCCTGGACCAGGCAGTGGCCGGCCGCACCCTCCAAGGCGTGCCCTTCATTCCGCGTCGACACCGTCCCCCTAACCTGTACGCCTCTGAAATCACCAGCACCGCCCTGCGAGTGTGGGATAGGGTAGCCGTGGCTAAGGGGCTGACCACCTTCCCCTCGCCCATGACTCCCATCTTTGAGAACCCCGACTTCACACCGGGCTTGGACACCGGCGCGTTCACGACGTGGCGGACGACACCCTGTCGCGCGGCAGGACACATGTTCGACACCAAGGGCATTCTGCCGTTCCCGCAGGTCAAGGCAGATTACGGCGTGGCCGAATCGGAACGCCTGCAGTACCTGCAGGTGCGCCACTGGGTGCTCCACCCCTCGATCCAACCCGGAGCCCAACGGCCCCTCACACCCTACGAACGATGGCTGCTGACGCGCACCTCGGATAAGAAGTTGATATCAGACCTCTATCAGCAGCTGCTCCTCACGCAAGCACACACCTACAATGCGGGCCAAGTCCGGTGGGAGAGGGACCTGGGGAGGCAGCTCACTAGGAAGGAATGGGAGGGGGTGTACCATAGAGCCAGACACTCGGCGCACCACACCGGCCTTACCGAGACTTTAACTAAGGTAGCAACATACTGGTACCACACCCCTGAGAGACTACACCACTGGGATGCCCGGATCAGTGACAGATGCTGGAGGGGATGTGGGGAACTAGGGACACTGGAACACCTGCTATGGAGCTGTAAGGCGCTGCGCCCCTACTGGGACCCTATCCTGGATCTTATAGATGCTCATCTAGACACTCAACTGCCGCGCTTCCCAGCGTACATCCTACTAGGCCTCCCAAACGCACTCATGTATCCTCTGAAATCCTGGCGCGGGCGCCTGATTGCACTTGCGCTTGGGGCTGCGGTCCAAAACATTGTGGCACACTGGAGGGCGACCCAAGCTCCGCAACAACTGGGGTGGCTTCACAGACTGTGGGCGATCCTGGGAATGGAGAAACTATCGCTGGCAGCGTCAGGGAGGGGGGCGGACTTTGCGGAACTCTGGCGACCATTCCTCGCCTTGCTCACCGGGGAGTTTCGGGAGGTGAGCTGCCCGCGCTACCTGCGTCTGCTACGCTTAGCCGAAACACCTCTCCCGGATCCCAAAACACATACCCGTAAGCGCACGGACCCCACGCGAGTGGCGTCCACTGACTGTTGAGAGTGGCTCGCGACCTAGAGCTGGATTCCGGACATGGACAAGGAGAAGGGAGGGGTGGGGCGGGTGGTGGGGTTGTTTACAGTTCTTTGTTTCTCGTTTTTCTCACAATGCACTAGCACTGACCAGCTTGCACCGTTGTAGCACCTCTTAAGACGCGGCCGGCCCATTGGGTTGTAGGCGGCTTGCTGTGTTAATTAGATGATATACCCGCTGGCCCTATGATGGGTATCCGCGGGGTCGCTGACCCCAGCCTCCCTAGAACGGTGGCGGCCCTTACAGAAGTACCTGAGGTGCGTTTTTTGCCTATGCTCAATAAAATATTTAATACATAAAGGGTATGATTCACAAAGGTAAGATCACAATTTTGTACAAATTTACTGTTTTTTGGTGTTAACAAAATAGAGCTTAATTGTGCTAATAGTGATTTTACGACTACGGACACTACACACTCATGGCGGAGACACAGCACATACAAAGATAGGCCTGTCCTATCTTTTATGTGTGTGGTTCTAAGTCCCAACTGCAGAGTCTTCACAGTCACAAAATTACAATTAGTAAAATTAAATTAGTGAATTTACACAAAAGTGTATGTTTACCTTTGTGAATCGGGCCCATAGTATCTGACATAGAGGCCCTCGATGGAAGGATCTCAAAAAATCTGAAAACGTTAACTACTTTATCATGCTCCTACTTAAAAGACAGAAATGATCTCTTGAATATGATTTTAAAAATTCCATAGGACTACAGTTTCCTTCTAGTAACAAATAAGGTCAGAAGCCCATACATGAGCTTACGAAAATGAAAATATTTGGAAGAAAATGACTTGTTTTTAAGCCAATGATTTGCAAATGTATTTTGTCATCCAAACTACTATTACAAATGGCCTAATCGATAGCACATAATTACCATTTTCTAGATCAAGAACAGCTCTTTCTGTAGGTGCAAAGCACAGAACCGAGTTCAAGGTTTGCTCCCTCAATGCCAATCAATTTGTAGAATGGTATGGTAAACATGTGGTCAGAAAATGTACATTTAAGTGAATCTCTCACGGAAAGGCAAAGAGAAGAGGTAGCAATAGGGAATTGAGGCTGCTTTAAAGAGATTCAACCTGGATACATAAATTATGATCTATAGAAAGAGATTTGAATAATGATGATGGCTCTTTGTTTACAAATAGGAAAATTAATAACAGAAGATAGGGACATGTAATTCAGCTCAAACCCAGTTTTGTGAATAATGAACTGTCCATTGGGAGCCAATACTAGGTTTAACAACATACAGGAATCTTGTGGTTATAAGACTGAATAGCAACATGGCTAATTAACATTCTCTACACTCCAGTATTAGGGTGGGATACAGAGGAAGCTCAAATTAAATTTCAAATATGGGATTTACAGACAATGGAACCATAGCACACCTGCAAGGGAAACATCTGCAAAACCCATAGTAAGCTTTCAAGTCCATAAAAAAGCCATTGGGATGAAAGTGTGTTTTCAAACAAAACTTTAAATGGGATTTTGAATACCTCTAATGTAATTGTAATTCTAATAGTTGAGTATGTCTACCATGAGTAATCTGCCTGTTAACTAATCCTAGAGTACAGTTTGAAAACATAAATTTAGTGATCTCAGCCTTTTAATGGCACTTTCTTTCCTTTCATTTACACCATTGTGTTTTTTCCTTCCTGTGCCACTTCCTACACTGAACAGAAAATCCCTCTTTTCATCATCATCCTTTCTTGCTTTGCCTTTTACTCTACTATCAACCTTGGTTTTGTTCAGGCTGACCCGAGGACGGATCGCGGTTGTGACGGGGCTTCCCTGTAGATGTTGCCATAGGACGGTTTATCTTGACCGACCTAACAGGCTAACTACCTCTCCATTTCTGACCAGATACTGCCATGATTTTGGAGACATAGAGGTCAATACATGCAGAAGCAGATGACTTTGACCCATTATGTACTTACCTCTCACTCTGCGGCAAGACCCTCGCCTAAGGTTTCACGCCATTCCAGGAGTTCCATTGTAAACCCAGAACTTTCCAGGACCTGACTGTGATTAGTTGTCCTAGAACACAAGGTTTATACCTTCAACTCTTATGTGCGAGGAGGCGTATGGAATCTTCTGTGACAACTTACTCTAAAGCACTCTTTTTCATTTATAAGCCCTGAAGAAGTCCCATCTGGGAAGAAACGCGTCGGCTTTGTGGTGCTTATCTTTGAAATAAAAGAATTTTGGAAGTCAAGAAAACATCATCTTTCGCGATTTATTATATATGAACTATTGTTATTGCCATACTTTGTGGTGCACCTTTGCGGTTCTTTGCATTGAATTTAATCCCTATGGGAATAGACACAGTTGCAGTGGGTGCCAGTCAGTGTGCAAACAAACCCCAATTAAAATCTTGGGGGAAGAAAGATACGTGGGTTGATAGTTGGTTAGGTGCTGCCAGCAAGAAGGGTCCATCGTTAGGTTTCGTTTTTTTAACTTGGTTTTGTTCTGTACACTTTGGAAAAAAACTCAATGTTTCTAGAGTGGCAAAAAGTCTAATGCCATGCTCGAAATATTTTTGAACTGGAAAAATAAAGGTTATTTCATCTGCCAAAATACGCTTTCCCCCCTTCTCTCCTGTTCTCCTCTTGATATTTCCCACTTGCCCTACTCCACCTTGCGCTGTTAGCATACACACCGCTCTATCTTTTCCTTTTCCTGAGATAAGCCTGGCATTGTCTTCTAAAGTTATTGCCACACAATTTGTTTTGTTTTCCTTGCTAGGTGGGAGTCACTTCAGTGTCCGTTTTATACCCTGTGTCAGAATGTTGGTGGGGCGGCACATTTTATGACGGCATACCTTGCCTTCTGTGTTATCTTACCTCACAATACAGTAATATATGTAATTTATCATGAGACAAATCCTACTATGCTTCACACTTTGGGGCATATTTACAAGGAGATGGCGCTGCAGCAGCATCATTTTTCTGATATAGTGGTGGTGCAATCAGTGCTCCACAGTGCTCCATATTTACAAACTGATGCATTGGACCCAATGCATCAGATTGTAGAGGCCTGGGCCACTTTATACTTGCACCAGGTATAATGTATGCAGGGTAGGCATTCTCACGTTAAAAGCCACGTAGATCTGACGCAGTGAAATTTACAACTTTTCATTGTGTCACTCTACGACTTGACTGCGTCAAAATCCCTACGCCTTTTCAAACCAGGTGTAAGGATTGATGTAAGGCTTTTAACATAGGACTCGCCGCTGTGTTCTGACGCATTGCTGGAGTTGCATCAGTCTTATGACCAACTCCAGCAATGCGTCCCTTTAGCGCCAAAAGATTTGTCAGAATTTCAGATGCATCCATGAATCTTAGCGCCATGGTGCACTGTATTGTAAATACATAGCATTCATGGTGTTTTTAGGGTATTTGCGGCAGGCACAAGAAATCTTACGCATCGATGCTGATGCGTCAGTTCTTGTAAATATGCCCCTTTGTCTGTCAATGCTGATGCATACATACCTTCTCAATGTTGAACCCTTGCATCGAGATATCCTTCGTAGTCTGCCTAATCATTCCAATGGATGCAATGTTGGTAATGCGTAGTACCTCATGGATTACAGCATTGGTGTAAGGAACCCTCTTTCGGTCCTCATACTGGATGACCTGAGATTCACCAAAGACAGCGGACAACTCCTTCTGAACTTTCTCTGGAGAGAAACATTTACATAGATCTGAGGAATGGCACCATTATAGCCCAGAAATATCAATAGGTCTATAATAAGAACAATTGTTGGCAACAAAATCTCAATCCAAGTCCCTCCGATCTCAGCCCAAGTCAACTCATGTCAATTCAAGTCAACCCACACATGCTTTATCAATTGCAATCAAGTCCTCATTCCAAATACCAGTGTTTTGCTCTTTCAGATAATCAATTCAGAAATGTTATGGATTATTTTCAATTTATGTCACTTAAATTTTTTGTGAAATCTAGCCAATCGAGAGTGCTAGAATATAAAAGGCTCATGTTTTAAAAAGCCAGCAATAGAACTGGCAAGAGCAGTTTAAGTTACCCTCACCCTTATTGGATCTTATTCCTTAACATTGGTTTGTATGGTCCCTCCCCCAGCTAGAAATCATAATACCCTACACATCCCTCTATGAAAGAAACCAGGAGGCACATCCAATATAAAAATGCATCTCAAATGTGAAGCATGCATGTCTCTTCCATTTATAGCCAGTGTTTGCTCTGCCTAGTTACATATGCAGCTATGAGGTCTGTTATGTGACTGGATGCTAAAGAAGTCATAATGCAGCCAGTTGCTTTAGTTCTTTTGAGATAATGCCGCTGACTGGAACACATCAATGCCAACTTGGAATATAGCAGACTGGTTCTGGTGGTTGGTTGCAGAGACAATACCTCTTTATAGAAATCTTGACTCATCTTAAAATGAGAACAAGCCATTGTGAGGTACTATTTGAGACACAAGGAATGATTCTGATTTCAACAATAATAATCTAAATGTATTAGGTTGGTGTACTGCATTAACTTTTTTGTAATAAATCTCACACTGCTTGTATTTATTTTACTGATGTTACTTCTTCTGACTTCACCAGTGTCAGACGCCTGCTGCATCAATGTCATCAAAGGGAATATGATGTAATGTTCTGTGATGTAAATGGAAGAGGTTTCAAGGTTAGGTGCATCCAAGGCCTATGCTGGTAAGAGCGGTGGGGCCGGGTGGGGGAGGATTTCAACATAGTTCAACAGACGACAACAAGGGAAAATAAATTAAATGCTCCCTTGTCATCTTCCGTCAGAATCCCCCCCCACCCCAACCGGCCCCACCGCCCACTGATCTTACCTGCACAGGCCACGGCTGGTTAGGTGATATCAATTCTGACACACCTGGCATTTTGATGAATTGTTTTTGTAAACATGGCAATTATAGTCTATCAACAGGTATATTTGCGAGTGGTGCTTGTTTTAAGCAGCTGTGACACTTGTGGCATGCAGTCTGAGCTCCACTCTTAGGTCAGAACAGTGAATACAACATTCATCTCTTTGTGGAATGTTCTGCATCCCAGAAATTCAAACACACAGGAGCTTAGAGGGTATAGCTAGTAATAGGTCGCCCTCCACTCATAATACAACAACCAAAACAAGACCTAGACTTTTTGGGCACTTCTGAATATATCCTTCTGTTTTGAGCATACCAAATTTTTGCACTAATGTTGCAAGAAGCCCTTCCCCTGTCATTAATTTGTTGGGATAGTGGGTATAGCTCTGGATGGTGCCTTGTTTAACAATCGCCCATACCAAGAAAAACAGTGCAGTTGTGAGACAACACACACTTACACACTTAAGTGTCAACCGATACTACATAAATGACAAAAAAAGTAAGTGAGAGCGAGAAAACACCTCACGGGCGCACCACCAACGGGAACCTGGCAGGTACTCACCAGGATTGCCCTGTTGTCATCATTGGTGTTTTCAAGCTTGGAAAAGATAGAGTGAAGTGTCCAGAACACATGAAGAAATTGTG
Source organism: Lissotriton vulgaris (assembly GCF_964263255.1). NCBI lineage: Eukaryota > Metazoa > Chordata > Amphibia > Caudata > Salamandridae > Lissotriton > Lissotriton vulgaris. Next base: position 1,072,400,724 of record NC_141699.1, read on the forward strand.
TCCAGAAATATGCAGTGAAGAGAAAGGAAAAAGCTCAAAATGTGACTTACAACATGTAAAAACACACATCACACATCAACACAAATAAATAACTTTATTCACCCTCTTGTGTTGGGTGTGGGAATCTAAAAATAGTAAGGGGGGTCACTACCTATCCAACCACCACTACTATACTTGCCGACATGTTTCATTGCCATATAAAGATTTTGGAAAATTCTTCAGGGCGTCATATACTTTCGAGCCACTGCATATGGACAATTTAGTCTGCACAACCTCTCACGGCCATTTCTACTCGTACCAGCCGGGGGATACATTTCTCATGGGGTTGTGGTAATATCACTCAAAAAAGGCCTTCCCCATCGATTTACGTGTGGGTGCAGGACCCCTAGTGGTGGATGGATAGGTAGTGACCCCACTTACTATTTTTAGATTCCCACACCCAACACAAGAGAGTGAATAAAGTTATTTATTTGTGTTGATGTGTGTTTTTACATGTTGTAAGTCACATTTTGAGTTTTTTCCTTTCTCTTCACTGCATATTTCTGGACACAATTTCTTCATGTGTTCTGGGCACTTCACTCTATCTTTTCCAAGCTTGAAAACACCAATGATGACAACAGGGCAATCCTGGTGAGTACCTGTCAGGTTCCCGTTGGTGGTGTGTAAGTGTGTGTCGTCTCACAACTGCACTGTTTTTCTTGGTATGGGCGATTGTTAAACAAGGCACCATCCAGAGCTATACCCACTATCCCAACAAATTAATGACAGGGGAAGGGCTTCTTGCAACATTAGTGCAAAAATTTGGTATGCTCAAAACAGAAGGATATATTCAGAAGTGCCCAAAAAGTCTAGGTCTTGTTTTGGTTGCTGCATCCCAGAAAAACATATTTAATTACATTTGTTAATCTATTAAATATGGTATTTCCCTGAACTTCTAAATTCAAATTGTACAGTGTATAAAAAAATACTTTCTATTGTACCCATTCAGGGTCTCACCTTGGATTTCTGGCCGATTCACCAGGTAGAGGATTGCCCACCGTAGAGTGGTGGTGGTGGTTTCTGTCCCACCTCCAAAAAGTTCAGCCACAATGCGGATCATGTTATGCTCATTAAACGTAGAGGTGACATCTTGAGAATCCTGGATGCAATAAAAACATTCACATTTAGTAGATAGGAAATATAGAGAGTGCATGACATATTGTGAAGCTAGGCCTCCTTGAGAACCGATGGATGATATAAAAGAGTTTAGTCTTGTTCATAAAATGGAATTGATGAACATTAATGTATCAAATTCTGGAAATTGTTTCTGTGTGAGAAGACCAGCATCTTCCAATGACGATGAGTAGAGTTTCAGATTTGTTTTGAAAGTACGTATAGATCACATTAGATATTGAAGTTTGGTGGAGGGTGAGATTCTCTACTCTTACATGGGTGGATTATAAATATGAATGAGAGATTATGTCTGCAGTTATTGGTGAGATTAATTGGCCTCTGTCTTGAGAGAAATGGAAGTCAACATGGTCTTTGTCAATGGGAGAAATTAGTAGAATCTATAACTTCATCCTAGTGAGGGATGATTAAAGCAATCTCTTTTTCAGCAAAAGAGAAACTGAACTAGTCAGGGCAAAAATGAAAGAGGAAAAGGAGGAGAGAATGATAATATAAATCAAAGGGTTGATGAGTAAAATATATTGATTCATGTTTGTTCTGCAAAGTGCAAAATATATTGCCCTTCAAAAGCTATATCATCTTTTCAAGGATTCTAGGTTATAAATGGGTTGCCGGGGCTTTGTTTGCAGAACGGTCCTTTAAGAACAGAGGAAAGGACCTGACATTGCTAACCTTACTGAGGCTTGTGGCCGAGTTTCATGTTATAGAGAAATTCTTACATTTGATCTGGTCTAAGGTCTGCCCAGAACCTCCTCATTGAGTGGGACTAATTTAAGACTACCGCCTCACATATCAAAAGCTACCCACGACAAATACATTTGGAACCTTGCTTTTGTTTCTGTCTATGACAATGAGTGCAACCATTCGTGGATCTGTTTGTCCCTGCACCTTAATCTTTTTGCTCAACATTGTATACCGTGTAATGTTTGATCTATTGTCCCTGCACCTTAATCCTTTGTTTGCTCAACAATGTATACCGTGTAAAGCGCTCTGATACCCTCACGGGTCATGTTCGCGCTCTATAAAACACAAAAATAAAAATAAAAATAAAATAAAAGCTGAGAGAATTCCTTCTTGAAAAGACCCGGTCGGTTGGTTTGTTAAGGAGGGACTGAAGTTATTCCAGAGTTGCGAACCAGAATTTCTAAAGCTTTTGCCTCAATATTTTTTTTCGAACAGAAATAAGGGCTCTCATTATGGGACCCGGATGATAACGATCAGTCCACAAAACCCTGTTTGCGCAGTGATGGGAATAAAAAAGTATATGGACATTACCGGGAGAAACAAAGTTTACACCCACTGTGGAATTGTAGTAGGTAAAACCTTTCAGAATGTAAAAGGTGAATAATGCTTGGTACTGAACATGCAAAAGTTTGTGCAATAACCACCAATATTAGGTTAATTTCCCAATAGTGGGTTATACCCGATAATAGTGATGAACTAGATGCAATAGCTATTCCTGACCAATGCATCTACAGGTTTTGGAAATGGTGCAGAGCAACATAACTTTGATTCACTAGGAGTGGAAAATGCAGATTTGGAGCAAATGTAGTCTGATTTATTAAGGTCAACACAGAGTCTGTTTTTCAACTATTGTTCTTTATTGATTCCTGTGGCATCTATTATAAAACAATTGAGACAAGAAGATCATAAAGTCAACTGTCACTGTGAGAAAATAATCATAACAATCTCTTTTGTGTGATGTCTTATTTTATGATCACTTGTGTTTTCCATATGCTAGATCACTTTACCGGAACCACAACTGATCAGTAAATGTAGCAGCAGCAAATACTCACTTGTGACATTTTAGTTTGGTAGAAATCTATGAAGTCCTGGGGCTGTTCAGACACTCCATTCTCTTTGTGAATTTTGATTTCCTTCTTCACAAATTCTTCCACAAAGGCATTGCCTTTAAAGAGATTGTTATGAGGTCCTGGAAGATGCCGCATCAGCCAGGGGAAAGTGTCATAGAGCTGAAGTGAAAGGCATGGGACATGGTTAAGAAGAATGTTATTTTCTGATAATATCTTCAGTTTATCATAGTCAATGGGGACAGTCTATTAGAGCACTTGCTGACCATTCTTTCTCCCTCTCCCTGAAGACATTCATGCCCTGTGTTTTTTCATTGATGTATGTGTGTATGTCTAAGACAAATGAATTAGCAAGTGTATTGCCAAATAAATAGAACATTTTGAGGATTTTGTAATGGTATGAACTTTACAGGAGCGTGGATACAATGCAGAGACTAGAGGAGAGAACATAAGATTACATCCTGCATTATTTCATCTTGATTCCACTATGGATCATTGCCTTCATTGGCTCTTTTCCGAAAGGAGGAATCCCTTCTCCTGCCCTTGTAAATATCCACACACTAGGGAATTATACCTTTGTTGTTTATACTATTCATTGGCTTCATCACAAAGATACAACTAAATGGTGATGGACAGGTAACACACCTTCTGAGATGAAGGTGCCCATTCTTCCTTGGAGCAGCACCCACCTGGCTACTAACACGGAGTACAATGTAAGGGTGGTAGTTCAGAAGGCTGTGAGATGTTTTCTTTTTTACCTGTCTAAGAGGTATTAGCAAGGAGCGCAAGACTGTAATTTAGGCTGGATTGATAATATGAATCACTGAAGAACCCCTCTTGAACCATCAGTATTGGTCTGGTCTCAGAACGAGGCGGTCTGAAGGAGCTTTACCTAAGTCATTCTTGATTGATGGATGGAAAGAAGAGTGAAAGGATCGGTGTAAGATGGATGCATGAAAGAATGGATGGGTGAGTGAAAGGGATGGTAAATGGATGGCTGGATGGAAGGGTGGATGGATGAATGAAGGATGGGTGGATGGATGAATGAAGGATGGGTGGATGAGTGAAAGGTAGGATTGATGCCGAATGAATGGATAGATGGAGTGAAAGGGTGGATAGATGCAGTGAAAGGGTGGATTGATGAGCGGAACCTTGGATGATTAAAAGAATGGATGAATGAATGAATGGAAGGAGATATGGATAAGTGAAAGGATGAATGAGAGAGTTAATAGGGGGATGGATGTACAATGTTTCATATATTGAAATATTCCATGAGTTTATTTTTTAAACTGCTCAATTATTTGTTTCACTGTGAGATGCTGGTTACATCCTGAAATGGGTTGCTCCCTTGGGCTCGTACTAAAACATTGCTCCAGTCCTTATTTTACCTCTTATCCAGATCAGCTCTTACTGCTCTGTGACTGTGCCTGACCTGAAATGTGAGTCCTTTCCTGGTACTCCTACTGTAATAGAATTTCAACACACAGGTTGATCATGGATATTTGTTTGAAGGAAATGTAAAGCTTGTAATGTATTGATTATAGGTAAATGCAGTGCAGAGTGCCCGGTATCAATCTATTCTACTTGACACATTTCGAATGTATTGCATCCACTAACTGCACGTAGTGCATTACTCACGATTAATATGTGACCCCCAGTTTCCCTATATTTTGGTGGGGTCCTTCCATTTACTTCTTCTTTCCAGGTAGCACTCTGTTATGTAGCTCTGTATCCAGTGTCCAAATCCCTTACACATAGCAATCCCAGCTGCTGCTAATCCCTGCCACTCTGGTCTCAGCTCTTTATTTTCTGTCACAGTCCCATTTCCTGGCTCAACACTTGACTCCTGCTGCTGCCCCACATGTTCCCAGTATTTCATGTGTTCCAATGGAGTAGCCAGAAAATTAAAGTACCCCAAACATAGAAACAAAGCTCTTATGGCACCAAGCAGGTAAAGAAGGTCATAGCAGCACACCCCAGAAAAGCTTGCTTGTCTCTTTCAATCCAGCATCTATCCATTCATCCTATCATCCTTCCATCCACCGGCTGATATTCACCATTTCTGGGGTGATGTGGCGAGCAAAATAACGATGGTTTAAACCCAGATCTGTGACTGGGAATGAGTGTTTGAAATGTTTTAACACTCTGCCCATCATTTTACTTTGTAATGTTACGATATCCACCATTTTACCTTTACATTCTGTCATCCATTCAGTCTTTCAACCATCCTTCAGTCTGTAATCATTCCTTTCATCCATCCAGCTGCCTATACATATCGAAACCTATCCAACCATCTTCAAACCTATCCATCAAAACTCATCCATACATCTATCCATCCACACGTTAACCCAGTCAATCATCCTTTCCCTTATCCATACCTCCTATCATTCATTCATTCCTCCTCATCATCGAACCATCCGCTCATAAATCCACCCTTTGACTCTATCCATCCACCCTTTCACTTAATCCATCAATTCATTCTGCATCCATCCTACCTTTCACTCATCCATCCATTTACCCTTTCACTCATCCATACATCCTTTCACTCACTTATCCATCCACTCTTTTACTCATCCATCCATCCACCCCTTCATCTGGCGATTCATTTAACCTCCCTCTTACTCATTCATCCATTTTTTCACACATCCATCTTACATCAATCCTCTCACTCTTCCATCCATTCATCCATCCATCCTTTCACTCATCCATCCATCATTTCACTCACTTATCCATACATTCATCCATCCATCCATCCTCTCTCCCTTTCACTCATCCATCCTTACATCCATCCTTTCACTCAAGCATCTATCCATCCACCATTTCACTCAACTATTCCATCTATCCACCATTCCTTCCTTCCCTCCCTCTTACTCTCCCACATCTGTAGCTGTGTCATTTTCCCTTTGTCTCCCACCCCAGTCCGACTTTCTGGTTGGTCCTTTTCTCTTATTGGTGTCCAAAGCCACCCTTTGAAGCTACAATGTTTTGTCTTTTCCATTCTGCTCCCCAGCTGCTGCTCTGCCCTAGGACTGTATTATCAAAGGCATACTATGCTGGACATCCCTAGTGCAGGTAACCTGTCCTTGTCCACCATTGCCCTCAAATTATTTTATTTTTGTGGACGAAACGTTCTGGCATGTTGTCTCTCTGGGTATTGAAGGGCTGCTAACGAGCTTCCACTGCATGTGTTTTTCAGTAAATCAGGGCAACCGTTCTAGGACAAACCAATTAGTATATTTGATGGCTGAGTCAGGGCAGCAAAATACTGCATGCAAATAGTGCAAGTGCATTAAAGGTAAAATGCACAATGTAAGACGATGGTAAGCGTTTGCCACATGCATGCCTGACTGAAACCTAGCAAATGGGCTGAGAAACATCCATGGTACACTGTTGTCAAGACTTCAGTTCGCCAATATTTTGGTTCTGGAGTAGCGTGCTACTAACCCAAAAGCGCTTCAACGCCTCATCAGGGGTAGCAAGCGCTACCTTACCCTCTTCTACCCCTCTACCAATCCAAATAACAGAGTAACATATCCACCGCTCAAATGAATTTCATATTTGACTATACTAATTCCTAATCCTTGTGGGTTCCAGAGCAGCATGCTACTTTGACGCCTCATCAGAGGCAGGAAGCACTATATAAATGCAATTACAATACAATTACAATACACTACAATATCACATGGACCCATTTTTGTCATTCAAATAATACATATGACATTAAGTAAGTCCAGTGCATGAGGGCTTGAAAGCAGCCATGTCCAGATGCGTACTGCTCAGACATGTAAGCTGCACCCACATGCATGAAGAAAAGGAAACCATGATATGAAAGAACTCTGGGACATATTATCAAGAAAGGGCGATACATTATCTCAGCTTTTATCGGCAGGAAACTGCAGCTAAAGCGGCGATAATGGGCTTGATAATATGCCCTTGTGAATTCCCATAGAAGCCCAGATTCTGGTGTTAACCATTCTTAATAATATGTCGCTCCAGAGGTGGAGGAGGGGGGTGGGGCGCCCTGCCTTTGCGTGCACAATTGGTATACATGCTTTATTTAACATTGCGGCGTGTGCTGCTTCAAGCAGCACCCGCCGCAATGTTAAATATACAGGATGTGACCGCCAGGGTGGCGGTCACATCCTAATCTGCACGGAGGGACCGCCGCTGCCCCTGTGGACAGTCCCTCCTACTCTGGGGTGGCGGACGGACCCAGGTCCGTCCGCCATCCTAAAGAGGCCCTTACTTTGGATATAATAATGTATTAATTAGCTCTAATGTTGTTTTCTGTTCTGGTTTTTACAATGAACATGCATATTTTGTAATGAAAGCCTAACTGTCTGATGTACTAGGGCGAACTTGGGAGTTCTTGCAGTGTTTAGTTATAGGTGCCTGACTACTTTAACCAGGTTAGAACTCAGCCACAGCTCATATTAAAATGGAGACTACAGTTTCATAATCCTATTTCCAAAAAGTACAAACCCACATTTTAGCCCATCACACTATCCTTCCCTTACCTTTTTACGACACGTCTTTGCCTTTCAACACTCTTAACTCCTTTGCTACTGACACCACACACAGGGTCTTAAACATCTTTCTACTGATGTTTAAGCAGTGAGTCTGAAAGTTATACTTGTGCCCATACACCTATCCCCGATCTTGCTGCCATAAACGTAGCCCTGTTTCTGAAGTAGATAACTTTACTATTTTACGATATTCACAAAATATGACTAGGACCCTCCATGGAGTTGTAGACGCCCTTCTGTGGATCCTGACGCCCTGGGAGAGGACCGTGCACCCCTGCACCTTAAGACTGCTGTAGCGCCTCGCCGGACCCTCTTCGCGGGTCCCGCAGCGCTTGCTTTATTGACTCTGGGAGCTGTCTGCGGGAGACCAGAGGAACGCGGGGCAGGTGAGCGAGCTAGCGGGGCTGCGAGCATTGAGGCAGGGACTCCAGCGTCCAGGAGTCCCTGCGCGCCCAAACAGTCACACCTGGGCTGCTCTCCCCGCTGGCCACGCCCCCCGCCAACGGAGCCAAAAGCGGAACACTCACTCGCCTTCCTGGGACCCTCCACGGAGTTGTAGACGCCCTTCTGTGGATCCTGACGCCCTGGGAGAGGACCGTGCACCCCTGCACCTTAAGACTGCTGTAGCGCCTCGCCGGACCCGCTTCGCGGGTCCCGCAGCGCTTGCTTTATTGACTCTGGGAGCTGTCTGCGGGAGACCAGAGGAACGCGGGGCAGGTGAGCGAGCTAGCGGGGCTGCGAGCATTGAGGCAGGGACTCCAGCGTCCAGGAGTCCCTGCGCGCCCAAACAGTCACACCTGGGCTGCTCTCCCCACTGGCCACACCCCCCTGTCCACCAACCAATCTCTCGTAGTAACGGGGTATAAGGCAGTTTGCTGGTACCGCTCAGCGGGAGCGAGCGGGAGCGCGCCGGGAGAAGCCCGGGACAAGGGCGGGACCGTCTGTGGCCATCCAGGGCCGGAAGAGGCCGGGCTGGGCCTATTCTCTTGTCCCCGCCGCCCACCCCCAGGTACTGAAGCTGATAAACAACCTCATTGCTTGTATTACACCCTGAGAAACCATGCCGTCCCCGGCAAGGGAATGCACCCCCTTAAGACAGGCAGGAACAAAAAACATGACCTTAGATAACTACTTCCCACGGGCGGGGGTAGAAGGGGACAAGGAAAACATGCTAAGTCGTCTTAGGGCTGAGCGGAGACGCTCTATTGACAATTTGAAAGGCCGACCCCTAGGAGACCATCCCCCTACACCTATTACAGATCTAACACTATTGGAAGACGTCCCTATCTTGCTTAGGGATGTCACAAAAACGCCCCCAGAAACACCAAGGACCTCAACTCCAGTGAGGAGCGAAAGCCCAACCAGGGAGACGATAGATCTAATTTCCCAACCCCCCCCACAAACAAAGCCTAGAAAAGCTAAACCCAAACAAATTGCTGCGCAGGGTGTATTTGGACCCCCTCCAAATAAACGGAGGAGGAAGTCGAAGGGTGCCCAGGTTAAAAATAAACCCAAGATCTCCCACTCCGACTTTGGGAAGCCACCTAAACATACCCCACCAACTGTGACTGTGGTGGGTGATTTACACCCTGTACCCACGGCTCAGGAGGGTGGGGCCCCCATTGTGCCTAACGAGATGGCTAGTAACACCACCAATGCCCCTCTTTCTGTTGCCCCATTGGGCAACCTGGAATTCCTGCTTAGGTCACTTTTGCTACCTATTAGTGAAAGTATTAAAAAAGTGGAAATAAGATTAACCATCCTTGAGGCCACACTAAGTAGCATTAAAAACCCGCCCAAATCCCATGAAAAGGCCCTTAAATCCACTGTCAGTTCAAAAGCCCCGAACAGTGCATTACATCTGGCTCCCCCACAGGCGCCCATTACGACCATCCCACCACAAACTCAGAGGAACACTCCCGCCTTAAATAAACCATCCAATTGTACAGGATCTAGCCCCTCTGCAAAGGTAAACAGCGTTCCCATAGTACAGCCGAAAGAAAGTGTTGCGCCTAACCCAATAATGAAGCCCCCCCCCTAGGCCACGCAGACCCAACTTACCACCAGAGGCGAATGACTTCACAGTAGTTATGGCGGGCGTCCCACCATTAAAGGAGGGTGAAGCTGAGGATTTCTGCACTTTAAAAACTAGGGTGATTAAGTGGCTAAATCAGAATAGACCCTTACCTGTACACCTAAGTAACGAGATAATAATGGTCAGAAGGGTACCCTGGATAGGGAGAACACGTAAATCCATCATAGGGGACTGCATATTGGTGAGCTTCAGGGATACTGGAACAGTTGCTCACATATGCCAGGGTAGGAATAGATCACTAGTGACAACAATTCAAACACTTCAGGTGTCCTTTTTCTTTCCTCCTGTCCCGGTTCGCACACATGGGACCCGTTCTTATGACAACTGGGAAAGGGTGGGCCGAAGGGGCGCCCAGCACCATGAGTTCAATCCCAGGCCACCATTTAACAGGCCATTACCACCTTTCCAAACTTTTAATCGGTTCCACTGTTTGGATGGACTCGAGGGGGTGGACTGACAAACAGAACACTGCAGGAGGGATAGCGGGGACAGAGGTGCCCAAAACGTAGAGCAGGAGATTCCCAGCCACCTATCAACAGGTAGTGCCCGGAGCCAGGTGATGAATGAACCGAGGGTCGTAGAAAATGCTCACATGGGTGATGCGCAAGGACCAGTCCCGGGGAAAGAAGGGCGAGAACCTCTAGATGGGATGCAACGAAATGGGGTCCAGGTGGGGGATGCACTAAAAATTATTTCATGGAATATAGCCGGTTTGGCTGGGAAAGTCAACAACAAGGAGTGGCTTGAATATATCAGGAAATTCCACATAATATGCCTGCAGGAGACCTGGGCCCTGGAGAATAATTTTCATCTAGAAGGGTATAAGTCCTTTGTTGTGCCTGCGCAAAAATCAAGATCAGGGAGAGCCATGGGAGGTTTGGCTATTTATACAGACCTGAGCCTACCGGGGAAATATGCTTGCCTTGAGTGCAACTCTCACAGGATTCAGGCTGTTAGGTTCACCGGGAAAGGACTTAGATTCGTCGCTGTAAACCTCTATAATAATGAGATTGCGGGATCTAACTCCCCTCTTGCCCTCGAACTGGATAACAGGTTGAGTCAGTTACTAACAGGTCAAAAAAACGGGCTTCCTTATGGGCTAGTGGTTATGGGAGATTTTAACTGCCATTTGTGCCCAGCACTGGTCCAAACAAACATAGATTGGTCCCGATGTCCATTGGAGAATGGACCGCATTTCTCTCACACGCCGTTGGGCTTAGCCCTGAGGATGTTACGGCTTAAATATGATCTTGGACATACCATTAACATGGTAGGGATGCAGGAGGGTGGCACACTCCCCCCCACATTTAAGGGTAGAGGATGCTCCTCCTTTATAGATTATATCTTGGTCTCTAGGGCACTAACGAATAAGACAATTAGTGTAGGGATTGAGTGGAGTGGTTTTAGCGACCACAACCCTCTTGTCCTGGAACTGCTGTACTTGGCAGGCCCAAGAACTAGAGCCCACCCTACTATTACTGAGAGAGCAACATACCAGGGCAGGAGATTAAAATGGGCTAAAATTGATGGGGAAAAGTTTTATAAGGGCTTGGTGGACGCAGGGAAATTAGCTATTAATGATTGCCTGGACACCGAAGTCCATGGACCGAGGGTAATGGAAGCCTTCGACCAGATTGCTAAGCTGGTCGACGGTTTATTAAAAACCAGTGTGCCTCTAAAGACTGACGGGAATCCCCGTTGGTTTGATAAAGCCTGCTCTAAAGCTCTGAGGGAGCTGAAAAGCAGCCTTAAAGCCAAACCAAGGGTCCCCCACAAAGTTAAAGAGTGTAGAGACGTTTACAAAAGAGAAATTAAGAGGAGGAAGTTTGCCTTGCAGGCGGAAGCATGGGCAGATTTACGAGAAGCAGGGGAAAAAAAGGACCTAGCGGGTTTCTGGAAAATAATTAATAACCCAACCTTCCAGGAAAAAGACTCCCCGGACATAGGGGCTAATATTCTCCCAGAGCAGTGGATTAACCACTTTAGGGGCCTCTATAATCACGAGCCAGGTTCCACTGTAGACTCCCCGGCCAGTTCTATCGAGGCCACACTGGTGGAATTTTCCATCAAGGAAATAATTGCAGGGATTGAGGGTCTGACCAAAAACAAAGCACCGGGGCCTGACGGAATCCCTCCCGATCTTTTTCTGAGTAACATCGAACTGTGGGCCCCCCTTATGACAAGGGTAATAAACACCGCTATTATTCATGGCCTGCCCCGATCCTGGTCCACGGCAGTAATTGTGCCAATTTTCAAAAAGGGCAGTAGGGATGACCCAAAGTGCTACCGCCCGATCTCCCTGATTGATGTGTCAGCAAAGCTTTTGGGGAGGGCAATCCTTAATAGATTGTCCGAGTGAACCGAGGAAAGGAACATCTTCTCGGACACCCAATACGGCTTTAGGGCAGGGAGGTCGACTAGTGATCAGTGTTTGAATCTATATATGCTGACTGCCAAGTATACCATAGCTAGTGATGAATCCATTTATATGGGTTTTATGGACTTGGCAGCAGCATTTGATCACGTGAACAGGGAAAAACTGTGGGGCATGATGCTCAGCTTGGGGATAGAGAGCGGCCTAATTACCATCTTGAGAGAACTGCATAGTGATACTACTGCCAAGGTCCGCTTTAATAGGGAGGGGGGGCTGACTAGTTCCTTTCCTTGCAAGAGTGGAGTTCGTCAAGGCTGCATTCTCGCTCCCTTTTTGTTTTCCCTTTATGTTAACAACTTAGAGCAGTTTCTGCTAGGATTGAAGGCAGATTGCCCAAGGGTGGGGTCGCGGCATATTCCCGTTCTGCTTTATGCAGATGACGCGGTTTTGATCGCACGCACACCGAGGAGCCTTCAAACCCTGATTGACGGATTTGTTAGCTTTATGGGTGCCCTGGATCTTTCTGCAAATCTCAGTAAATGTTATGTGCTCCTGGCAGGGAAAAAAAACGCCTCTAAATTTACCTACAAAATAGGGAGCCACATTTTGGAAGAGGTTAAAACATTTCCATACCTTGGTGTTACATTTGATGGTGCCTTGCGGTTTGATACCTTGGTGGAGGAACGCTGTGGAAAAATGGTATCATCTAACGGGGCAATTGCTAGTTATGGCAGGAGGCTAGGAAGATGGTCCCCGGAACAGGTGTTAAACCTGTATAGCTCTGTATCATGCTCCAAGGTAATTTATGGGGCAGAGGTATGGGGCTTTGTTAACACCACTAGTATACAAAGAGAAGAAAACAAATACTTGAAATCACTTCTGAGGGCCCCACAATGTACTGCTGGTTTGATTGCCCACAGTGAGTTAGGGAGACCATACATAGAAGATCTGATAAAATTGAGACCAATCATAGCCTGGTTAAAAATTTGGGTGAACCCGGAGGCGTCACTAAGTAGAGAAATTTTATCAGATTGTCTAAAGAGGGACAAATGTATGCGCATCCCTTGGCTCCTTTATGTAAAGAATAACCTAGAGGAGCTAGGCCTTGGGAACCTCTTCTTTCACCCTGCATCGATTGTAGCCCAAGACAAACAGCAAGTGGGGAGAATATTCCTGGAACAGAAAACCATGTGCAGAGAGGAGGCTGAAGGTTGTAAAAAGACTGTGAGGGCCCATTGCCAAGTAAAAAGCGTTCAAGGTATGGAGCCGTACTTGTTTCTCATGCACAATGCCCAGGATAGGTTCCTGATGTGCCGATTTAGACTTAACTTACTCCCATTCATGTTGGCATCACCAGCGGGGTTTGTCACAACAATAGACCAGAAGGGGCCCTGCGGCTGCGACAACAGGTCTCCGCAGGATTCCCTTCATTTGGTCTTACTTTGCCCTCTCTACTCTATGCCCCGGCGTAAATACCTTGTAAATATCTTGAAAAAAGCTCATTTGGTCCACGCTAGGGAGGCATTAGTTTTCTTACAGAAAGCCGAGGACCCTTTGACACTGTGTAGCATTATGAATTTTATTAAAGTTGCCCTAAGACTAAGGCTCACTAGAGGTGTAGATTGAAACCTTTTATTCTCTCTTTTTAATGTTAAATATGGCCATACTGCTGCAGCTATGTCTGTAAATTTATTGCACAAAGAATTCTGAAATGTTTAATGCTTTTTTATTGTGTAAATATGAATGTGCTTTTATGGTGTTTTTTAATCACCGAATAAAGATTCTTTGAATTGAATTGAATTGACTAAAAAGTGAAAAGGAGGTGGAGCCAAACACTTAAGTATAATTAATACGGCCAAAAAACGAAACAGTACTAAGTCCAGCCTCACACTGGAAAATCGAAAAAGAAACCATATTTATTATTAAATTGGAAAATATTTTAACAACGTTTTAGCAAGTTTTAAATTATTGTGTCATTAATTTTCATTAAGCCACTATTATTCTAGTTGTAGTTTATTTTATCCACCAGTTATAATAATTATTAATGCATAACAATTCATTAATATACTGCGATATTTATCATAAAAAGAATTTCACTCATTTATTATAAAGTTTTAAAAACCTTTTGACATTTCCCTATATTTTATCAAAGGGAGATCTACACTCCATCTTTGGAGTCTTTCTATTGGAAAGTATTGCGAAAATGTAGAACCTTTTTGTAAGTATAAACATATTTATTTATATGTTTAATATTCGTTTTAATTGATTTTATATATGTGCATTAATTCATAAATCTAAAAAAGTTATTTTTTCAATTACATATTAAATATGTTTTTCGATTTTTTAACATTACATTATGTTAATTAAATTTTTTAACTATTTTAAATAATATAATTTAATTTACCAGTATTTCCCATGGATTTTTTATTTTAATCCCTGCCAATATTTTTTTCATTGGGAGGGTTTTGCCTACCAGTGTGTGGTGCTGGAAGTACTTCTATTTATTTCTATTTTGGGTCCCTTATTGGTTGTAGTAACATTAAATTTGCAGATTGTGAATAGCAATGGGCTTACTCTTTTGTGGGCGGGTGTATGTCCCCACTAAACCCCTCCCTAACCTCCTCAAAACCAATCCTCACTCCTTACTAAACCCCTCATATATAGCGTAAGGGCGTTCCTTTCTTCAGCCCCCCACATTTACAACTAAGTAGTAAACTTCCATGTGTGAGGTTCACACCATAGAAAGGATGGGGAAGTTGGAGGTAACTCTGGTAGGTTTGTGAACAGCATTGTAGTACTTTAATATACTATTCTAGTACTAATAAACATGCTACAAGTTGCAATATGTGAACTAGCCCTTACATGTCTAATATACATGTCTTGTTTTTACATGCCTAATTTTTACCTTTCTTCATACGTACAAATATCTTTGTTTAAAGTATTCCTACGATTGACAAATAACATAGAACATGGGGCTTTTGAGAGACTCACCAGGGCCCACTTGGTGCCTAGATTATTAACTAGAAGTTCATTTGCTTCGATGAGATCATGGATTTCTTTATCACCTCTGGAGAAGCGGCGCCCAAAAATGACTGAACAGATCACATTGGTTACAGAATGTACGATTGCCTGAGTGGGATCCAGGCTTTTCCCTGTGGAAGAAAGAGGGAATGAATCACTGGAACATACTATGGACAGCTGTGGATACACATCTTGAAACACCTTGCAAAATAGGAGTAAAACTATGGACAGGAATATTGTGCAGATTTTTCAAGCACTCTGTCTACTAATTTATTCTTCTTCTTAACCAATAGTTGCCATGGTGATTCTCTGGTTGTTTCAGTTACAGGAGCAACCGAGCAATATCAAAGGTGAGATTGCAAAGGTCCCCTCTAACCAAGACAATGAGTACTTCGGTCTGGGATGGAAAGTTGGTATTGGAAGCCTCTTTGACTCTCCAGGCAACCTGGCTGAGCTACCAAGGCCTAGTTTAAAGGAGGTTGTGTGAAGGGTGAACTTAGATATAATACAACACAATCATTATAGTTGAGATAATGATGAATAGTTTGCCAGAATTAGTTTGCATAAACCAATAACACTTTAATTGTATTGTACTTGTACCTTCAGACTAGCAACCAAACAGCTCACAGCACAAAATAATACAAAACATGATCTGGCAACATAGATCACTCAGGTTACAAAGCACACTGTTATCATTTACAAAGTGGCTACCAACACTGAGTCACTCGTAAACAAAACAGGCCATCAGGGACCGTGTTCACCGTTCCAGAACATGGTAACTCCTAAAACCTTGTTCATAGTCACTAAGCAGTCATGAATGGTATAAATCACACCAAAACACCCACATGAATCAGTTGGTCATCACTCTAGTTATTGCCTGGCTAGATTATATCAATGAACCGTACTTCAGAGCTCTAATTGTCCTGCTACACAAACTTCAGCTTCTATACATGCGCCGCGAGAAAGAGACTATACCTCAAAATCCACAATCACATCATCCTTGCCCTTAAAGTTAAACTATGACTCCCTTTGGTCAGGTACACCTTCTGGAGTCCATGCATTGTATACTGAGAATTTCACTATGGCTGAGAGAAGTTTTCAACAACACAGGGTCTGAACGTACCAACCAAGGGTCTGAAGGTACCAACCAAGTACCTGTATTTACCAACCATGAATGGCTTGCATATTAAGGTTAGCATTATCATTCCTACATTCAGAAAATCTCACAATGATGTGAACTCCTTACTGTGAAGTTATGAAGTTTGTCAATTTCAGAAATCCTCATCAGTAGGCAACGTTTCCAGTAATAAAAAACATTTTGGGTAATCTCCCTGAATAAAACCTTTTTATGTGAGAATTGTCCTGCTACATTTCGTTTTTTTCTAAGGTTTACCCTGAGAAAATCTACTTGTAACTCGTTTTTAACCAGATTCTTTCTACATTTTGCAATCATTGAGATGTACTGGTGTTACCGACCGGTATTAGGCATTTGAGATGTATGGGGCCTAATTTAAGGATTCGGTAATTTAAGGAATCAGTAAATTACCAAATTCTTAAATACTGATTCGGTAAATTAAGAATCCTTAATGTAGTAAGCACTCAAGTGAGTGCTTTTCACATGTGAGGATTCGTTATTTACCACCAATTAATAGTTGGTGGTAAATATCGATAACCTTAGAAAAAGCAATTTTGTGCTTTTTTCAACTGTGCCATGTGGCAGACATACGTGCCCTTAGGGCATGTATGTGTGCCACATGTTCACCCATGCACTATGCAGGGGTTCAACAGGGTGTCAATGTGATACCCTGCCACCCTTGTAGGTCTACCCCCTATTACCGATTCGGTATTTACCAAATCAGTATTTCTCATTCATTCCTATGGGCCTCCAGGCCCATAGCAATGAATGGGGAATACCGAATCGGTATTTACTGAATTCTACCGATTCGGTAAAATTTACTGAATCATTAGCTACATATCATTTACCGATTCTAAAATACCGAATCGGTAACATTCAGTATTTTAGAATCGGTAAATAGTATTTACCTACATCTGGCCCAAAAATTTTTACATTTGGAGAAGTCATGCAATTTTCAGACCACTAACTACAATCTTGATTGGAAATAAGTGAAATTAAGTTGTGTCAGATATGTATCACCAAAATATTGAACAATTAAACAAATATTATTCGAGCCACTGTTTTAAAAAATGTAAGAAACCTCCTAGAAAACAATGGTATTAACTGAGTTACAGCAATGATGGGAATGTTGCTAGCACCAATACAGATCAAAAGTACTAACTAAAAGTAATGATCAATCAGGCATTCAAAACTTCTTGAGATTATCCTCTAAGGGGCTATTCAGAATACTAATATTTTTTAAATTCTGCAATGTTGGGATGTAAAAGTCTTCTGCTTGGTAAAAGGCGTGTACCCCTGCCCTGAGTGCCCAATTTTACTGTTGTTCGGATCTCTAATGCTGAGGTTTTGTTGTCATAGGCAAAGAAGGATCATGCACTTGCATGCCTGTGATCAGGACTAGGGGCCAAGGTCTTCTAGTCTCCCTTCTAGGTGAGAGACATCACCCAGGGAGCACCAGTACCTGCCTGCTTGCCAAGACCAGTGTGCCCTGTGCAGAAGAAAAGAGTGTTGGAGGAAGTGAGGTCTTGTGGGGAGAACTACAGAGAGAACTCCCTGTGCAAGGTGGTAAGATACATCTTTGCACTGATCGGGTTGTTACCTATGTGCAGGATTGATTCAGCAACCCCTTTATGCCAGGAGAGGGCAGCTGTGAAATGACCTGTGCATCGAGCATTGTGTGGGGAGCACCACACCTGTACCGCCTCGTTGCAAACTCTTGAGTACAGCCTACTAGCGGACATTCCCTGTTTGTGGCCATCAGTGAAAGGGTAATAACCCTGATCACATTGCGGGGAAAAGGGTGGGACAGGGATCTGACTGCAAAACACTAGAGCCCTGACCTCAAGGGGAGTGTGTTGTTGCTTATGAATGTTGTTATTCCTTTGCAAAAACAAATGGCTGGTCAACAAATGTTGACTCAGACTTAACTGTGCACAGCCTAATTAAATTTATTGATCTGACAATTTTTCTCTTTGTCAACTTGTTTTATTCTCTGAGTAGATATAATCAAAGATTTTAACGTTACATTATTAAACTTATAACATTATTCATGCTTCTAGCACTTCAAAACAATACAGTATTCAATATTTCACTCAACACAAAAATATAAATATATCAGTTTAGTAGTGGTTAAGTTGGCATTCGCCCAATGCATTTCGGGACGTTGAGAGAGTCCCTTCGTCAGGGGCACCACTGTAAAAAAACATAAATATACAGGCACATCAGTTGATCAATTCACGAAACAAGCTAACATGTTTAGAACATACTGCACCTTCACCAAAGTCACCCAGTGCAACCTTATGTGTAAAAAAACTAATAACTTACACCAAATGACCAGGTTGTTGGAATCAAACAAATAACCAACTGGTATCTGCGGACACAAATAAACCAATAAATCACGGTGCTTGCCTAATGAATGTCTAGTATCTAACGATATGAAGATCAGCAATATGCATACCTAACGACTCGGTTCTTCGAATGGAAAAAAATAGTCCAGTTCACCCTTCTGTATTTCAAACCAATGTCGACCTACAACAAGTTAACATAAACCGTTACTAGCTTGTACTACGATTGTGACCTACACGTACTAACTACGTGTCTGTTTAACATACCTCGTGGGAGCTTCAACACAGAGCAGTAGTTCTAATAATCACGTTCTTCAGACACCATGTCTGTCGCCGAACCTGTGAAGGAATCACAAGAACGCCATCACGCTAATGACCGTAATCGAACTTAGCCGCGTTATCACGGGACACTACAAATCCTTACCTTTTCAAAAGCTCACACAATCAAGAAAACGCCACTACCACCGGTCTCCACTCCTCTTTCCGAACAATCCTGTAGCTTCCACTATTTAGATTCCACGCTTGCCGCTTAACCTATTAACAACGTTCCTTATTGGCTACCGCATCAAGACATCTACTAATCCTGTTTCGTCACTTATCCCTCCTCGCCTATTCAACCTGCTCGTTCGTACAAACGTTCTCATAGGTTCAACCTCCGGAATGCCAACCTATCATCCGACACCTACGTGTTTTGTTGTTTTTGACAAGCCGCTGCATTCTAAGCTTTATTCATCCTGACAGCTCAACGCCAATATACAAAAACAACGTGTTCTCATATGCCCCAGTATTCAGAGAGAAGATGAAAAATAAATAATAAATAAAACAAAAATAACGTGAATAGAAAATAATAAGTGTACCAAAGTGAGATAATTTACAACAAAAATAAACAAACCTGTTCGCTTGTTTTCATGTAATTACAACATGCAGTTATACAGTCTCAGCTTGATTAATCAATTCTATTTACAAGTATCTACTTAATTCAATACCGTCGTTCAGACCTCCTGGGGTCAGAGTTCCAAGTCTTTTTATCCAAAAAGTTTCCCTCTGTAGCAGATTTTTATTCAAATCTATACCTTCCCTACTCTGTACATATTCAATGATTTGAAATCTTAACTGGGCAATAGAATGTTGTTTCTCTAGCCAATGGTTTGATAAGGGAGATGTTAGTGATTTGTTACGTATCCTGCTTTCGTGCTCTGAGATGCGAATTTTCAGTTTGCGTTCAGTCTTTCCTATGTACAGCAATCCACAAGGACACTTGATGGAATAAATAACCTGATTCGTATTGCAGTCACCATCATACGATAACTTTATTGATTTACCAGAGTGTGAGTGTCTGAGTTCATTGCCTAGGATCACATTATTGCAGTGTACACAGTTAGTACATCTGCGCATCCCTCTGTAGTTTTTCTGTTTTTTTTCTTTGTTGCTCAACAGCTCTTTTATATTTTTTGAACGTGTATAAGCAAAGAGTGGTTTGTCCTTGAAGATTTGGTTAAAGTCCGGCTCTTGTTCCAAGAGTTCCCATCTTTTTTTGATAATGTTCTTAATCTTTTGTGAATTACTGGAAAATTTCGACACAAATACATTTCGCTTCTCATCACTTTTCAGTTTCTTCATCAGTAGTGTTTCTCGGTTCTCCTTCAATGCTTTGGTCTGTGCTTTATCCAATAAGGTTGATGGATATCCTCTTTTTTATAATTTTCCTTGTATTCACTTATATGTTCAATGCTTCTCTCATGATTGGTGTCAATTCTCCTCAGTCTCAGGACTTGGGAATAAGGTAGATTCCTCAATAGGTTGGGTGGATGAAAACTAAGAAAGTGCAGCATGCTGTTTTTGTCTGTCGGTTTCCGGTGTAGGGTGGTGGCAATTTGGTTACCTTCAAGCATTACCTTCACATCTAGATATGCGATCTCTGACTTACTCGTGCTGTATGTCACTTGTATCCTCGGATTCCTGGTGTTTAATTTCAAAATGTTATCCTTCAATGTAGTTTCAGATCCTGACCAAATCAAAAAGATATCATCGATAAAACGACAAAAAAATTCAAGATTCTCAGTCCATTCATTATGTGAAAAAATATGATCTTGCTCGAATTTTGCCATATAAGTATTGGCATATACTGGGGCCCCAGTAAAACCCATTGAGGTACCATTTAGTTGCATGTAGAACTTGTCTGCCCATTTAAAGTAACTGTTTTGCAGACAGAATTGGGTCAACTCTAGTATGAATATTGGATTTAACTCAATTTCAGGAACATCCATTCTTCTGCTTCCAAACCATCTCTGTGACCAATTGAAGTATACAATGATACTATGTCTATGGTACATAGGATGTACTTTTTTCCGGTATGGAGTTTGATTCTTGCCAACTTGAGCAAAAAATCTGTCGTGTCCTGAATGTAGGTGTGCCAATTTTGAATGAATGGTTGTAAGAAATGATCGATTATTTTTCCCGCTGGCTCAAACACAGAGTTTGATCCAGACACAATGGGTCTAAACGGCGGATCTTCCAATGATTTGTGCACCTTCGGCAACATATAAAGTTTAGGTCTTTTTGGATTCCTAACCATCAGGTATTTCGCCATCTTTTCTGTAATCCAGTGTGCTTCCTCAGCTTTTTCTATCAGTGTTTGTGGTATGTTCTGTATTTCGCAGGTTGGGTCTTGCTCCAGTAGTAGATAAGTGTTAGTATCATTTACATGCTCCTGTACTTTGTTGTTGTAAAACTCAGAATCCATCAGGACTAGCGCACCACCTTTATCTGCTTTCTGGAAGGTTAACTCCGTCTTTCTACCTAATTGAACAAGTATACTTATTTCTCTCCTGCTCAAGTTTTTCTTTTGAGGATTATTGTAATTCAGTTTTTTCAGGTCTTTACTTACAAGTGCCTCAAATAAATCCAGAGTTTTGTGAGATGTAGGGGCTTCAAAAGTGCTTTTTGGTCGAAATATTTCCTCTTTCTTTTCCACAGTTTCCTCCTTTTGGACAATGTTGTCAAAAAATGCCTTAATTTCAAATTCCTCATAAATTTGTAGAAAGATATTTCATCCTCAAACAAGGAACCAGTATGTGTGGGGACAAAAGTAATGCCTTTATTCAGGATTGACTCCTCTTGTGTTGTCAAAGAATACTGCGAGATATTAATTATGAGGGTTTCCCCTGGCTCCTTAGTCCCTTCTTCACTCTTTCCTTCTCTTTTTCTTTTTCCTCTCCTTGTTTTTTTGTAGTGTCCAGGTCTGGAGGACGATCTGTTTCCAAAGTTTCCAATAAAAAAGACACCTGTGCACCTGAAGTAGTTGCTTTATCCTGGCTCGGTATATTGCTGACGGTTGATGTGATTTTAACCGATACTCTTGATGGGTCTATATCCTTATCTGTTGCCAAACTTTCTTCAGATGAAGTTGTTGGACGTCGTGTGAAGCGTCTTTTTGCATATACTTCTGCCCAGGTATATGCCTCATTAAGTTTATAGTCTATGGTGTCTCTTTTAAACTTCCTGAGCTTTGTTTCTTGTAGCTCCTTTCCATACTCATCCAGTTTAATATTAAGATCACTCAAGAATCTACCAAGGTCTTCTTCTGTCATTCTCTCAGAAAGGTCTGTTTTTATAATCGAAATCTCAGTTTTTAATTCATCAATTGTTTTCGCTAGTTCCTCTATAATAAGGAGAATTAAATCCAGGGAGCATTTGTTCAGAATTTGATACCACTTCTCCATAAATTGAGCGTTGTTCTGTAGACGATATAACATGGGTTTAATGGATAATCTGAGTCCCCTAGGGATCCGTTTGACCTTATGGTACTGAATCAAAGTTGACGCGTGTAATCGTTGGTTTAACTCACGTTTAGCAATGAATTCAAGTTGTTTGAGCTGATGGCTGATTGATCCACTGTGTGCCTGTAGATCACGTACTTCCTTTATTAGCCCATAAACATCAGCTGCTTGTTCTGTAGTGTAGGCTCTTGTTGTTGCTCTGTTATCAGTCAATGAAGCTATGGATTCAAAAGACATTCTCAGCGTTTATCTATGGGTGCTCTAGAAAAAGGTGGGTAGTTTATGAAACAAAAGAATGTGTTCCGAGCACACCTGTTTTTTCAAGATTGAGGTTGAATAGGCGAGGAGGGATAAGTGACGAAACAGGATTAGTAGATGTCTTGATGCGGTAGCCAATAAGGAACGTTGTTAATAGGTTAAGCGGCAAGCGTGGAATCTAAATAGCGGAAGCTACAGGATTGTTCGGAAAGAGGAGTGGAGACCGGTGGTAGTGGCGTTTTCTTGATTGTGTGAGCTTTTGAAAAGGTAAGGATTTGTAGTGTCCCGTGATAACGCGGCTAAGTTCGATTACGGTCATTAGCGTGATGGCGTTCTTGTGATTCCTTCACAGGTTCGGCGACAGACATGGTGTCTGAAGAACGTGATTATTAGAACTACTGCTCTGTGTTGAAGCTCCCACGAGGTATGTTAAACAGACACGTAGTTAGTACGTGTAGGTCACAATCGTAGTACAAGCTAGTAACGGTTTATGTTAACTTGTTGTAGGTCGACATTGGTTTGAAATACAGAAGGGTGAACTGGACTATTTTTTTCCATTCGAAGAACCGAGTCGTTAGGTATGCATATTGCTGATCTTCATATCGTTAGATACTAGACATTCATTAGGCAAGCACCGTGATTTATTGGTTTATTTGTGTCCGCAGATACCAGTTAGTTATTTGTTTGATTCCAACAACCTGGTCATTTGGTGTAAGTTATTAGTTTTTTTACACATAAGGTTGCACTGGGTGACTTTGGTGAAGGTGCAGTATGTTCTAAACATGTTAGCTTGTTTCGTGAATTGTTCAACTGATGTGCCTGTATATTTATGTTTTTTTACAGTGGTGCCCCTGACGAAGGGACTCTCTCAACGCCCCGAAATGCATTGGGCGAATGCCAACTTAACCAATACTAAACTGATATATTTGTATTTTTGTGTTGAGTGAAATATTGAATACTGTATTGTTTTGAAGTGCTAGAAGCATGAATAATGTTATAAGTTTAATAATGTAACGTTAAAATCTTTGATTATATCTACTCAGAGAATAAAACAAGTTGACAAAGAGAAAAATTGTCATATCAATAAATTTAATTAGGCTGTGCACAGTTAAGTCTGAGTCAACATTTGTTGACCAGCCATTTGTTTTTGAAATTCAGAGTATAGGGTATACTCCATTAATTGTAGCACGCGGATCAAAAAACTCATCAAATTAACTTCTACAATCTTGAAAAAACAGGTGTGCTCGGAACACATTCTTTTGTTATTCCTTTGCAGGCATAGAGTTAGAACTAAAATACTTCATTCAAAAACAAGTATTACAATATAGCAGGTCAGGCCTCGGGACACAGAAGTAAAAGGCCTTAACGATCAGAAAGGGGTTCTGCCATGCAAACTTTGTAAAGTTTGGCTTATGATTTTATTTAAAAATGTTGAAATTTACAGCAGCAATATCCTGGTATTTCACACTTGTCTTAATAAGATCTTCATTAATGAAATGCTAGCCATTTGAAGGAAGTTGTGTAAATGGTATATCAACCAATCTGTCAAACTTCTAAACAGTTTTTCTTTAATTAAAAACCTCTAAAATAACAATGTCATCAATCAGATTTTGAGAGTGCATTGGTTCGTCAGTGGCAGACTGTAGATCCAAAGAAACAAAAAAACTAAACCTGGCTTTGGGAAATACTTCTTATTTGTCTCTGAGGGGGCTGTGCAGAGAACTAATGCATTTCATGTGGAGGTATATAGGTACAAGACTATCCAATTGGGAATCATTTGTAGGTATCATCAGTATTAGAACAATACCTCATCAATGTAGTGTGTACTGCCCAAAGGGTATATACAAAAGGAACAATGCAAAATATTACCAGATTAACACATTTTAAAACAATTAAAGCTTTCAGATTATTTGCAAAAGGGTGCAACATATAACATCTTACATCTACACCAAAGATGGAGTGGTGCACTGCCAAGGTGATATTCTCAATTAATCATGTTGACTTGTTTTGTTGTATCCACCTAAAAATCCTTTATTTTCAATGTCATCCAATATTAAAAAGTTCCAGCCAACGCGTTTCGTTCATTGAGTAATAAACTTCTTCAGGGGATTGGTAAGTTTATGTATGGTGGGGAGAAATGATCCTTAGGTCCCCGTGTGTTGTAATACGCGGAATGCGGGATGCGAGATGCGAGCTTGCTCACGTATGCTCGTAGTGGTTGTTACAGGATATGTCTGTCTTGCCGGTGCAAATTAATGCAACGGATGAGGCCTCCTCGATAAGGGTCAGGAACTGTAGTCCTGTGGTGCAGTATGACTAGGCCAATTCTGTTCGGGTCATCTTACATCTGCATGCTACTAAAATGGGACACGAGAACACTCAGAACTTCTGGCCTCTGTGATTCAAGTGTTTACATATGGGCAACTTGGAGAAGAGCCAATACTTTGTTTCCAGGCCTATGTCACTGTTCAAGCTTCTATTTGGGCATTGTTTCAGGTACATTTTCATCATCTGCCTCTAGAAGAACTGTCCATGAACTTAGGACACTCACACATTAAAAAGAGTAGCATGATCATGAGTGCTATGCTACCAGAGATAGCACATGCTTTTCAGTTTTGAGGACCTTTTTCTCCATTGCTGCAGTTAGGAAACAGGAATGAAAGGTATTCTCACAGCAATTCAGTAATTAAGGAGAAGAAAAGTAAGTAGTCAACCAGGGTGGTATTACATGGGTTTTAACAAATGATAACATTTTCTTCCTTTTAAGATACCAGTGTTTGCTGGTGGACTTAATCCTTTTTCTATATTTGAGAAACCTGAGGGTCATAAGTTATTTTTTCTCACCTTTTTCCCTCACTGGAGAGGTGCACAGCCTAAACTGACCCAAGGTCTTCCTAAACAAAAGCCATTCTTCCTGTAGCTGCATTGCCGATTGTACAACATTCTATTCAAGCAAGCTCCAGCCAATGGGCTTCAGTGAAGGCAGAGTTCTTGCCAATCGGAAGGAGCCACCGCTCTCCTCCTAACCAAGTTAGAGATCACAGTTGAGTCTAGAAAGATAGTGATTTTGCCACTTATTCTAGTGGTGAAGCTCAGTCATGCTATTTTGCAAAACAAGACTGCAAAGCATAGTCAACTTATTTTCGCATAATTTACTTAGCTTGGACATTCATGGCCACAATTCCTTCCACGCTATGAACACTCCTATCTTTAAGAAACTTAAGCCTCTTGTGCTGACATACCTAACATTGTGTTCTGGTTTTACCAATGTGTTGCCCATAAGTGAAATATAACCAGAGGTTGTTTATTGCTGTACCTCAGTGTCATGGTGTTTAGGTAGGCAAGATGAATGTCACTCAAGTTGTTATATTAGCAATGACCACACTAGAAATGAATATATAGAAAATATACAAAAATGCAGCTGCTACCGAAGGACATTGACTGATACTGTTAACAAGATGACTATCATCACAACGGTTCTTCTAAGTGGTAGGTAGAGCTGCGTAAGTATAAATCACATGTCAGACGTGTGACTGACTATTCTGCATTTCCACTCCCAGCCAACAAATCCCCCACTTTATTATTACCAAGTTCAATAGTAATAATGTTAAGAAACACCAAAGGGTGAAAGGCAGAGTCACACACACCAGTGATAGGACTATGATGCTGATTTAGAGTTTTTCCTGGTGAAATTCCTGTTCACCAATGTATCAGATGTCGATTTTATAGCAAGATCAGAACCTGACAGTCAAATAATCTGCAAGACCCTTTGCTCCCACTACCAAAGACCAGAAATACAAACAAATCAGTAAAACACTGATCTCCTTGCAGAAAAAGTGTAATGCTGTTTCCAAACAGATTAACTCGATTACTTGACCTTTTTATTGCTCTTGCTTTTAAAGTTATTTTATCTTGTTGGAAAGATAATTCAAAGCTCACTGTTATTTCCTGGTGGAACTTCATATGTGATGAACACAGGATTGCTATTGCTTCCTCTTCCTCTGTATCCCTCAAAATCAAATCTGATCTTCTTTGGCTTCACTTTACTTCTTATCTTTCCTCTACGTCACCCACTTGCTTTCCTCATTAACTTTTTTCTCACTTCTTTCCTTTTCTTTTATTTCTAACATGGATCCCCTTTCATCTTTATCTCCTGTTTGCCCCTTCCTTCCCTCTTTTCCTTCCTCTCTCTTTTCTTCTTCCTATCTTTTCTTTCCTTTTACCCTCTCTTTATTTCGCTTCTCCTTACACATTTGCCTTATGAGTTATATTGTTGTGATTTTTCACTTGTACTGATGAAAGGCTTTGTATTGCGTTATCTTAAAATCAAATAAAAGTTTCTTAAACTGAAAAAAAAAACTATTTTACCTGTGAATGTTTATTTGTAACTAAGGTGTAAGTCATATCAACAGTTGGCAATATTAAGGCTAGGTTAAACCATTTTAAAAGTAGGACGAGTGTTGATAGAAACGTGGCTTGCCATAAGTAGAAATGTAAATTTAAGTAAGGATTTTGATAATTTTTTTCAATGCAACCTGTGGGTCACTGTTCTTTAACGCAACTGTCAATTGAGTTCATGTGGCAAAAGGAGTGCAGGTGGAGAGCAAGATATGTGGACATCAATCAAAGGCCCAGGGCCTTTTGTGGAAATTAATTGATTATCTGGGTAAATGCTAGATGGCCTTGTGCAGGCACATCATGAAGAAAGATCTCTGTGATGTCACAAGAGAAGCTGCTCAAATAATGCAGATATATTGTTCTCTGCCATCAAGGGATGAGGACACCATCATAGGCTTGGTGTATAAATTCCTGCAAGAAAGGAGTTGGGGCATTTATGTTTGGGTAGAAGAATATTTTTTAGTACGTGGACTCTAGTTATAGGAGGACATTTTAGATAGGGAGGAGCCTTGAGAGAAGGTTAACTCTTTGTTGGCCTTTGTCAGATTCTTAAAAGTAATCAATTAAAAAGAGGAAATGTGTTAGTAACATAGAAATTATATGGGAGAATCCAACCTTCTATGTTTATGGGAGAATCCAACCTTCTAGATTTAGCTAAAATATTATCTACGGAGGTAAGGCAGTATAATGTTTCTCCATTTAAGGAGTCATGTTCTGGAAAGTAGACACCACCAGGTGAAGAAGGTTGCTTAGGCCAATGAGCAGTATCTTAGGAACAAAAAAAGAGAACTGTTTATCAGTTGCCGGATGAGGAAGTTTGTCACTATAGCCAGGGATATTTATTTAAATGAAAAGATAGAAGAGGACGGGGTGAGGAATCAACAATGCGAAACAATGTTCATCCAAGACCTAGAGACTGCTGGCTATTGGGTTATGTTTCTAAGTGTTTACTTGCCAAATTGAAAACGATATATGGGTCAGAAGTGAGTAATGTTCTATTGTTATTTTGACAGAAATTGTCTGCCACCAGAATTAAATCCAAAGATGGCTAAATATACGAATAAACCAACCCATGATAGAAATAAGTGTTTTAAAATGGCAATTAAGATGTACCAAGATAAGCTCTTGAATGTGACTGGTCTGTTTTTTCATACGAGTGAGAAACTAGATTTGACAGAAGTTCCTGTTGAGAGTAAATGCTTATTTGTGGATGGTATGTATTGATTAGGCTTATTTATAAGTTGTTAGATGTGATAAATTGGATTGTTGGTTGAATGGGATGAAAACAGCTTTCTACTGTTCTCTTTCCCAACTCTCTGATGCCCCTCCCTCCATCCCTTGTTGCCATCAAGTACCTGTCATCATATTTGTATTAAGAACATCCATTGGTGTTGACCAGCCTGTGAAAATCATGGTATGCAATGGTTCTTGGTTGGTCCAAATGTCTATGGACCAGTCACATTACAGTCTCTGAAGTAGAGTGTCCCTCTAACTTTGTAATATGGCAATCAGAAGTTTTATTATCTCAGAAGCAGCACTGAAGCCTCAAATAATTTACCTCTCTGTATGGCAAAAAACTCCACCAAGGATTGCGCCTCCTCCTGGATCCGCACTTCTAGACTTTTCTTCCCAAGTCCCAAGTTCCTCAGGGCTGTCAGAGCAAAACGTCTCTGCTGCTTCCAGTTGTGTCCAGAAGAAAATGAAATTCCTACGAAATGAATTGTATGTTAGTGTTGTTTTGTGAATTACCTCTATAATAAATAGGCATGTTTCACTTTAGGCCTTGCTGAAGGATGCTTTTTCTATTTCTTCCAACTTTTTGCTTGTGCAATTAAATGTGGCCGATGCAAAAGCCTACAAAAAGACTCCTTTGTCATCAACTTTCATTTTGAGGTACAAACATCATGCCCCATCACTCTGCCACTCAGTCTTCTGTTTTAGGCCGCAATTGTAGTGGAAAAAGAAATTAAGGGCCCCATTAGGATGGCGGGAGGATTGCCACCGCCAGCCTGGCGGGGGAAATCCGCCCGCCATCCTTCACTGTATTCCCCCCGCCTTATTAGAATGGCGGGGGGGACCACGGCGGAGCAAAACACCGCCCGCCACTTTTCCGCTCCGGTCGCCTTGCGGCCGGGGCGGAAAACGAGTAACATGCAGGCGGTGTCTGTCAGACACCGCCCGCATTATTACAATGGGCATTTTACAATGCCTTTCCGCCACTGAAAGGCATGCGGTGTTCACTCTGGGGGCCCCCTGTGGGCCCCCAGAGTGAAGGCCAAAGGGGGGTGGCACACAGAGGGGTACCTGTGGTACTCCCTGCATTTACATAATCAAAGCGGTAGGCACCGCGCGGTGCCTGCCGCTTTGATTATGTAAATGCTGCACAGCATTTTTAGTATTGTGGCGGGCGGAGCACAGAGCTCCGCCCGCCACAATACTAAAAATACAGGATGTGCCCGCCACAGTGGCGGGCACATCCTAATGCTGCGTGCGGGACCCCCGCCCTTAGGGCGGGTGGTCCCGATTTCCGATAGGATGGCGGGCGGGCAAAGCCCGCCCGCCATCCTAATGGGGCCCTAAGTATAGCTGGATGAAGTGATGTGCTGGAGGATGCACAGTCACTTCCTTTCTTTCAATTCCAGGAATCCTTTTAACCATAGTTGATTTACTCGGTTTTGTAACATGTATAGCCTGCTAACACTTTGGAGCATATGTACTAGAAAAAGTCAGAGCACGAGCTGCGCCAAATTTGGCAGTGCCAACATTTTTAAAGCACCGGGATGCACCATATTTACCCAATACGACACACCCCTGTGTATTCCCTAGAGCTTGTGCTAAAATTGGCTGCCTAGCACCAACGTAGGCACCTTTGCAACACAGTGCAAGGGTGCCTGCATTGTAGGGAATGGTTGTTTATGTGCAGAAAGGTGCTCCTTCCGGCACATGAACAATCCATAATGACTATCTGTTACTTCTATCCATGCAGCAGAATGCAGCACGCATAGAAGTGGCAAATCGTCATTATGTAATGATTGTTTATGTGCAGGAAGGCACACTTTCCTGCAGATAGGCAATCATTAATGGTGTTTTGCTATTTCTATGTGTGCTGCAGAATGCAAAGCAAACACGAGGAGAAATAAAAGCATTTCTCTTCATTTGCCATTCTAACGCCTGCTCTTTCATGGTGTTAGATTTTGGCGCTGCCTCAGAATTACACCTCCTTGTAAATCTGTGGTAACGTCAAAAAGCAATGGGTGTTGGGGTGGAACGCCCACAGCAACACCAATTGCAGGCCCCTTTCACACAGATACCTGCGTGAAAGGGTGCCTTATTTACAAAGCAGGGGTAAGTCGCAAAAAGTGGCTTAACACCACTTTGTAAATATGGTGCAAGGTTTACTGACACCGGAGCGTCAACAAAAAGTGACGCTCCGGTGGCACTAGGGGCTTGAACATATGTCCCTCTGATTCCTATTATTTCAGCAGCTCCATCCACACCACGTCTGAGCTCTGGTTGGTTTCTGTGATTAGCTCAGTTTTCAGACACTCCTAGCATAGTACACCTGTCTGCACCATCAGTCAACAGCTCAGAATGCGGAGGCTTGGACAGATATACCAAAGACTGGTATCCTGCTGGAAAAAGAGACCACACATAAGGTATCATTAGACACACACAGCAACAAAGAGTGCCCAGGTATGGCAGAAGCACTGCATGGTGTAACTAGCGCACAGTGTACACAGGTTGTTCTAGCTCTTCACCATCTGTGCTAGCATTGTTGCACCGCCCATCCATACATCATTCTTTTCATTCAATAAGATTCGCAAAGATTGTTTCCATCAGTAGGAATAACTCAGGAGTAATTCCCACCATTTTACAGAAAGTTCAGTGTGTGACTTGGCAATGTGGAACAGTGTTACAGTCGTAATGATCAGCAAAACGTTCACGTAAGACATGCAACAAGTGATTTACAACTGTACATGTGTACAAGGCATTGAGTTACCATTCCGGAAAGCAGAGTGGTATGGTTGCCGATAGATGACTGCATTAAATGTTGAGGTAATCCATCAGTTCATCTCCCAGTGAACGTCACATCCTTCTCACTCCTCTCTTTGCCTTCTGATAGCCTCAGAACTCAGTGAGTGGCTTAGTGAGTAAAACTCTTGATACTCTGTCCCTGGCAAGAAACTCATCCTCCTATTCATCCAAGGTTGCAAAATTGAATACTACTAAACTGCATAATGCAAAGTATTGGCAAGTGCTATTCATAGGACTTATAAATTGTAAAACTGCAGTCAAAGACCAATAGAAAAACAAGATTTTATCATATGCTGTGTGTACCTATGTCATTGTGCCATGCGAATACCTACCTTTTCCCTTTGCAATTTCTTCAGTAGAAGGAATTTTAGGGCGTCCAACAAGTTCCTCGGAGTGGGAGATTAGACCCTCTCTTACAGTCTGGGATCCATTCAGCACAACTATTGGTTGATGCCCACGCCACACAGTGAAAATGTTCCCATAGGTCTTGGCAAGCTGGAGATGAGAAGTAAACACTCAACAAGTGAATAGGAATCAGGAGGAGGGGGGGTGGGGCAGCTAAAAAGCGGTCTCTTTTAAGGGTGGTCACTAATATGCATTTCAGAGTTAGGGCTGCCCACACAAAGCTGGATACACAGGGTAGTAAAACTGATTACTTGGCCCTTAATAAGTACCACTTATACAGAACATAAGGTCCCATCAGTCATCTATTCCAATAGAAATCTTCTTACTTAAGTAAGATCTGAACAGGTTGAAAGGTGTACATCTTCAAGTTCATGTATATAAAAAGGACAGCATCTGATCCAAATAAATGCCCCAAAATCTTTCTTTACACACTGCACTTTGCAAATTTCCCTTTTACACACTCCATCTTTCTAAAGAACCATGTTCTCCATCTTTCTAAAATGGAACTATTTGTACCCCTGGTAATAGTGTACATCTATCAAGCCCTAATTTAATTGAAGCAATCTATAAGGTGTTTTGAGTCACAATTTCATGTGAGTAGTTGTGACTTCCTCCATGCCTATGTGAGGCCTATCAATGTATGTCAAGGAGTATGACAGGTTTAATCATGAAAAAATGTTTGTGCACAGGAAATTCTTCTATTCCGCTCTTTCATGCTATACAAAACAAAACAAGAACAATAACACAGATGCACAGAGAGTTTTTTCCCTGAGTGTCAGAGAGAGTTTTTGCTGTTAGGTCTGCCATGTTTTGAATGGCAGATCCGGACAGAGATATTCTGCATCAGGAGTACGCCCTACACAGGGCATAAATTCTGACACATAAAGGGCAAGGGATCTGTGTTTATGACTGATCAGTAGAGGAGTCACCAAGTCTGCACCAGTGGTCAATCTAGAGTTTTCCCAGCTCTAAATTGGGCAACGGACTCAGACTCCCTCCTCACCAAACAAGCAGCTGCTCCACTTTACTTACAGGTAGAGGAACCACCAGGTTTCTGGTAGTGGAGCTAACTCTTCTGTCAGAAATCTTTGACCGTCAAAGGACCATTGGTCAATGACATTGGACGCTATAGCCTATTGTGGGTGAACATTTGTTTTTGTTTTGCAGAAACAATCCCTCAGGTGTGCCTAAATGTTGAGCTTTCCCACCAGACATGGAAACCCACCAAGTATTGCATTTCTGACAAAAGTGCATTCACCATATCAGCATCAGCACTTTTGTCAGAAATGTTCCAACACAACAACAGAAGAGTAAAATATGGTAGGATGATCGAGTGGTAGGCTGGAGAAAGCAGCATATTCAGCAATTAAGTCTATTTATCTGCCTCAGCTAGACCTAATGTGCTTGTGTGAAAGGGGCACACCCTTCCCTCTCAGATACTTATAGGGGTTAGAGGAGAGAACACACAGTAAAGACTTACTCTAATATATATTAGGACTTCATTGTTAATAAAACAGCACATGACAAAGATGATAGGTGTGTGCGAACTAGCAGGTCCTGTCTTGAATTTAACACCATCATTGCTGCAGCAATTCCCCTGCTGTGCTGAAGAACTCAGAAAACAAAGCAATCATGACGAGCTGAGCTCGTCATGAGCGTACGAGAGGTGTACCTCATGACGAGCTGAGCTCGTCATGAGCATCGAAGGGGCTAATGTGACATATATTGTGCTTCAGCCATTGTTCTGGTCCCTGAGAACATGTAGATATATACAGATACCATATATACAAATCCTCTGCACACGTTTAAAAGTAAATACGTAAAATATCACAATGATGCTTGTCTTTGTATTTTCAGATGTCTTTAATTCAAGATCTTGAGGCTTATTGATGGCCACAGGTGTAGATTTGGTGGGTTTTCCCTACCTTATGAACCGTGCCAGATTACCAGATTACCTGCCATAACTGATTTGTACTTGTGATAGGCCTTAGAGCGCCATTTTGCCTATTGCTGACCGCCGATTGTATACTGAATATACAGATACCATCAGGCAGGTGTAGGGTTAAAAGCCCCAGTGCAGTGTTGATTTCCAGCTCATGTTTGGAGGCTATATACTGGCAATGTTTATAGGTGTTTTTGCAAACTCCCCAGGACATTAGCCACAGCAGTGTAAGATTTTGTTTTAGGAGATAGGGAAATAGGGTCAGTACCAGCCTCTTTCCGTGGCCCGCACCCCTGTGGCTCATAAAAGCAATGGCTTATGGTCCCACCCCCTCCACAGACCTAATGCCTTTAAGGCTCCACCACCTTTCAAACAGTGAAGTTTATCTAAAAGTTGGCTGGCCTGAAACCCATATGTACAGTTTATCAAAGTTGAACAGAAATATAACTTTTGAAAGTGGTTCCAGAGAGTTACTCTAATCCAGTCTGCTGAATAAATGAATGCTAGTTGTGAACAGTCAGCAACAGGAATACTTACCCCCAATGAAGCACGTTGTAAGCAAAACACTGTCTATACTTTTGCACCTAAGCACAGCCATCACCTTGCAAATTAGTGTTAGTGTTCAGTAATTACTCTAAAAGGGTTTGAAAAGCTCAGTGGAACGAGCAAATGGGGAACTTTTCTTGCTCTTGTAATAAGTTGGCTCACTTTTGAAGTGCTGGGGGGAGGGGGAAATTTAAAACAACACAGAGAACCGACAAGCAATCAGCATCCTTGGTCATCTTGGACAAGGCCTATGAGAAATTAACTTTATGCATTGGGCATTGCGTAGTAAAAGTTAGTATTGATTAGTTTAGGAGACGTTTATACTTGGTACACTGAAGGCCTTAAAATTGCACTCATTGGAAAACATGCAGCAGTAAAAGTACTATTATAATTGAGCAACATTACTCTGTTGAGACAAGAGTAGTTTATGAAACTTTGCAATTGAAACTGTCTGTGTATGTTTGTGTTTTGTCGTTACCCATGGTGAATGGAAGATTTAAAAAAAGGTGAGTGACTCAGCTTGGTAATGATAAGTGAAGAAGGAAAAAGAAGTAAAAAAAACTCTCCTGCCAGGCTCAGGAGATGAATGGCCAGAGACAAATTCTGGTGTACGCCACTGTGATAGACAGAGAAACAAAAAATCTGTGACCAGTGAGCTGCCTTTCAATTTTCTCTTGGGTTCAAGTATCAGTGTGTGTGTTTGTGTGCGTGTGTCTGTGTGATGGCTAAATATTCAAAAGAAGTAACAACATTGCAACCAGCTCTATGGTACCTGCATGAGAGTCTCGTGGTGAAGCACAAATTTCAGGGTCCACAGGTTGCCGATGATGGGCAGCGGAGTCGGTCCAGGGGGGTATCTTCTCCTTAACCACTGAAGCTTGAAGTAATGTGCAATGAGGAGAGTGAAAAGCAGAGCACTTAACAGCTGAGTGAGTAGCAGCATGTTGCACACCTGTCTCCGTTCCTAGATGTTCTTCTGCGAAATGGACCTCTTCTTCTATATTCAAACCGCACACTATTTTTGTTTCTAAACCTAGTGTCCTTTATTTCTCGTTCACTAATCCTGTAATTATATCCCTTAGTATTTCTCTCTCCCCCTCTCTTCCCTGAACATGCTTGCTCTCCTTGCTCGCGTTTTTAGTAACACATCCCTTTCCCAATTACACCTTCTTTCAAGCGCTTTGAATTCCTTATTTGTAAGCAGCGTTTCCACCTTTACGTCGAGCCTCAATGTCTATCTTCTTCAGTATATATGCTTTTCCCATACACCTCTCTTCTACTCTCCCTGTTTCAGTAAAAGCTCCCCTCGCTCCCCTGCTTCTGTCCCACTTTTTTCCCTTTTATATTGATTGCAACAACTAGAACTGAGATGTTTACCTTTGGTGTTTGCTTTCTAGGCTTTTGATCACGTTAGTTGCTTCATATTAACACACAAGCTTATCTCTCTACGGTGGGACATGGCGTTTTTGTCATACCCTCCTTTGACCTCTCCTAAGGACATACACTTGTACTGCCAATAAACACACCATCATTTCCAGGCACGTGCCCTGTGCTTGGAGGCTGTGCCATAAGCCCTGACAGCAGGCAGCTCAAGGGGGTGCTTTTAAGTTGGTAAAAACTAGTTACATATAAATGTGCTCCTCAGAAACAAAGGATGTTCATTGTGGGTATTCCTAGGAAGAGGTCATCACAGGCATTTCAATTAGTGTTGGTTTATTTTCCAGTTGGTCTTTTTACAACACATACTGGCTCATCCCCTGTGGAATTTGCTGCATCATCACTGCCCTACTATCAGTTGACCTCTCCTAAGTGCATACAGATGTATTGACAATAAAAGAACAACATCCCTGAACTGTGCTCCAGAGTTTTGTAGCTTTGCCAGAGACATACCTGAAGCATCTGTATTTAGATTGTTAAACATCATTTGTATTTAAATACCCATTTTATTTAAATCCTCTATTCATCCAAAATCATGGAAGGTTCACATTGGTTGCTTTATGGGAAATTTATTGATAGGTGGAAGGACCATTGTACTGAAAACCCGAAATCCCCACACCTCCTGTCAAAATGACTATGTCAGAGTCCGAAATTAACAAGCATTGGCAATGGAATAGGTCTGGCTCATGATTGAAAGTGCCTTTTGTGGTATTGATGGCTACAGGCACTCAACGTGTGATCATACATGCACTATATTACTCTTTCCACTCATACATCCTTTCATCAGTTCACTGACTCTTTCTTGTGTTCACCCTCTGACAATAAAACACACACAAACTCAACAACATATGCAAGATAAATTAAAAGAACAGAAGTAGAAAAAAGAAATTATGCTGTCATCTGAACACGGCAGACATATGCTTATAATAGCTAACCGAAGCAGCAGGTGTCTTTCTTGTAAAGGTCATTTAAATTGTCTATTGTTATTGTAAAGTTCAAGCATGTTTGCCACATTAAGAACAAACATGTTCAACATTCTTAAATGTTAGAAACATTAATACTATAACCAACCACTTGATTCAGAGCCACCGGACTCACGGGATACGATGCACTGCAGATGAAATGAGCGGCAAGCAAACAATCCATTAGCACTGTAGTGTCCTCTTAGGAAACATTAAAATAAAAAGAGGACAAGTAAAGAAAAGGGAACTATAAAAGAAGAAACATTCAAAAGTAAAGGAGTCAACAACCACCCACAGTGTAATAAGAATCCACCTTAAAAGCCTATTGCCCTTATCAAACTGCTTTTCACAATAATTAAACAGGCCCTACTTGCTTTGTTATAACTTTTCATTATAAAAAGATCACACCTAAGGAATCTGACATAACTTTTCCCAGGGAACCAATAAGACCCTTTGCGAATGCCAATGGGAAATGGCCAATGCCGATGGGTTGACAGTATATACTACAGCCTACTGTAGGGAACATAAACTGGCAGCCATCAGGCTAAACTAAAACTAAAAATATGTACAAAATTGCAGTTGGCAAAAAAATATACAATGCAACACCTCTCAATAGAACCCCAAAAAAATTATCACAGTGAAATTCTACTCCCAGTGTTTGTCAGAATGGCTGGCCAACATCAAAACCCACTGCATACTATGGTATTCTGTGATATTAGATGTAACACACTACTTTTTCACAGCCTGTGACATAATGTGATAACAATTCACTGTTAGAGGGGTATTGGCTTTACCATATGACTTGCACAATAAATAATCCAGGACTTCTGCCTTTCAAATAACTTTTCATAATAAACAGGCCGGACCTATGTCATGAAGCACAACATTTCCCTGCACACCAAAACCAACTCAGGCCTACTCTACTGAGCATACGCTTTACCACAAGGGAATTGTTAGGCATACAGTCATAACACTGGAAATGTATGGCCAATTACAATTAGCATGGCTAAATACTATAGCTCCTAATAGGGTTCAGCAGAGTTTCTCACAGTACAGATGTTCAATAGTTGTAGTTTGTTGAAGGGGTAAACCAGCACCAACCCCCTTGCCTAATAAACAAATCTATGAGGTTCCATGTAGGGGGTGGGTGAGGCTAGGTGGGAGGCGGGAAAACGGGCAGCAGGCGGGAGTGGTAAATGTGGGAAAAACCAAGGAGAAGCAGTGAAGAACAAGGTGTGGCAGGAGAAAGCAGGAAAAAATAGGAAAAAAGCAGGAAAAGCACTCAGAGAAAAGGGGGAAAGGAAGGAGAAACTAAAAAGTATGAACAACAATGAAAGAGTGTTACTAGTTTGAAAACACAAGGGTATTCGAGCACATAGGGAAACAACACCTATTTGGTGTGTCTAGATAGCCCTCACTCACCGACCTAGTCGGTGACATGCTTCATCATTGGACCCCACTGGGAGTGACCGAATGCCACCCCAGTGTGCTTCAAAGCCAGATTTACTGCGGAGGGGTAATATGAAGATGTGGGAGCTAGGTGACAATCTAAGTGACTAAGGAAAGTGTAAAGTGGTGAGTTTAAAAATGTCTTTATTGTATCAAAAAATTTTTAATGGCTGATCAAAAAGACATATTAAAAAATGTGTTGGAGCACTAGACCAACTAGGTTGAATGGTCTGTTTCCAACAATATTTAGTGACGGTCAACATGTTTCTGCCAATGTCGGTTTAATTTACCTGGCATTCGTCAGGACCTATGGTGAATTATACCCCGGAGGTATGGACACGCTAAGGCCCACCCTACCAAGGGACGTGAAAGTTAAAAAGTCATCTGAAAAAAGTGCAAATGAAAGGGACCACACGAAAACAGGTTTGGTGGTTGATACCCTTTAGAGTCTCTGGATTCTAGACACCACAAAAATTAAAATGCACCTGTGGAAGCAAACAACACGCACAAACATGAAAAGACAGAAGCTTGTGAGTAGTATACAGTGACTTGTGCTCGAAATGTCCAAAAAACACACATATACACACACTAGCTATAAAGTTAGTGGCTCCGCCTGAGGGTGTGTGCTGAACTGCGTCATAGACTGCAGGTCGGTGCAATGACGATCAAAGTAAAATGCCCGTGCCGGTAGGCATCATCAAAATGGCCACAGGTGCGCATGCGTGTTACGGTGCGCCAAACGGGGGGCCAAGGTAATAAGTGTTACTATGGAGGACAGACAGACTCACGCCCGGACGCCAGGCACCCGAATGTAAACCTGCACGCTCCATCTGAACCGGGTCTCGACGATGGGAGCCCGAGTCTAGTGAGCAGAATAAGTAGCAAGCTTAGGGCGTGAATGCTCGCATTTCTGGGGTGGGCGGGGCTACAGAGCACCGGCGTGATGTTAACCAATGGCCAGTGACGATGTAGTGAGTAGCAGTGCCTGGCGTCGCGGGCATGAGTACATCTGAGTCCACATTATCTCAACCAGCTAAATACTATTTACGGCTTTTTTTAAAGTTTGTCCCCTTTTTCCTTTTTGTTTGCAGGGTGTGCCAAATACGCCATCACCCCCCTCCTGAGGTCTATGTGGTGATTTTCTCTTACCGCGCAAGTGAGAACCATCACCCCTTTGTTATCATTGTGTGTGGGGGAGAGGGGTCACCGGCCTTTGGCCCATTGATCCGCCTGTGACATACACGTAGCACGCCTTGCGCTGCTTAAGGGCTTACAACTATAGTCTGTTTGTCCTCCATAGTAACACTTATTACCTTGGCCCCCCCGTTTGGCACACCGTAACACGCACACGCACCTGTGGACATTTTGATGATGCCTACCGGCACGGGTATTTTACTTTGATCTTCATTGCACCGACCTGCAGTCTATGACGCAGTTCAGCACACACCCTCAGGCGGAGCCAATAACTTTATAGCTAGTGGGAGTATGTGTGTGTTTTTTGGACATTTCGAGCACAAGTCACTGTATACTACTCACAAGCTTCTGAGCAGAAAACTAATTGTTTGTTTGCCTTTTCATGTTTGTGCGTGTTGTTTGCTTCCACAGGTGCATTTTAATTTTTGTGGTCTCTAGAATCCAGAGACTCTAAAGGGAATCAACCACCAAACCTGTTTTCGTGTGGTCCCTTTCATTTGCACTTTTTTCAGACGACTTTTTAACTTTCACGTCCTTTGGTAGGGTGGGACTTAGCGTGTCCATACCGCCGGGGTATAATTCACCATAGGTCCTGACGAATGCCAGGTAAATTAAACCGACATTGGCAGAAACATGTTGACCGTCACTTAATATTATTGGAAACAGACCATTCGACCTAGTTGGTCTAGTTCTCCAACACATTTTTTAATATGTCTTTTTTGATCAGCCATTAAAACAATTCTTGATACAATAAAGACATTTTTAAACTCACCACTTTACACTTTCCTTAGTCACTTAGATTGTCACCTAGCTCCCACATCTTCACATTACCCGCTCCGCAGTAAATTTGGCGTTGAAGCACACTGGGGTGGCATTCGGTCACTCCCAGTGGGGTCCAATGATGAAGCATGTCACCGACTAGGTCGGTGAGTGAGGTCTTTCTAGACACACCAAATAGGTGTTGTTTCCCTATGTGCTTGAATACCCTTGTGTGTTCAAACTAGTAACACTCTTTCATTGTTGTTCATAATGTCAAGTGGGGAATAAGAGTGTTGCTCGCTCCCTACCTCTCTCCTTGTTGATATGAAACTAAAAAGTAGACAAAAGCAGGAAAAGCACACAGAAAAATTGGGAGGAAGCAGGACGATGCAGCTTGCACAGGAGAGCTAACCAAATAAAGCCCATTGTACTCAGTGAAAGTTTTACATGACAACCATTCCACATGTAGTCATAAAAGTACACATGCATACAACATTACAACTGGCAAAGCAAACTACAATCCCTCCCGAGAGAGCCCAGCTTGGACTATTGTGTTGCATATCTTCTATCCTCACATTTAGTTTGGGTGGTTCTCCAACACCAAAACTCTTGCCTAGTATGGTAATCTGTGAAATACTTACCTATAGGCTTTAGCACAGTGTAAAAACAATCCATGCTTAAACGCCTATAGTCTTTAAATTGATGCCTAAG
This sequence comes from Lissotriton vulgaris, assembly GCF_964263255.1. NCBI lineage: Eukaryota > Metazoa > Chordata > Amphibia > Caudata > Salamandridae > Lissotriton > Lissotriton vulgaris. The sequence continues at coordinate 1,072,441,076 of NC_141699.1, forward strand.
TTAATGATTGACCTCCTTGCACCTGTGCTGCTGCAAAAGAAAGGCAAGCACTATAAATTATCTAGTTACCTAGAAGAGTTTAATAGCATTACAATGCCATTTGTATGCCCCTGAAAGTTCAAACTCAGGCAGCTGGATACATGTACAAAATGATTACACAGCTGTGTGGAGGTCAAGCACTTCTTTGCAGAAGCACACAACTTTTGCCCGATCAAAGCATGTACATCATGGGCCATCATGTGGGCGGAGGCAAAGCCCTTCTTCTGGTCTTTGGTGCTTTTACCCCGCATTCCATTACAACGAAAATGGCTTGCTGTCGGGGGTATAAGGTGTTGGATTTAACTCCAACACTTTCCCTACTGTTTCACAGACTGGAGTTGGAATAGTAAATGATACTATTCTAACCTCCAGCGCAACCCCCAACAGCAAGTCGGGGTAAACAATTGCTTTGTAATGGCATGCGGGGTAAAAGCATGTGTTGTAACGTCATACAACCGCCACATATACATTCAAAGTCCGACTGAGATACACACCATTGTCCATCTTTAATTTCTGCAATATCAGTTGTAGTGGAAATGAAAAATAGATAAGGGCGTGAGGTGCTCACATGGTTGCAGTTTTTGTTCACTGTTGCCAGATTCCATGGCAGGACCAGAGGCTTCGGATTATGCTTCCCTTTTCTTTTACTACTGCTAAGCACAGCAGCCAATCAAACAACCAGAAATACAAACTACATTTGAAATGAGCCTCACGCCCATCCTCCATACAGCTCCACCAATCAGGTCCCATCAGTACATATAAAACACCATGAGTCCACAGTCCTTCCTCTTTCTTTGCTGCTGCACAACATCAGATAAGTGTGACATTCTCGTACTGCATGTTTAGCTACTGCATAAGTTTTCATTTTGACTTATATTTGACACAATAAGGCTTGCTTTGCAACTTCAGAAGTGTACCAAGGAATCGTAATCCCTATGATGATTACCAGCCGGCATGGAGCAGGAGCATAGGCTACAAAGAAAACACGGTGCTTGGCAATGATGACGTAGTCCTCTTTCTCTGTTGAGTGCCTTCCGCAAATGCGCTCAGTCTCCGGATCGCTTTGCGAGGCAGCGCTTGCACGTACTCGCTCCTTTTTCACATATTACGTCCGATGGGACTGATTAAACAAGTCAGGGCCTTGCCCTAGGGAGAATTTAACTAGAAGGCTCCCTCCACTTTGACTTGCTGGCCTTGACATTGATATTGCCATTTTTCATCTGGCTGGGGCTGCCCCCCCCCTTCCTCCAACATCCTCCTAATTGAATAAACCTCTCTGGAGTTACTGGATTGGTGCTCTGAATGGCCCACACCTTTGGGGAGTACATTGACATTCCATATGAACACCAGTGGGCATATTATACAAAGTGCCCCGGGGACGCAACTGGCATGGGAGCCAGCTTTGCGCGACCCTGGGGCACTTTGGTACCACAGAAAAGGCAGCAGATGCTTGTGCTACCCTTTCTGTAATACAGATAGTGCTCGTGCACACAGTGCCAGTGCTATCACTAGAGGGTGTTCCCTCATTTGCATGGGGGCATGGGGGAATCCCTTTGCCTATGTGCCCGCCGTATTATAGTTGCAGGTGCAAAGGCAAAGAAGCTGTCAGGGGGCACACTGACAGTACCTCACCTCAAAGGTGGTGCACTGGCAGTGTGCCCCCTGATGACAACCCTCTAAAGAGGGCAAAGGAGGTCCTATGGACCCCAAGAGATCCCCTTGCTGGTGGGTGCAGTCACTCACTGCACCCGCCTGTAATCGGATTGCTAATCCCCCTTAAAAGTGCAGCTGGGTCGCCGTCGGGGACAGTAAAACACGGTGTGGCTACTTCAAAACTGCTCCCTATTTCACTTAAATGCGCTGCTCCCAGGTAGCGTGACTTTGCGGCTGCCCTGAGGGTAGCGCATTTAACATATTACAGCGCACTCTCCTTGTTAGCACTGAGTGAACCTTTTAAAAAGGTGCACTTGGCACTAACAAGGAGAGTGCACTGTATTCTACAATATGGCCCCAGGTGGAGGAACGATTGGCAAAGGTACTAGATGACCATGTGCAGGATTCTGTCAAAAGGGTATTGATCAAAGCCGTCCTCCCCTGTACTGAAGCTCTAGTATGCTATGGCAAGAGGGAACTAGGCACCAGCTCTTCGGGGAACAACCCTCACTGGGAGTAAATTCCTCAGACTCTGGACCTCCTCTCAAAGGGGCAGCTGGATGGCCTCTTGCTGAGGTTTTGGAACAAATAGCCTCATCAGTTTTTTGGGCCCCAAATATGGTGCTTGCGAGGCACCAGCAGTTTAGGCACTCTCTCATGATTTGGGCCAGGGCATGGAGGACTCTTCCTCGCAATCATCCACTTCGGACAATCCATGTAAGACGTACAGACATATTCCAATACCATTGAGAACCCGGCTGGGCTTCCCGCTAAGAATCTTCAGATCAATCCTGTTGATATCATCCTCCCACGCTCTTCAGAATGTGCATCCTGCCATGATGTGGCAGATTACGTGTAGTCTTGATTGCATATGGGTTTTGAAAGAGGTGCACAACATGTGCTCGGAATGCCCTAGACCATCTGTCCAGGAAAAAGTCACCAACACACCAAAGCTCGACCCTAATATGGCAACATTCCTTAAGAAATAAGCAAAAGATTACAGAAAAAGCATAGATTCTTCCTGGCATGGCTGCCAGGACAAGTTGTTGGACCTCTCAGGACCAATCGCAAAACATTCAGGAACTAGTTATTCACGCCAAAGGTACAACCCCCCTCCCAATAATCCCGGATACTCTGCTAGAATGGCCCCAGCATGCATTGTGTTTTCTCGGCAATGCCAATTGCACCATTTTAGTTCAAAGGCATTAATCCTTCCTGACTTGAATTGATCCAAAACTCACTTAGTTAGCCTCCATCAAGGCCAGTCCATTGATTAACGGCTTCCTTTTTGGTGATAAGTTTGCAAAAGACCTTGGCAAATATGCTGCCACATTCTCGGTGTTGGATAAAGCACAATCTTCAGTTAAAAATATATTTAACAGTGTCATGATTCCACACCTGCCCTTCCTTAAAGATTACATATCCCCTTTAGGCATATGTAGTATTTCCCTTTTGGAAACCCACCCCTGTCCCGTGCGCCCGCACGCTTCAAGTCAGTGTGTTTAGGTGTACAGTATTTCATGCCTTTTCATGCCTTATAACTTATTATGGTCATTTCAAGCATGCTTTGTGCAGGTTTCTGTGTTCCCATTTGTTGTATTTCAGGATTTGGAACCAGCGTTATTATAACTTATTGTGGTTATTTCAAAAGCATGCTTTGTGCAGGTTAAGCATGCTTTGTGCAGGTTTCTGTGTTCCCATGTGTTGTATTTCAGGATTCGAAACCAGCGCTATCAAAGAACCAAGCCTTCGCTCTGAGAAGCGCTCTCTCCCCACATCCCTCGCACGCGCCTTTTTGGTGCGCTTCTGAAGGGATCGGGAAACTTCGATCTCGCGCACGTTCTTTGTGCGTAACCGGGTGGGGCTGGGTGCGGTCCTGTACTTAAACCACACCCAGCCTTCTGGAAGGCGCTTTGCCTTCAGACTTCCATTGAAGAAGGTCGCGTCAGGACTTGGGACCTACCTGAAGGCTTCTCTTTACCGGCAGGACTTCTTCATTGCTCCTCTTCATGGCGTTTCTTCTGCAACGGCAATGATGACCCTAGAAGACAAAGAGGCAGAAAGCTAAGTACTTTCATTTTTTTGTTAAAAGGCGCCCTTCGCAAGAAAGGTCAACAATAATTTTTGGAACTTTAACTCACAGAAGAAAACGCAAGGAAAAGACTTTGGACATTTCTGATTCTGATTCTTTGTATCTCAGTTTACAAAGGAAGAACTTTGTTTAGGATTTCTTGTGTGTAAAATTTAGAGCTATATTTAGATTGCTAATTTAGTTAACACTTGTTGTTAGGTATAGGATTTGTGTACATTTTTTGGTCTCGGTCTCAGCTTATCTTTCCTGAATTTAGAGGAAATTTACAAGAACCCCAAGTCTAGGAAGCAAGAAGTTTATTGCAAGTAAGTGGTAGAATTGTTAGGAAGGTTTTGCGAAAGTCTTTTAATGAATGTAAAGTAATCCATCTCTTTAATTTCCAGCCTAATCCAACTTGAGCATACAAGCCTACAAGCTGACCACTTATCCTAGAAGACACCTGATGACTTCATCTTCGCTTCCTATAAAGAAATACTGGACGAAGGCCAACTTCTTACTGATCGCAGGTAGGGGAACATCAAAACACCCAAACAGAGTCTTAGGTGCCTAGACTAGATTAGTTAAAAGATCTAGAGTAGAATAGGAGAAATCTATAGGACCTGAATAGTAAAGTCTTTGTGCTTGTTGCCTCGCAGGTCGACAGCAAGAATCAAGATTCTTCACTTCAACGTCCAGTACCGGCCCTCCTCCCTAATTTCTAGTTAAATTCTTGCTGTGATTTTAGAACCAGTAAGTTTTAGTTAGTAATCAGGGAAGTTGGTCCCTTGCGTCTCTGCGGAATCATCTGCGTCATCCTGGAGGGCATCTGTTCAAGCAAGTTAAGGGACGACGTGGATAGCTTGACAGAAGGCAAAGCCCACGTTGATAATTCCGCCCAGACGCAATGGATCAGGTATCTATGCAGGATTTGGCCGCTGTGTTAGAAGCAATTAGGCAGGATAACGCTGCTTTACGTAGGGATTTATCCTCTCTCCAGGACTCGGTGCAGCAGAAGTCAGTCTTGAAACCAGCCACCTTTCAGGGCTCCTCCAGTTCAGGTTCTCCAACACAAGTCCATGTTGTGACTCCGGTTCCCACCCCTTTAGCCCCTCCAGAGAGATTTTATGGGGATTGCAATAAGTTGTCAGTGTTTTTGCAACAATGTCATTTGCACTTCATTGCAAAGACCACAGCTTTTCCTGATGATTCTTCCAAAATAGCATTCATGTTATCCTACATGGGTGGAGACGCTGCCCTTTGGTCAGTCCCCTTATTGGAAAGTGACGATCGGATCTTGTATAACTTTAGAGATTTTGAGAGGGCTTTAAAAAAGATGTTTGCTAAACATCTATTTGTTCAGTCTGCAGACAATGAGCTGTTAGGTTTAAAGCAAGGCTCATCAGATGTGTTACATTATATATCTACCTTCAATCGTTTGGTGTTAGAAGCAGATTGGCCTCACGACAAAAGAATCTCAATTTTCTATAGGGGATTGAAGGACGAATTAAAAGACATGATTACCCAGATTTTAGACCCCCCCGAAGAGATAAGTGCCTTCATTGACCTAGTTGTGAAATTAAATCATCGTATTTCTGAAAGAAAGGGAGAAAGAGGGAAGTCAGAACACAAATTAGTTTTCTTTAAGGAAAGATCCACATCAGCACCTAACCGAGAACCTAGTTCCAAGTCTGATTCTGTAGAACCTATGCAGATAGGTTCTATCCGAGGTCCCTTGTCTAAGGAAGAGAAAGAAAAGAGGCGGCGATTAAATCAATGTCTCTACTGTGGGAAGACAGGACACTTTGTGAAAGAATGTCCCACACGACCAAACAAATTTAAAATTAAATCATCCAACCTAGCTGTCACACAAGAAAAGTCGGAAAACTAGAAAACTCGGTAAAAGGAGAGGTCGGTTTATCGAGTTTGTTCTCTAGTTTGGCCTCAACTCTTCCTCCCATTGGTTGTAGACACTTTTCAATTCTTGTAGAACTTCGAGGTCTGCTTCCTGAATCTTACTCTAGACAGGTGGAAGCCATCATAGATTCTGGTGCTACCGGCAATTTTATAGACTCTCATTTCTTCCTTCAGTTAGGTTTCAGATCTTTGTCAAAGGACCATCCAGAAATCGTCAGAGCAGTGGATGGCAAAGAATTGACTTCGGGTCCAGTAAATAGACAGACTGAGGTATTAGAAATGGATTGTTCTCCTATACATAGGGAGAGAATACAATTTGACATTATTGATGCTCCTCAATTCAAAATGATTTTAGGAATGCCTTGGTTGGTAAAACATAACCCGTCCATAGATTGGGTGACCAAGACGATCACTTTTCAATCTCCTACATGCACTGATCATTGCTTCCTTACTAAGAGATCTAAGGATGTGGTTCAAGGTTTTGACTTTGGTATGGAATCACCCAATATACTAATTCTGGAAGGGGTACCATCAGTATATAATGATCTGTCTGATGTATTTGACAAGAAGAAGGCCAACACCCTTCCACCACATAGAGATTTTGACTGTAGGATAGATTTGGTGCCTGGAGCTACCTTACCTTGCAGTCGAATCTATGCTCTTACGGAGGCAGAAAACGCTCATCTCAGAGAATATCTAGATGAGTATCTTGCTAATGGTTTCATTAGACACTCCTAGTCTCCAGTTTCATCAGCTCTTTTTTTCATTCCAAAAAAGGGAGGGGAGCTGCGCATGTGTATTGACTACAGAGCCTTAAACACCGTGACCATTAAGAACAGGTACCCCTTGCCTTTGATCCCTACACTATTAGACCAAATAAAGAAGGCTAAAATTTATACAAAACTGGACTTACGCGGAGCTTACCATTTAGTTAGGGTAAGAAAAGGAGACGAATGGAAGACAGCATTCCGTATTAAATTCAGTCTCTTTGAATACCAAGTCATGCCATTTGGTTTATGCAACGCTCCTGCAGCCTTCCAGTTTTTTATAAATGAGGTTTTACATGAGTTCATTGACATCTGTTGTGTAGTCTACATAGACGATATTCTCATATATTCTGATTCTGAGGAAGAACATGTAAAACAGGTTCGCGCCATTCTTCAAAGACTACTTTTGAACTCACTCTTCGTAAAATTGGAAAAGAGTCTATTTCACGTTACCAAAGTGGATTTTCTGGGCTATATTATTAGCCCAGAGGGAATAGAAATGGACCCTAAAAAGGTAGAAGCAGTAACAACCTGGCCAAGTCCCACTTTTGTGAAACAAATCCAAAGTTTTCTAGTGTTCGCAAATTTTTACCGCAGATTCATTCAGAACTTTTCTCAGGTTATAACACCCATTACCAAGTTGTTGAGAAAAGGAGTCAAGTTTTTATGGTCCCCAGCCGCTGATGAAGCATTTCAAAACCTAAAAAAGAGATTTACCATGGCTCCAATTTTAAGTCATCCAGACCCCAATCTACCTTTTATTGTGGAAGCAGATACCTCTCAATTTGCATTGGGAGGCATTCTTTCACAACGAAATTCTGATACCGGCCAAATGCACCCTATAGCTTATTTCTCAAGAAAATTATCAGAAGCCGAACAAAATTATGCAATTGCTGACAAGGAGTTGTTAGCAATCAAAGCAGTGTTTGAAGAATGGCGTCACTACCTATTAGGAGCTTGTCATCCTGTAACGATTTACACTGACCACAGGAATCTCCAAGCTTTGAGATCTGTAAAGGCTCTCTCTGCTAGGCAACTGCGTTGGTCCATGTTTTTCAATGACTACAATTTTGTAATCACATATCGTCCAGGAAAGGAGAATTTAAAAGCGGATGCTTTATCTAGACTAGGAGAAAAGAGTCCAGATCAACCGGAAGTAGTTCACCCTGTAATCCCAACTTCTTGTTTTCAGGGAAGTTTAACTGTTAGTGACATCATTAACGACATCAAAGAAGCTCTGAAAGAAAAGGAATTGGAGCTTTGGAAAAAAGATCATCCTTTTCTAATTGAGAAAGACAATTTGTTGATGGTCCATGACTTGATCTTTGTTCCAAATGAGAAGATTCAAAGATCCATAATTCATCTTCATCATGATACGGTTCTGTCAGCCCACCCAAGCATTTTGAAGACCATGGAACTCATCAAGAGGAAGTTTTGGTGGCCTTCTATGTCTAAAGACATCAAACAATTTGTGGAAACTTGTAGCATTTGTATCCAGCACAAGTCCTCCCATCAGGCTCCTAGTGGGTTGTTAATGCCATTACCTATTCCTCCTCAACCCTGGCACACTATATCATTAGACTTCATAGTTGAACTACCTGAAACCAAGAAGGGATTCAATACAATTTTGACTGTTGTAGACCAGTTCACCCGAATGGCCCATTTTATTCCTTTAAAAAAGCTTCCTACTGCGTTGGAGCTTGCTCACTTGCTCATGATCCATGTGATAAGACTACACGGAATTCCTTCAGTTGTAATTTCGGATAGGGGATCTCACTTTGTTTCTAAGGTTTGGCAAAAGCTGAGTTCTTTGTTACATATGGAGGTTCGTTTATCCTCTAGTTACCATCCCCAAACCGATGGTTTAACTGAAAGAACTAATCAAACTATTGAACAGTATCTTCGTTGTATGTTACCTAATGTTTCCGAAGAGTGGTCCGATCTGTTAAGTCCTTTGGAGTTTGCCTACAACAACGCAGAGCATTCTTCTATTAAAATGTAGAAGGAATTTAGCACAAACGCTGGTAGCTCACTCGTAGCAACACATATTCACTTAATATTGGCACCGCGAGCATTTGTTTAAAGAGCTTTCGAACGCTCGTGAACACCGCGCTACTTAACCCGTCACATAGGTGACACAGTAACGTTATCGTACCACGCTTAACAATCTCAGCCTGTTCTAGGAGACTTTAATTTCGTCATCATTAGAACCTTGAGCTTTTGATTTATAACGCTAATGGATGTCTGTTTGTTAACGCACGATGCTAGCTAATTTAACTGTGAGACTAATATGTAATGCTACCATGTTTCAGTTACTAGTAGATAAAAATACGTGCAAATAGGTTTTCAATAACGGATAACAATTCCAAATGTGCGCATATAAAGGGTTGTTTTAACTGTCGAATACAGCAAAGTATGAACTTTAACATGATGATGTCAGACAATATATATCTTGAATGTAGTGATTTAAAAATGGTTGTTGTTAAAGTATGAGTAGTGACAGATACCACTTCTTGTTTCATAGATTTCCCAGACGAAGGCCAGTGGGCCGAAATGCATTGGAATATATAGATTGTTGGGAACATATGGATTGTTGTAAAAAGGAATTGAACATCGAATACTAACTATTGAATATCTCCATGAACATATTTTCATAAGTATGAATAAAATACTGCAATGAAAAGCAACTTCAAGTTTGGAAAACTTTATTGACTAAAATTTGCTGGACTATCCAGCACAAATAATCAGTGCCCTTTGTGACACTAGCACTGGTCAGTGCTAGTGCTTTCCTCAGTCTATAGCACATACTCCAAAGCAGGGAGTAGACGAAGGAGCACGATTCACGCCTTTAACCCAAAGACTACCACTGAGCTGTGCACGACTATAATCCTAATCATTCTATTAAAATGTCCCCATTCTTTTGTAATTTCGGTTTTCATCCAAAAAGCATTCCCGAAAACTCCAACAACGACATCAATGATTCCGTACCCACAGTTTATGACTATGTGTCCAAGATATTCACCATTCAGGAGGATGCTAAATTCAACTTGGCCAAAGCAAAAGAATCCCAAAAAGAAGCCAAGGATAAACATCGATCTGAACAACCTCTTTATGAAATAGGTGATAAAGTGTGGTTGAGTACAAAAAATTTGAAATTAAAAGGGAACAGAAAATTTAATCCAAGATTCATTGGCCCCTTTTCCATTGAAAAGGTACTAAACCCGGTTTGTGTTAAATTGACTCTCCCTCGTAAGTATTTGATACATCCAGTCTTTCATGTCTCTCTAATCAAGTCTTTTCATCCCCAAACTCGTATTTCCAAATCTCCGCCTCCTATCATTGTTGAAGGCAACTCAGAATTTGAAGTAAGATCAATCTTGGATTCCAAGAGAGTTAGGGGAAGGCTGTTTTACCTCATAGACTGGAAGGGTTATGGTCCTGAGGAAAGATCATGGGAGCCCCTAGAACAACTTAAAAATGCTCCCAGATTGATTCGGAACTTTCATTTAAGACACCCTGATAAACCAAAACCCATTTCCACAGTTCTTGGGGGGATCTTGAGGAGGGAGTACTGTCATGATTCCACAACTGCCCTTCCTTAAAGACTACATATCCCCTTTAGGCATATGTAGTATTTCCCTTTTGGAAACCCACCCCTGTCCCGTGCGCCCGCACGCTTCAAGTCAGTGTGTTTAGGTGTACAGTATTTCATGCCTTTTCATGCTTTATAACTTATTATGGTCATTTCAAGCATGCTTTGTGCAGGTTTCTGTGTTCCCATTTGTTGTATTTCAGGATTTGGAACCAGCGTTATTATAACTTATTGTGGTTATTTTAAAAGCATGCTTTGTGCAGGTTAAGCATGCTTTGTGCAGGTTTCTGTGTTCCCATGTGTTGTATTTCAGGATTCGAAACCAGCTCTATCAAAGAACCAAGCCTTCGCTCTGAGAAGCGCTCTCTCCCCACATCCCTCGCACGCGCCTTTTTGGTGCGCTTCTGAAGGGATCGGGAAACTTCGATCTCGCGCACGTTCTGTGTGCGTAACCGGGTGGGGCTGGGTGCGGTCCTGTACTTAAACCGCACCCATTTTTCTGGAAGGCGCTTTGCCTTCAGACTTCCATTGAAGAAGGTCGCGTCAGGACTTGGGACCTACCTGAAGGCTTCTCTTTACCGGCAGGACTTCTTCATTGCTCCTCTTCATGGCGCTTCTTCTGCAACCGCAATGATGACCCTAGAAGACAAAGAGGCAGAAAGCTAAGTACTTTCATTTTTTTGTTAAAAGGCGCCCTTCGCAAGAAAGGTCAACAATAATTTTTGGAACTTTAACTCACAGAAGAAAACGCAAGGAAAAGACCTTGGACATTTCTGATTCTGATTCTTTGTATCTCAGTTTACAAAGGAAGAACTTTGTTTAGGATTTCTTGTGTGTAAAATTTAGCGCTATATTTAGATTGCTAATTTAGTTAACACTTGTTGTTAGGTATAGGATTTGTGTACATTTTTTGGTCTCGGTCTCAGCTTATCTTTCCTGAATTTAGAGGAAATTTACAAGAACCCCAAGTCTAGGAAGCAAGAAGTTTATTGCCAGTAAGTGGTAGAATTGTTAGGAAGGTTTTGCGAAAGTCTTTTAATGAATGTAAAGTAATCCATCTCTTTAATTTCCAGCCTAATCCAATTTGAGCATACAAGCCTACAAGCTGACCACTTATCCTAGAAGACACCTGACGACTTCATCTTCGCTTCCTATAAAGAAATACTGGACGAAGGCCAACTTCTTACTGATCGCAGGTAGGGGAACATCAAAACACCCAAACAGAGTCTTAGGTGCCTAGACTAGATTAGTTAAAAGATCTAGAGTAGAATAGGAGAAATATATAGGACCTGAATAGTAAAGTCTTTGTGCTTGTTGCCTCGCAGGTCGACAGCAAGAATCAAGATTCTTCACTTCAACGTCCAGTACCGGCCCTCCTCCCTAATTTCTAGTTAAATTCTTGCTGTTATTTTAGAACCAGTAAGTTTTAGTTAGTAATCAGGGAAGTTGGTCCCTTGCGTCTCTGCGGAATCATCTGCGTCATCCTAGAGGGCATCTGTTCAAGCAAGGTAAGGGACGACGTGGGTAGCTTGACATACAGTGGCCTTTGTGCAATGGTCAGGCTCTAAAGGGGCCATGCACCGGGCCGAGGATTCTCTCATGCCTCTACCAGAGATTACTCATACCTAGGAAGTGGAGCTGCTTCCTACTCTAACGCCAACACCTCCTACCCAAACCATGCTCAAAGGGGCTGAGGACAATCCCACAGGGGTTCCTACCATGGGGAAAATTATGAATTGGTGTCCTCTTACTCAGGTAAAGGTTATTCCATATTTATAAGTCACAATAGAGGGCAGAATAAGATTTTATCTTCACAATTCAAAGTTAATAATGCAGGATGCTTGGGTACTGGAGACATTGCAGAGATTCAAGCTAGATTTATATGTGAATCCATCTTAGGAGGGTCCCCCTTCATCTAATTTTCCCCAGTCAGAAAGTCATTTTATATATTCTGAAACTCAGGAGTTATTCCGGAGAAGGTGATCATTCCTACAACTCCTCACACAAGGGGTTTTGCTAGTACTACATTTCTCATTCAGAAAAAAGGCAGAGATTTCCGCTTAGTTCTGAACCTCAGACAGTTAAATTCTTGAATAGTTTATCACCACTTCAAAATGGAGGGCATTCACCTGCTTAGAGACCTCTTACAGGAGGAGGGTTGGATGGTGTGTCTCGATCTGAAGGACACCTACTTGATGGTTCCAATTTCTTGCCTCATATGAGGTTCCTTTAGTTTTGTTGGCATCAACAGTGGTACAAATTTACCACTGTTCCCTTCAGTCTCTCTTCGGCCCAATGGTGTTTCACCAAGCTCTTACGACCGGTGGTGATGTACCTCAGGGAGAGGGAAGGCTATCTAATAATATATCTAGATGACACCCTCATCTTGACACAACATCAAGACACTGTTCTCCTTCATCTCTCTTGGGTGGTTCACCTCCTTCAGTATTAGGGCTTTATCATCAATTCCAAGGAGTCTCTCTTGATTCCAGTTTAGCAGCTGAAGCTCTGGTGTTTTAAGTGGATTCTATTCTAGACCAGCTCACCCTACAAAAAGTACTGCCATCAAGAGAGAGTTGAGGTGAGCCCTTGTTTCTCTGACAGCATCCTTGAGGATTCTAGCCAGACTTGTGGGTCTTCTTGCATCCTCCATTCAGGCTATTTTTTTGGGCCCTACCAATTATAGTGCCGTACAGAGGCTCAACATCTTTCATCTCCTGCAAAGGCGGTCCTACTTGGAATGCATTCCTTTGTGGGTGGAAGACAGGATGGTGATCTCCTGGTGGCTGAGTTATAAGGTTGCCTGGAACTGCAAGCCCATATTTACCTCTGTTCCGGAGGTAGTCAAAGAGTTGGATGCCAGCAGATGGGGCTAGGGTACACGGTGGGGCTCGGTGGAAGTGGGAGGCAGATGGTCTCCAGAAGAGCTTTGCCTTCACATCAACTGCTTCAAGCTTCTAGCGGGACATTTGCTGGTAAAGGCGCTGCTCCTGCAGAGTGAAATGTTGCATACTACTCTGAATGGACAATATTTTGTCAGTAAGATATATCAACACGCTGGGGGAAAAACGTACTTGTGGCTCCTAGGAGAAATGTCAAAGGACTTTTGGCATTACTGTCTGGAACGTCAAATAAATGTGACTGCCGAATATCTTGTGGTGGACTAGAACTCTCAGTTTCTTCGCAATTCCAGCGATTGAGGCTTCAGCCTCACATGTTGCAGACTCTGAATCAGGTATGGGTCCTGTGTATGATAGATCTATTTGCATCTCACCTGAACACACATCTCCCTCTATTCTACAGCTGAAGGCCAGACTCACAGGCAGTGACTTTGGATGCCTTTCTGTAGTCCTGAACGGGAATTTTCTCTATGCCTTTTCACCATTTGTGAAGATTCAGAGTGTTCTCTCCCAAGTGCGTCGTCACGCTGTGGAGGTAGTTCTGGTGACCCTTTGTTTGAAGGCGCAGTCATGATTCCCTGTAGCGATGTCGCTATTGTGCTAACTTCAGATGCAAATTTAGTCCTTCAATGAATTTTTTCCTAACCCAATGGGGATTCCTGACCCTTTGGTGGTCGAGGAGTGGTTGCCTTTAATGGCGTGGATAATTTCAGGGGACCGTGGCAGGCTCTTTTCTTCTTATCTCAATCCTGGGTCCCAGTATCCATAGAAGGCATGCTGCAACATTACGCTATTGTGCCCATAGGTGTAGTGAATGAGTGTGGATCCCTTGGAGATAAGCGAGCAGATGAGCATGGCAAAGGCTCAGAGGGCGGAAAACTGCTAATTTGATCCTGTTGTGGAATTGTTTTTAATTGACTGTTATTTTACTTGAATGAGCTGTGTTAAAGCTCAAGGGGCTATCTTCTTTTTAAAAACATCGCTTATTCTGCACTTGCACTTTTTAGGCAGCCATCTTGGTCAGCACCTTAGTAGCTACACCACCTCTTGGGAACTACATAAGGGGCAGATGACCAGACCGCGCTGCGGTAAACTTTTGTCATTACAAGCACTGCGAACGCTCGGAGGGCAGAAAACTGCTAATTTGATCCTGTTGTGGAATTGTTTTTAATTCACTGTTATTTTACGTGTGTGAGCTGTGTTGAAGCTCGGGGTCTATCTTCTTTTTGAGAACAACACTATTTCTGCATTTGCACTTTTTCAGCAGCCATCTTGGTCAGCACTCTAGTTACTACACCATCTCTTGGGAGCTATATAAGGGGCGGATGACGCAACCGCACTGAAGACAACTTTAGTCATTACGAGCACTGCGAAGGCTCTGAGGGCTGAAAACTGCTAATATGATCCTGTTGTGGAATTGTTTTTAATTCACTGTTATATTACTAGTGTGAGCTGTGTTAAAGCTCAGGGGGATTATCTTCCTTTTAAAAACAACGCTAATTCTGCACTTGCACTTTTTAGGCAGCCGTCTTGGTCAGCGCTCTAGTAGCTACACCATCACTCGGGAGCTACATAAGGGGCGGATGATGCAACCGCACAGCGGAAGCGCACAGTGGGCACGCTGCTGGCATGTCAAAGGCGCTCCAGCTGCATGAGCGTCTGCGCCCGTCTGCATCTGTTCGGGGCCAGGGGCCACAACCCCTGGATCTTTTTCTACAAATAATTACTTTTATAACTCAGATCATCTCCGACAGCTAAAGGGTCCAATTAAGGACAACTGTTCACATTCTATTGATCCTTGTAGTATGGATATCGGCTGTTCCCACTGCTCCTTCAAATTTTCACTGTTTTCTCATATCTCCCGCCCCATCAGAAATCATATAAAATGCTTTTGTTAAATTGTAGGTCACTGCCTAAACATGCAGTGGAAATCTCTATTGTGTTAGAGGAAGAACGTCCAGAAGTTTTGTTTTTAACAGAAACTTGGCTCAATACAGAATCCGATCCCAATCTTGTTCAAGCCCTTCCTCCTGGGTACCTTATCCAGAGGCTAGACCGGGTCTCAGGTAAAGGGGGCGGGATCGCCATCATTTATAAAAGCCAACTTACCTGCCGTAGTTCCATAGGCCCACTACCAGACTGTGAGAGCCTCTCATTTATGATAGGCTTCACAACCTTGCTTACTTTGTCAGGTATTTTAATCTATCGTCCTCCTGGGGCATTGGATACATTTTGCTAATTATTGCCTGATTTGGCTACAAACCTATCCAGTGCCCCTGCAAATTTTACATTCCTAGGCAATTTTAACCTTCGCTTTGATGACCCCTCACATGTGGCTGCAGAGGAGATCATTAATGATCTTACGGCGTATCAGTTTAAACAAAAGGTTATTCATCCAACCCATGCGAAAGGTCACCTATTAGACCCTATTTTCTGCAACATGGATGAATTACCAGGAAGGGACCCCATTCAAGTGCCCTTGTCCGATCACTTTCCTTTTCCATTTATCTGGACCCCCACTAGTGCTACCCCATCTACCAGGCCGGTCAGAATCCTGTCCCGTCTTTTACCTAAACTCCCCTTAAAAAAGTGGATCTTGGTCTTAGAAAATACCAAGCCAGTCCCTGATTCAGATCCTATTATTGCTAATGAAAACTTTACTAAATGGATGGAGAGTTCATTAGACCGGAATGTCCCGAAGAAATGGACACAGGTTAAAGTAGGGATCAATAGAATGGCACAGCATTCTCCTAAGCTCCGTGAGCTAAAAGAAACCTGCAACAGACTCGAAAGAAGTTGGCGAAAGGATTTCTCCTCAATCAAGAAAGTGGAATATAGGGAATGTCATTAAAATGTATAATGCTGAAATCAAACTGTCCCAAGCCTTGTATTATGAAGAAAAAGTTTCCCTGGCAGCTAATTCTCCTCGCAAAATCTTTTGCATTGTGAAAAAACTGCTTAGAGCCCCCCTATCTCCAGTTATATCTGGCGCTACCGGCTTATGATGTAACAATCTGGCAGATTTCTTTTATGACAAAATTCATACCATCTATACGTCATTCCCCTTGCAAACATCAAACATAGAATATCAGTCCTCAGAGCAGGGAACACTATTTGGAGGTAATTCCCTTGATGGACAGAGTCATTTAAAACCATCTTGGCGCTCGTGAAGTCGGAGTCGCCTAGAGACCCAGCTCCACCTAGTATTTTAAAACTAGCATATGGAACTGTCACCCCTATTATATTGGAGTTGATTAATGCCTCCATTTCTACTGGAGTAGTTTTCCTCCATGGAAATGTGCAATGGTAAAGGCATTGTTAAAAAAGCCTAGTCTTGAGCCTGATCTCCTGGGAAACTATTGTGCCATCTCGCTTCTCCCAGGGATCAGTAAAATGGTGGAAAAGCGCGTTAATTCAGTACTTTCTGCTTTCTTAGAGTCCCACAATCTTCTCCATCCTTCACAGACTGGCTTTCGACCTCTACAGGGAACAGAAACTGCCCTTCTAGTGGTAGCTGAAGAGACCAAGAAAATTCTGGATGCCAGAGGCACCACTGCCGCCATCCTTTTGGACCTCAGTGTAGCCTTCAACACCGTTAATCACCAAATCTTAGTTCACAGACTCAGAAACTTCGGGGTGACTGGGAAAGACTTAGTATGGCTGCAATCATTCTTGGAAGTTAGATTCTTCCAGGTTTTCGAAGGTAATGCGACCTTCAAATGTATGCCCCTCCGCTGCGGGGTTCCGCTGGGATCGTCCCTAAGTCCCACCCTATTCAATGTTTATATGAGCCCGCTAGCGGAGATCGTGCTTCCATTTGGGGTTCACATAGTGACCTATGCTGATGACACTCAGCTGGTTGTGGCACTGAATCATTTTGACAATTTCTCTCTTGGCCTTCGACCTTGCCTGGAGAAGGTAGCCAAGTGGATGAATCACTCATATTTGAAATTGAATGGAGAAAAGACAGAGATGATGCTTCTATGAATCCTTCCATTTTCTAAGGAGAAGTAATGTGGCCAGCCTGCCTGGGCTCCTTGCCTGTTCTCAAGCACCAGATAAAAAGTCTAGGTATCTGGCTTGATCGAGATCTGAGCTTTAAGGTACAGACGCGGAATGTGGCGGCTTCCTGCTGCGGCATCCTAAGGATGCTTCGGAAAGTCATCCCTCTTCTTCCCCTACTTGCAAGAAGGCTTATGGTCCAGTCACTCATTCTTTCTCACCTGGACTATGGAAATGTTTTTAGGTGCCCCATGGGCTACCATCTCAAAACTCCAGACTGTGCAAAATTGCGCAGCGTGGATGCTTGGGATCTTGAATCGTCAATCTGCGAAACCATCCCTGAAATCATTTAATTGGCTCCCTATCCAGGAGGGAGTTAATTTTAAGGCCATGTGTATTGTCCACAAGATGCTATCAGGGAAAGGACCATCCATCAACCGCTCCATTGTCCTGCCTTACCTTTGCGAATAGACGCCTGCGTTCAGACGACCTGCATATTGCAGTAGTTCCCCGTATCAACAAGACTAGAAGTGGGGGCTGCCTGTTCTAATAAAATGTCGCCAGGATGTGGAATACTCTTCCACTCCCATTACGCAGGGAATCCAATCATTTTGCCTTTCGTAAACTTCTAAAAACTTTGCTCTTCCCCTGATGTGGTTGGGGTGTCTACTGTTTAAGAAATGCTTTTGCATTTCATTTCATTTCATCTTGCTGCACAGAGCTTGGCCTACAGGTCGAATCACAATTCCTGATCCGCCATCTCAGCTAATCACCCAAATTTATCAAGTAAACCGGTGGGAAAACATCTGTTGGTATGCTAGCTCTAAGGGGTTTTAGGATGGTTTATTTCCCAAATCAAAGTATTATGTCCTGTGGGATGCTGATGTGATTCTTCATTTTTTACAGACATGGCCTGCAAATGAAGATCACACAAGGAAGCAGTTATCGGCTAAATTAACCCTACTTCGGTGTCTTATTTCCTGTTGACGAGCATCCGATGTCAAGGCCCTTGATATGCAGGTGGCGTATCATACTAAGACGAATTCCCATTGTGTAAATGACCCAGCTTTCCCTGACAATCAGAAATTGTGTGTGGTTAAATGGATGGACGGAGCGTTGACAATACAAACACTCACCCCCAGTCAACTGATCTGGGTTTAATCCATCACCGTTCTTTAGCTTACTCTACCACCCCAGTTAAGACATGGCCATATGAAAATCAGTCTGACCCTGTGCCTCATGGGAACAGTCCAGCCCGAACTGCCAAGCCATGTCTTCCCTGGACCGGAATCCAGCTTCCCAGGACCAGTTTCTGGCATTACAACCGTCTTCAGCCGGGCTTGCTTGAATCCAGTGGCAAAGTGAGCAAGGGACTCACGTCTGAGCATACCCTGCCAACTTAGGGCGAACAAAGAAAAACCAAAGGAGGATGATGGACGGAGCGTTGACAATACAAACACTCACCCCTAGTCAACTGATCTGGGTTTAATCCATCACCGTTCTTTAGCTCACTCCACCACCCCAGTTTAGACATGGCCATATGCAAATCAGTCTGACCCTGTGCCTCATGGGAACAGTCCAGCCCGAACTGCCAAGCCATGTCTTTCCTGGACCGGAATCAAGCTTCCCAGGACCGGTTTCTGGCATTACAGCCGTCTTCAGCCGGGCTTGCTTGAATCCAGTGGCAAAGTGAGCAAGGGACTCACGTCTGAGCATACCCTGCCAACTTAGGGCGAACAAAGAAAAAACCAAAGGGGAAGATGGACGGAGTGTTGACACTACAAACACTCACCCCCAGTCAACTGATCTGGGTTTAATCCATCACCGTTCTTTAGCTCACTCCACCACCCCAGTTCAGACATGGCCATATGCAAATCAGTCTGACCCTGTACCTCATGGGAACAGTTCAGCCCGAACTGCCAAACCATGTCTTCCCTGGAACGGAATCAAGCTTCCCAGGACCAGTTTCTGGCATTACAGCCGTCTTCAGCCGAGCTTGCTTGAATCCAGTGGCAAAGTGAGCAAGGGACTCACGTCTGAGCATACCCTGCCAACTTAGGGCGAACAAAGAAAAACCAAAGGGGATGATGGACGGAGCGCTGACAATACAAACACTCACCCCCAGTCAACTGATCTGGGTTTAATCCATCACCGTTCTGTAGCTCACTCCACCACCCCAGTTCAGACATGGCCATATGCAAATCAGTCTGACCCTGTGCCTCATGGGAACAGTCCAGCCCAAACTGCCAAGCCATGTCTTCCCTGGACCGGAATCAAGCTTCCCAGGACCGGTTTCTGGCATTACAGCCATCTTCAGCCGGGCTTGCTTGAATCCAGTGGCAAAGTGAGCAAGGGACTCACGTCTGAGCATACCCTGCCAACTTAGGGTGAACAAAGAAAAACCAAAGGGGATGATGGACGGAGCGCTGACAATACAAACACTCACCCCCAGTCAACTGATCTGAGTTTAATCCATCACCGTTCTTTAGCTCACTCCACCACCCCAGTTCAGACATGGCCATATGTATTAAGGCCTATGAAGCTTGTACTCACAAAGTTTTCAGGGACAATGCTGAGCAGTTGCTTATTTCTCCCCAACAGCCCTTTGGTCTGGTCTCTTTAGCGATGCTGGCCTGGTGGCTCTTAGCTGCAGCAGGAATCAATGTGTCCATCTTTGTTGCCCATTCGGTTCATGACACCATGGCGTCCCAGGCCTTCTCCACGTAAGTTAGATTGGAGGATATTATGGCGGCCACCGACTGGTTATCTGATTCCACTTTTAAAATATTTTATCATAAACCTATTGAGGATGTGGCTTCAACAGTGGTTGCAAAGTTTACACAAGCATAATGAGAAGCTTCCGGTCCTGCCATAGAATAAAACATTTTCTAGCTAGTGCATCAAGAATTTTTAAGTCTGTTAAGTGTTGCTTGAACATGAAACACCTTGAAAAAACAAGAGACAAGAGGGTTTGTGGAACAGTTTGTTTAATTTAACAAAGCGTCCGGGAGAAAAGTTACAGTTGCAGGGTCTGAGTACTGAATCAATTTACAGTCGGTCTGTGGTCTCTTTTTATACAATTTCTCGTGGACAATAAAGTATTTCAGGAGGTCCATGTATGGTAAGGAATGTAAGCTGCTGCCTTTAGAGTTACAACTTAATTGTCTGAATGAAAGTATCAGTGGGCCACAATTTTGCGTTGACACAATGTGGCCAGTGGGTAATATGTCCAGATGTCTGACACAGTGAGTGCGTGATCACTGTGTGTGCTGTGTCCTGATTGGCTATATGTTCCTACCTCATGTGGCATCTGACTTTATGGTGTTTTTGGGAGCGTGCATACCCCTCCGGCCATGTGTGATTTATGGGGGCCAATCTCCCTGGACCATTGTAGTGTTGCTGCGCCTGTCTGTGGGATTGATCCAGGGTTTCCTTTTTGTCTGCCGGCTACATTCCACCTCACCTGTCACCTATCAATCAATGACCTCGGGCCTAGGTCTCAGAGCCTGAATAACTACATATTTGCGAATCAGAATAGATGTGGAGTTCACAGCGAATTTGTTAGTAAAAATTTGATTTCATTCTCACACTTAAATGTATCGTTTTTCATATTAGCATCAGAATTCTTCATATTAACTTAAGGACACGGAGGCGAGGATTATCCCACCCAGAGCATATTATACAATGGTTATTGTCGTTAGGATATTGTGTTGATTTAAATTTCCTTGTGCATTCTGTGGGTCTTGTTCCATTGATCATCTGGGTGTAAACACGTATCGATCTATACTGATGAGGTCTCCTCCGGACAGGGGCTGGTGATGTCTCTGTGTTGGGATTAGGGGATAACATTTAAACAATCACTTCATCAG
Organism: Lissotriton vulgaris; assembly: GCF_964263255.1. Lineage (NCBI taxonomy): Eukaryota > Metazoa > Chordata > Amphibia > Caudata > Salamandridae > Lissotriton > Lissotriton vulgaris. The sequence goes on from NC_141699.1 coordinate 1,072,461,883, forward strand.
TGTGTATAAACATAAGGGGGAATGTTCAATGTTTTTTTACTTCCTTCCTTCCTGTTAAATGAGGGCCTTCTTTGGATGAAAAAGGTGGTTCTTTAATTAGTAATCAGAGTGTGAGAGTAGTCCGATTAGGAGAAGGTGTAAGTGAATATGTTCATGCCCAAGTAATGATCATACTTGGTACTCTATAGGTCAGTTGAGGCGTCTAATCAAACTAAGTGGTCCTAGTACAGCTTGCAAGTATCAAAAAAGAGAGTCAGGAGTGCGTTTGAGATAGCAAGGTGGTGCAAGTCATGCTAGACCAAACCACAAGCTGGTCTCACCTTCGCAGGGCCCTGCTGTCTAAATTGGAGATAGAGAGTGGAAATCTCAGTGATGGTGTGATAAAAGCGGACTGGCTGAGTTGTTAAAAACAAATTGTGTGTTGTACTCATCTGTGTGATTTGGACTGAGAGATGTCCAATTTCTTTACTGGATTTCTTTACGTGGTCAGCTGGTAATAAATCTGCTTATAGTGAGTGCTCACAATCAGCCCTTATTTGGAACATGTGCGTCTTGCTTGATGCTTGATGCTGGCAAGGTTTCATGGGTAGTCTGATGGAGAAACGTTTTCTATTTCTCAATCTTTGGGTGCAATCATTAAATAACACCAGCCACTAGTCATATAGACCTTTCATGGTCGATGAAGAGAAATGAGGAACAATCATCTACATTAATAATACATTATTAAAGACTCTAAATTCAGTCAATAAAGAGAGCTAGTGTTTTATTTTCTTTTTTTTTTTTTTTAAAGTATTTTTTATTTGCATCAAAAGTACACAAGAACCAAAAAAAGCAAATCAAAAATATACAAAAGTCACATTTAGGCATTCCATTAATCCCAAACGAAAATACGGTCATATAAAAAAAAAAAAAAAAGAAAAGAAAGAGGAGTCAAGTCATAAAATTTATATAGCGCACTACATACCCAGGGGGTTTCAAGGCGCTTAGGAAGGGGAGGAGGATTATTTGTCAAATATCCACGTTTTAAGCTGCTTTCTGAACGCTAGGTGATTCTGGGTGAGGCGAAGGTAAGCGGGGAGTGAGTTCCATGTTTTGGCAGCCAGGTATGAGAAGGATCTGCCTCCCATGGTAGTCTTGTTGATGCGAGGTACAGTGGCGAAGGCTTGGCTGGAAGAGCGAAGTTGGCGGGAGGGGGTGTAGAAGGACAGTCGAGAGTTGAGGCAATCTGGTCCGATGTCGTAGAGTGATTTGTGTGCGTGGGTAAGCAGTCGGAAAGTAATCCTCTTATTGACGGGTAGCCAGTGGAGGTCTTTAAGGTGACCAGAGATGTGTTCGTTGCGTGGGATGTCTAATATGAGCCTGGCTGAGGCGTTTTGGATTCGTTGTAGTTTCTTCTGGAGTTTAGCGGTGGTACCTGCGTAGAGGGTGTTTCCATAGTCCAGTCGGCTCGTGACTAGAGCGTGGGTGACTGTTTTCCTTGTTTCGGAGGGGATCCAGCGAAATGTTTTTCTGAGCATGCGAAGAATGTTAAAGCAGGAAGAGGATACGGCGCTGACTTGTCTGTTCATTGAGAGTGAAGAATCCAGGATGACGCCAAGGTTCCGTGCGTGGTCTGTCGGGATGGGTGCATTTCCGAGGGCTTCCGGCCACCAGGAGTCGTCCCATGCAGAGGGGGATTTACCTAAGATGAGGACTTCTGTTTTGTCTGAGTTCAGTTTCAGACAGCTTTGTTTCATCCATTCGGCGACTTCTTTCATTCCTTCGTGTAGGTTAGTTTTGGCGGTGCTGGGGTCCTTGGTGAGAGATAGGATCAGTTGAGTGTCATCCGCGTAAGAGATGATGTTGAGGTTGTGTTGGCGGGCGATGGCCGCGAGGGGGCTCATGTATACGTTGAAGAGGGTGGGACTGAGTGATGATCCTTGTGGTACGCCGCAGATGATTTCAGAGGCCTCGGACTTGAATGGTGGGAGGCGGACTCTCTGGGTTCTTCCGGTGAGGAACGAGGTGATCCATTCCAGTGCCTTTCCTTGGATTCCGATGTTTCTGAGGCGTTGTAAAAGGGTGCTGTGGCAGACTGTGTCGAAGGCTGCAGAGAGGTCGAGGAGGATGAGGGCGACTGTGTCTCCATTGTCCAGTAGAGTTCGAATGTCGTCTGTTGCTGCGATGAGGGCGGTCTCAGTGCTGTGTTTGGCTCGGAAGCCAGATTGTGAGGGGTCGAGTGATTTGTTGGCTTCGAGGAAGGCGGCGAGCTGGTTGTTGACAGCTTTCTCGATGACTTTGGCCGGGAATGGAAGAAGCGAGATGGGGCGGTAGTTTTTGAGTTCGGTGGGGTCTGCTGTTGGTTTTTTCAGAAGGGCGGTGAGTTCAGCGTGTTTCCAGTCTTCTGGGAAGGTAGCGGAGTTGAGGGAGCAGTTGATGACGTCTCGGAGGTGCGGAGCTATGACGGAGTCTGCTTTGTTGAAGATGTGGTGAGGGCATGGGTCTGTGGGGGATCCAGAGTGGATGGAATTCATCAGGCGGATGGTGTCCTCAGTGGAGATTGGGTTCCAGGCGTTAAGGGTGTTAACGGGGGGAAGATGGTCAGCTGATGGTAGGGTGGGTTGGCTTCCGGGTTGGTTGTCAAAGCTGTTGTGGATGTCAGCAATCTTGTTGTGGAAAAAAGAGGCTAGGGAATCGCAGAGGGTTTGAGAGGGGGTGATGTCGTTGGAGTTGGCCGAGGGGTTGGAAAATTCCTTGACGATGTTGAAAAGTTCCTTGCTGTTGTGGGCGTTGTTGTCAAGTCGAGATTGTCAAGTCGAGTTGTCAAAGAGAAAAAGAAAGAAAAGATGCCATTAATTTACGACATAAATGTTCCCCAGATTTTGTCCATTTTTTGTTTAGCCCGAAGGCCCTTTGAATTGGCAAGAGTGGTCTCCATAGCATAGATTTCTTTAACAAAGCTCCACCATTCCATAACAGTTGGTGTATTTTTCTGAATCCAAGCTCTGGCAATAATAAGTCTTGCACACAAAATTAAAATGTTCAACAAATCATTAAATTCATTTTGACCCACGCATGTACCAATCTGTACATCAGTTGAGGAAAAAGAGATTGGTTGATTAAGTCTATCCGAAACCACCTTAAGTATACCACTCCAGTAATCTTTAAGCATTGGACAAAATAGAAACATGTGAGTGATATCAACCACCGCTTAGATCGCATTTAGGGCATTTCGTCCGTTCAGTAAAATTATTATTCCTTGTCCATTTAAGAATTCTCTCTGGGGTATGATACAGTTGGCATATAGATTTAAACATTTGCAACTTAAGGCTAGAGGAATGAACTGACATATCTAAGCTCTTAAAAGATAAGGTAATTAGATCAGGTGGTATATTTGCAGCTAGCCTTGTATTCCATTTCGCAGTTAATTTTATTAAATCGTTAGTATAAAAGACCGCAAATAATTTGTATCCTATACTAATCAAAGCTTGGTCTGATTCTCTATAAATACAATCCCAAAAGTCTGAATCTATTATCATATTAAGTTCTAATTTTTTCACTAAATAATCCTTAATTTGAAAATATTTAAACCCAGCCAGTTCAGATACATTATAGCATTGCCTCAATTTTTCAAATGTCATAAACCCTTGATGATCATACAGGTCTCCCAATGATCTAATACCAGATTCTGAATATAGTCTGCATATTGATTCATGAAAAATTGAAGGAAATCCTGGATTACCCCAAAGAGGTGTTTTATAATGAAAGTAAGAGGCATTACATTTCATCATGATGGAGCGGCAAATATTAACAGTATCTCGTATAGTCTTAAACTTAACCCTTTTAAAATATTAGGGTCATTTAATCTGTAAATAAACATAGTGGCATCTTGTCCTAACAGAAATTTATGAAAATACAAACATTTATCCAGAATTGTTAAACTACGAAAACGAGTTAGGAAAGCCGACCAATAATAAAGTTTGAAGTCTGGAAGAGCCAAACCTCCTTGACTAAAAGGAAACTTAAGTGAGGAGATTGCCCGTCGGGCCTTTTTATATCCCCATATAAAGCTACTACTAATCCCTTCTAATCTGACAAAATAAGAGTTATTAACACGTAGAGGAATTGCCCGAAATAAATATAGAAATTTAGGTAGAATTTTCATTTTAATTAGATTTATACGTCCGATAATATTAAGGGGAAGTTTGTGCCATTTCTTAAATTGCATATGTTGCGACCTTACAGATACCTGAAATAGAGGTAGGAAGATGATGATTTGCAACAATTTGAGTCTTAATAATGTTAAGTTTGTAACCAGAGACTGATCCGTATTTATTTGCTTCGATAGAAATACCTTTCAAAGCTTGAGGTACATCCGAGGAAAACACTGCTACATCATCTGCATATACCGTGATATCCAATTTATTTAAACCATTAAAAAATGGATTAATTAAAGTCTGACGTTGGAGAGCAATTAAAAAAGGTTCCATACCCAGAGCGAAAAGCAGGGGTGATAAAGGACACCCCTGTCTTGTCCCCCTCTTGATTGGAAACATAGGAGAGTATTTCCCCATGTAAGATATTTTACCCATTGGGTTGTCATAGAGTGATTGAATCCACCTCAACATTGACCATTAATGCCAAATGCATGTAGGGCTGGCCATAAAAAGCCCCACCCAACTCGGTCAAATGCTTTTTCTGCATCTAGTAAGATCATACCGAGTGGGGCGGACTGTATCCGTGCAGCATCAAAAGCAGAAATGGCCATATTAATGTGCGCTGTTGTATCACGTTTGGGTATGAATCCATGTTGTTGGGAAGATACTAGTTGAGACATAACTGGTGCAAGCCTAATGGCCAATATTTTAGCAAAAATCTTGGCATCGCTATTAATAAGTGAGATTGGTCGATATGATCCCCTCTCATGAGGTACTTTACCCTTTTTTAAGAAAAAAATGATTTGAGTTAGATTCCAAGATTTAGGTGCTTGTTGTCCATTACCAATTGCCCGGATCACTTCCAATAATAAAGGTATTAATTCCTCAGCACAGCATTTGTATAGTTCCAGAGGAATAGAATCCTCCCCTACTGCTTTCCCTGTTGCTAAGGAGTTAATAGCCTCTCTAATTTCTTTTACTGTGATGTCTTCCTCTAGTTGTTTTGTTTGTTGTGGTTTTAAGACATTTACTGTGTTAAGTTCTATATACTTTTTAACACTATCTTCCGAGGTTACATATTCTGGAGTATATAAAGCTTGATAGTAAGAAGCAAATTGTAGCTGTATAGATTTAGAATTGCTAACCAGTTGATCATTGTCTCCTTTGATTTCTTTAACTATGTTCTGTGCGCGATATTCGGCAACTCTATAACCCAAAAGTTTACCAATTTTATCTGCATTTTCATACTGATCAAGCTGATATTTTTTTAATTTATTAATGCTTTTAGTTCTAAGAAGATCTTTGAGTATATCTGAAATCAGTGCCTCATCAGACAAAGCTGTTGATAACTGAAGTTCAATATCACGTATTTCACCAAGCCTTTTCTCATTCAGAATTCGGTGTTCTTTATTTTGATGCCATATATATTGCTGTGTAAAACCACGTATGCTAGCTTTACAGGCGTCCCATACTATTAAGGGTTGACTAGACTGAATATTGATATCAATGAATTGTTTCAGGTGTTCTTTAAGTTGACTCACAAATCCATTGTCAGAAAATAAAAATCTAGGAAATGAGAAAAGTCGTGGAGAAGAATCTTCAGGTGTAATCTCAAAAGTAATAGAAATTGGGTTATGATCTAGCTAGTGTTTTATTTTCAAACATTTTAGTTGTTTATCTATTTATTCATTAGGCAAATTCCAGCATTAAAAGTTAATATAATTCATCAATCGATCTTTGATTATAATATAGATTAGGATATTGGTTAGAATCACCATCAGTATAGTAATAATACAAGTGTATTCCATAAAGGAAAGCTCCCTATTCTATATAAACTGGGATTATGAGAGGAAAGGTGTCAGTTCAGATACCCACAAAGAGTTCTGATGAGAGTGAGAGATCAATGTGTAAGCATACCGCTTTTGCAAATCAGACTGAAAATGTATTCACATTCATAACTCGGCAGACATATAGAATTAAACTAAATTACCTCTTATGTAGAGAAGTCTAAGAGATCAAAGATGATTCTTTAGTCAGAATGCAAGGAAATAACATTTCTATAAAAACACAAATGTAATGTTGCAACATTATTTTCTTTCAGCTTCTTCATCCACCAATAGTATTCAGCAGACTCCTGGTAACAGATTCACTCCCCATGCTCCTACCAGAGCATAATCAACTTTCAGACATTAGTCCTTGAAATGATACAGCGTTGTTTTCTTGTGGTCCAAAACGTCTTCCCATGAATCATCCTTCCTGTCCTTTTCATCTCCTCCTGGTGAGAACCTCACTAATGCAAAACAAATGTCTATTCACTAGATAACATTGTGGGTTCTGAAGTTGCAGCAGCTGCAGCAAAAGAGAAAAATAAGATCTTGCACAAACATATTTAATGTGAAACCAGGCCTTTCAGTGCCAATACATTATTTGCATTTAACATGGCATCAGCAGTTAGGCTCACTTAATTCAGCACTTTAACTACGTGCAGGCCTACAATATTTAAGTATCGTTATCACTAGCACAAAATAAAAGTAGTAGGGCCAGATGTACGACCACAGCAAATTGTGACCCGCCATTTGTGAGTCGCAAAATGCTATGTACAAACAGTGTCTGAGACACTGTTTGCGATTCCCAATGGGGTAGCAAATTGCATGCCTCATGAATATTAATGAGGCTGTCGCAATTTGTGACACCATTGGGAATGACTAGCACTCCCAGGGATGGTGGCCTGCTAGGGTCAGCAGACCTCCAAGTCTGGGACTGCTTTTAAAAAAAGCAGTTTAAAAAAAAAATGCAGCCCGTTTTCCTCAAAGGAAACCGGGATGCATTTAAAAAAAAAATTAAACTTTTCCGTTTCATTTTTGCCCTTAAAAAATATTTGCGCATGCATCCACAAAGGGGAAGACTCCTTCCCGTTTTCAAGTGCTTTACCACCTTACTTTCATCAACATCAAGTTGACAAGCACGAGCCAGGAAAATCCACCTCCTGGAGAGATTTTTCCTCGTTCACGATCGTCAACTTAAAGTTGGCGAGCCTGAGCGTGGAAAATCAACCTCCCGGCGAGAATTCTCAATGCGGGTGGTCAGGTTTCTTATTGCGAGTGGTCGCGTATGCTCGTGTTGAGAAACCGCCCGTTCGTGTTGAGAAAGCTGCCACCTAAGTAAAAATGTACTCGAGCAGCAGAATGGATGCAGCGCCCGCTTGCACTGTGCATGGTGCCATTCACGATGATTGCACAGTGCGGACAACTGCCACTGAAAATCACTGTTGGCGTTTATCTACAGAAACTCAGCCACTTGATGGGACTACGCTTAGCGCAGCAGTTTTTTTGCACTTTGCGGAGTTCGCATAGCAGAACTCTGCGAACTCCACCCAGGCTTAGTGTAAAGGCAAATGATCCTCAGGTCAGCGGGAAGGCCCGCTTGAACAAAGGTCGCTATGTGAAGGATATAGGAGTGGGTACACAAGACCACACACCAGGCGCAGGTGGCTCAGGGGCAGGGGTAAAAAAGTAGGGCAGTGTATGTGGGGTAGGGGTGACAGAGCTGGGCAAGGAACAAACATGATTGTCTTTATAGGGTCTGAAAAGTCTGTGGGGGAAAAAGGACGACAAACAAGTTGTTAAGGCAAAGGAAGTGGGAAGACAAATAAGCTGGAGAGTAAGGAGTTGAAAATTAATAAATTGCCTTATGTGGTGACATCGAAGCCCTTGGGGAGCACATCTCATGGCATCCACAAAAGAGAAAATATGGAAGGAAGAGTTCAATGAATTGATGAAGTTGCTGCACAGAGAGCTATGGTGAAAGGAAGTGTCCAAGGAAGAAGAATTTGAGCTGTCAATGCGTCTGAAGGTCCCTGTAACTATTGAGAATTGGAAGGCAGCTTTCCTTATCTACACTAGCGTGTATTGTGAAAAGTATCCGGAGAGGTCAGTCGCAGTGTTTAAATACATGGACGTTATTAGAAAGGCACAAATAAATTATGCGGGATACACATGGATCTAGTACCATGAGGGGCTCTAGGTCCATATGGCATTTGATTCAGAAACTTAATGGGGTGAGATTGATATGGACCTTTGGCAGCTTACAATGGGCCTGCCAAGTTTGGTAAAACAATTTTCATGGCAAGCGGTTTGCAGATAGTGTATCGGCCATTTCAGGGGCACCACACCAGAGAAGGGGTGGGGGAGCAGGTAGAGGTCAGATCAACCAATGGTGCACTTACTGGGACTACAATAAAGGGAGCTGCGTGAAGGAATACTGCAAATTCCTTCATCAGTGCTCCACAGGCAGACACTCACTGACCAACTGTTTCGGGGTGGGGGTCAGCCCGAAACATTGCATGGCAGGGTCAGCAGCAGGGGTACAGTGGGGCTTAGCAGACACATGCATAGGGCTACAGGTCAGGGAGGGGAGGTCAAGGACCTACAGGGAAGTGCTTGTAAGCCAAATTAAGGTGGATTGGTTTTTTGTCTGGTGACATATGACAAACAGGATGATGCCAGCAGTTTGCTGCATGGGTTTAGGTAGGGTTTCAGACTGGGGTACAAGGGCCCAAGGATGAGACGTTGGGTAGGTAATTTGAAATCAGCTACTGAGCACAAGCAGGCAGTGTGCGACAAGTTGCACAAAGAAATTCAGGACGGTAAGATCGCAGGCCTTTTGACGATTGGCCAATGACTGACTTGATTGTATCTCCCATCAGGTGGCACTCAAGAAAGAATCAGGAAACAGTTCAGACTGATTCAACACTTGTCTTGGCCGGAAGGCCAGTCAGTGAATGACTTTATTTCTGAGGATCAGGTCATGGTCACTTAATCATCAGTGGACATGGCCTAATTGGCCTTGTCTCTAGTTGGGGAAGGTCAACGGGGGCACTTATGGCAAACAGTGACATTAAATCTGCCTTCCGTTTGTTGCCAGTACACCATGCTGAATTTCAGCTGTTGGGAATACAGTTTGAGTGTGAATGGTAAGTGGATAAAGCACTACCAATGGGCTGCTCTATCTAGTGTGCCCTGTTTGAATGCTTCAGTACCTTTTTACACTAGCAGTTTATCAGCTGTATGGGCTACAAGCATGTCACATTTTACCTAGATGACTTCTTTTTTGTGGGGACCTCTGGTTCTACAGACTGTCGGCGTGCACTGTCAAGTTTCCAGGAGCTCATGGGGGACCTCGAAGTGCCATTGGCACCTGAAAAGACAGTAGGGCCCACACCAGTTATCTAATTTCTGAAAATCGAAATAGACTCCGGGATAATGGAAGCCAGGCAATCTGAAAATAAGAAACGGAACATGCAACAGTTGCTGGATGCACTGTCTCCTCTCCCATTCAGATTTCTAGAGGCACAAGACAAGTGTGCACCATTGCTATGTGGCTTGGCTGAGGATCCCTGACTTAGTGCTCTTTGTGAGTATCATGGCAACAGAAGCATACGCTTCCCCAGCTATAATCTCCTTGTCTCTGCTTATGCGGATGACATGCTATTGTACATAGGGATACGGACACTAATCTTTCTCCAGTTATACGAGAGGTGTTGCGATTTGGCAGCAAGTCGAGCCTTAAAATTAATTGGGATACATCTAAAATCGTCCCATTAACCCAGGTCACAAAGCAGACGGCCTTAGAATATCCCCTTCAATGGACATCCGAACCAGTCATATATCTGGGTATACAGGTCCACTCTGACGCGGAACAAGAACTCAGGGCAAATTATGGCAGGACTATTAATAAATTGGAAGAAGATATAGAAAGGTGGATTCACCTTCCTCTCTCACTTGTGGGGTGTGTTTCCTTGATGAAAATGATAATACTTCCCAGATCCCTTTTTCTCTTCTTTAACATGCCGGTGGTTGTACCCCAACATATTTTTAAAACAAGACGAACACTGTTAGGTAAATTGGCTTGGGCTGATAAAACTCCACGTGTTAAACTGGACATACTAACTTTGCCCTATTCGGCAAGGGTTTGGGGGCACCGTATCTGGAGCTATATTACGGTGGCGCAAAGCTTGCACTCTCACAATTGGATCCATAGTCCACACAATCTGCCCCATCCCTCTCTCGTTGTCTATTTCAGGCGCTGATTAGGCGCTGCAGTGTGCTGGATTCAGTTAATTCTGCTGTACACGCCTTGCACGTCTTGCTAAGAAAAGGTGACTTATTGTACTCCCTGCTAATGCCAGTGGGCTGGTGCCACTGGCTGAGTATTAGTACTGAAAGAGGGGCACTCCACTTGCTGAGATCTCTATGGATACACGTGATGGGCGATTTGTTTGAGGAGGGAAGAATGTGCACCTGGGAGGAGGCAGTGGAGGGCATACCCAACCTTACCCCTCTTACACAATTTTGATTTTTTTAGTGTTTGCCATGCACCGAGGGCCTTACTTGGAGACGGACTACAAGAACCTCCGGAGTTACCTGCTCTCTCGTTAGCGATACGTTCAGATTCCCCCATTAAGCTACTTTCCAACATTTATGCCAATTCACAAGGATTTATGCATAAGCAATACACCAACGCTAGATTGAAGTGGCAACATGGTATTGGGGTATCCCTCACTGATGATACCTGGTGTCACTGGGACGACTCCTGGTGGCCCCCCGCCCTGGGCAACGCACCCAAACCGACAGACCACGCACGCAACCTGGGCTTCATCCTGGATTCCTCCCTCTCCATGACCAGACAAATCAACGCCGTCTCCTCGTCCTGTTTCAACATCCTGCGCATGCTACGTAAGATCTTCCGGTGGATCCCCACCGAGACCAGGAAGACGGTCACCCAGGCCCTCGTCACCAGCCAACTGGACTACGGCAACGCCCTCTACGCTGGAACCACCGCCAAGCTCCAGAAGAGACTCCAGCGGATCCAGAACGCCTCGGCGAGACTCATCCTCGACGTCCCCAGACGAAGCCACATCTCCAGACACCTGAGAGACCTGCACTGGCTCCCGATCAACAAAAGAATCACCTTCCGGCTCCTCACCCACGCACACAAAGCCCTACACAACCAAGGCTCGACCTACCTCAACAGCCGCCTCAACTTCTACGCTCCCAACGCCACTTCCGCTCGACCAGTCACGCCCTCGCCGCCGTCCCCCGCATCCGCAGAGCGACAACAGGAGGAAGGTCCTTCTCCCACCTGGCCGCCAAGACTTGGAACTCCCTCCCGACCGACCTACGCCTGACCCAAGACCACCTCTCCTTCAGGAAGAAGCTCAAGACCTGGCTGTTCGAGCAGTAGCAGACCCCCCCCTCCCCCAAGCGCCTTGAGACCCTCCGGGTAAGTAGTGCGCGATATAAATGCCTATGATTGATTGACTGCTGTGAAGCTACGCAAAAGATCTCCCTTAACCCCTTAAGTGCTGCGTCGGGGCGCTGGCCGACGGCAGCACTACCTCCCCAGTGCTGCGCACGACCATTGGACGTCCATTCAGCACTAGTTCCAATGGACAGCGCAGCACTGGGGACGGATGTTTACAAGCATCTATGAGGTTAATTGAAGGCACAGACTGGCCCATTTCAAGTATCTTAATAGAGTACACTACACACCGAAGAGATTATTTCAATATGGACTTAGGGATACAGACAGCTGTGAACGCTGTGGGGAGGCAGACGCAGATTTTTTGCATGTGCCATAGTTGTGTCAGTCAGTGGCGGAATTTTTGAAAACACATTTTTCAGACATTAAATGATATTACAGGTCAATCCCTTTCCCCTGATCCCCTACTAGTGCTTTTTGGTTACATGAAACCTCTGAATAAGAAAGTCAGGAGACTATACCTACTGTGACAGAATGGGAGAAGGATATGCTCTACTGTAACACCCAGTCAGATGTTTATAATGAGCTGATGCCCCCCAAAAGTCATCCAAAATGTTTTTCAGGTATATATGAGCTATATGTAGTGGTAAAACAAGGCGGCAGTGTGGCTAATGAATGAATGTATGTTGTACGGTTGTACGGGGGAGACCCAAAAAATAATAAGTTCTATGAGTATTGATTTAAAAAGAATATGACAGCTGTATATCCTACATGGTAATTGCTTGCACTCCGACTAGTGAATCATGCAGACTGTAATATTATCGCTCCAGAGTATATTATCCTTTTTTCATCCTTACTGTAACGCTATCTTGCTACTGTGTTATGTGACAGCAGTTGTTACCGATTAATTGAAGACACATATGTTATCTATCGTGCTCTGTGTATTGATGTGAACTGGGTTATGAAAACTAATAAAAACATATTATAGAAAAGAGTATGGGATAAGAGTTGTAGGAAAGGGGTTGGGGAGTTTAAGGGTCACTGTTGTAGTTTAACAGCTCTGGAGCAGGTACACCATTACTGTGTTAAGTTGTTGTAGGGGAGAGAGGTTCTAGGGGAGGGGGTAGCTTAACATAGGTTAGATAAGCTGTATAGTGAGGTTATAGGTTTTTAAGGCAAAGGCCCAGGTTGTTTTGTGATGTGCACCTGTTTCAATAAAGAAGCCTTTTTCACACAACCCTTGTGTCAGTGGTCTATGCTGCTCCCCCTCTTCCCAAATAGTGGTGGCTCCTCTGCAATGGCTTTTTAGCCGTGAAATAAAGGAAAAATAAAATTATAATAACTCAAAGTTTTATTTGTTCCTGCTGCTGCATCCATGCGGGACGGGGATGCTCTGCTCTCAGAGCAGGGGGGAGGAGAGGTGGGCACTCTGTGAGTGTGCAATGACTGATTGGCCGGTCCTCTTGAGGTGGCGAAACAGTCATGTGCTCTTTACATGGTCTCCACCCAGGCTGCAATACACCGTGGATGAAGAACATGCCCAGGGTCCCATTCCCTGGCTGAGCACCGAACCACGGTGCTCAGACCAATCACAACACTTCACAACACTGCATTGCAGTGTTGTAATTGGTCAGGGAGCCTGGGTGTTTCCTGTTCTGTTACTGACGCGGAAGGAGACGCTGCAATAATGTATGTCTTATTTCTTATTTTCGCTCCCCTAAGCCCCACCCCACCCCACCTCCCGCCTAAGGCCTCCCACCATGCCACTCCTGATCCGTGCCGGCCGCCACTGTTTCCAAATGGCAATATTTTTTTTTTACACATGCAGGGATAGTTACATATGTAATTATGCATGTAGTTCTAACAATGGTGAGCCAAACTATGAAAAATATTATTCTTGGTTCTTCTTAACCCCTTGCGTGCGGGGCGTATTCCCCGCCTGTGCTGACTCCGCCTTGCGCGGGCGGAGTCATGACGGAACGGTTCCGTCATCAGCACAGCTCAACCGACGCTGATGACGGAACTGTTCCGTCATCAGCATGGAAGGGGTTAAAGTGGCTGTTTGTGAATCACATTATTAAATGCCCAATTAGTAGGCTATTGCCCAGGTGACAGTTAACTGGAATTAAACCCTAATTAATCCAGAGGGCTTTATTGGTCGAGTCTCAAATCTAACAAAATACTGAATAAAGATATATTTCTAAAGGATCTTTTTGAATTTATAAAATAACAATACAATTATTTGTTCTGGATGTTCGACAGATAGTGTCATTTTTAGAAATTCTGCAGTTGACAATAGTAAGAGGATTGTTTTGATCAATGGTAAGGAGAGGGCGCTCATGTTTCAACTTTAATTGAACTTAACCTCTTCGGTCCGTCGGACGGCCCCATGAATAAGAGATTGAAGAGAAGCCATTTCTTCTCCAAATGGCTTATAGCTGACAGTACTTTAGTTTCCAAAGTAATGATCTTCGGAGAGGTTTCAGAATTAACAGGTACAAATGTAGATTTTTTTCTGCAACCCTGTTACTTCAGTGCTGATGATCCTATTTCTTTCATGAAAGTAAACGTGTCTTTGAATATTGCGAAATAATTCAATTGCTTCTATTTTTAATTGGACAAAGTCAGTCTGGGCTGCTGATACAAAGGAGAGTCCTTTGCCGTGCTTGAAATGGAAAAATAGAAGTGCAGGTATTCTGTACCAGAGTACCTGCTTCTTTCTGAGAAGTTCCAGTACTCTCCAATAAAAAGTATTACATCACTCTTGAGAAATGCAGGAACTCACCCTCTCAAAATAAAAAAGTGCTGGTACTCAGTACCAGACAGTACCGGCCCATTTAAAGCAGTGGCCTTTGGATAGTTCAGCTATTGGTCTTTGGTCTAATTGATGTCAACCTGTGCCATGTTTGCATTTCCCATGGTTGATCTCCCCTTGTTCTTGCTCAGCCTCTTCCTAAAAGAAGCTGCTGGGGAATGTGCCTGGTGTAATTCGCACCACAAAGCACCAAGAGCCATAACATGATAACCCCACCTCAATGGTCATCAAGCACAGCGTGTAAACACTTCCCTCATGGGCACACAGCAAAGACAACACCCTTACAACCAGAAACTCCATATGGCGTAGAGTGCTATTCATGTGGAATCACTTCAGCGCCCAAACAGGGGTAGTAAGGCTACAGAAATGACCATGCTTTTGTGAACAATACTATTCACCATTGATGTGCAGTTGTTCAGCAGATGACCATTTTTGTGTTACACTGGTAATATAACGGAACTAAGGAGGTTACAAAGAAAGGAGAGGGACATTTAAAAAAAAACATTGATCATCACTTGTGGAAGACAATGCCTTTGGCTAACACAGAAGGGCGGGACGAAATCCGCCTTAAAGACCTCTCTATGTGACATTTGAGCACATCCACCCACAAGTACCCTTTTACCTGAAATAGCACTTTTCCTCGACCTTGCTATTAAATTATTGTATAACCTAATCAACTCCCTCCTACTTCCCCACCTCTCTCCATTACCTCTCCACTCTCTCTCTATTTATTGTGTCCTGACTTAAGTCACCTTCCGATATATTTCTCCTTACCATATCAGTATTTTCCCTCATCTCTACCTATCAGCCGTGGCCCGTCCATAGGGTCCACATTCCCTCCCCTTTTTCCCCTCAAGAGCAGTGTCTGTCAGGCTGAGCAAAGGTCAGCCTGTCAGACATTCTTCATTTTTTGATCAGGGAGCCAGGAGCTAGACATGCGCTAAAGGCGCAGGCTCCTCGCAGCCTGAACTGAACTTTGCTGGGCTAAAGATGTCACAACTCCTTCTTCAGCTCAACAAAGGTCCTCAAGGCCTTCCCCTCGTGACAAGGGGGAGCGACACTCATTGCCTCAGACCTGGGCGCTTCAGTTTTAAGCTATGCAGAGCTCAGGCCTAGGTGTCAATCAGTGAAACCTCGCCACAGAGTGGGGTGGGGTCAGCAGTCTCACTAACCCCATCCCACCCTGTGACCAAGTTGGGACTTCTGCGGCAGAGTTCCTAACGCTCTTGGGAACTCTGAAGCAGAGCTGCAGGTAAGTGTTATTATTTTTTTAATTAATGTTTGGTGCGTGCGTGTATGTTTGAATATTTGGTAATGAGTATGTATGTGTGCGTGTTTGTCCCATCCACCACTCTTCTATTACTGGTCGCCACTGCTCCCTCTTGTTTGTAGTTTATTTACATTTTGTTTTACGTTGTTTCACATATACCTACCTCTGTAGAATATCTACTTATGTATCTCTTAGGACACTCTGTCACTCTTTTTTGTGAGTCTTGCTTGTACAACATAACCACTCTTAACTAAATATATAATGTGTGGAACATGGGTCACAGAGACTCCTCTCACTTTGCCCCGTCAACAGCAGACACATGCACCCCTGGCCTTGTCCATGAAATGTATACTGTGCTCCCACAATGCATTTCCTCTATTTTCAACACTGGTCATTGTGATGCCACTTTGCTCTTTGTGATCATAACAATTACACAAAATGGGATGAATATATTTCAGTATTTTATTAAAAATAAGTTCAAGTCACACAAAGAAGTATATGTACACAAAACAAAAAACACTGCACCAAGTTTGGCCAACGCTACTTTATCAATCGAAACTCTGCGAAGCAGTGATTTAAATATTAGTCGATGTCAATGTTCTTATTCTGACCAGAGGCCATCACTCATTATTTCTTTCATCTACAGAAGGGTCATCCTTTTCAGCCCAAGGCTTGTCATCATCTTTCCCAGGGTAAAACTTTAGCTTGTCTATGAATGTTCCTCAAATTGTGTTGAAGAGTTCTAGCAAATCTCACAGACCATATATGACTTTCTCTTAATTAGTAATTTTGTTTCAGTCAATCTGCCCATAAACTCTGTCCCTGAGGTCATACACCAACCCATGCTCGCTTAGACATATGAATACTTAGTGGCCCATCAAAAAGGGCTTTTTTAATTTTATTTTACACTGGGATTGCCCAGCATGTGTTTTCTTTTTTTTCAGGCAAACCACCAACCTTTGGGCTTGCACATGTTGCTCTACCTATAGCTACCCCTGATACCTGCATAACCGGTTGGCAATATGCCACAGTAAGAGTCTTCCTGATAGTGTGTTGCTTATAGAACAAACACCTCTATTGAGACTGCTGTATCCGGTCCCATTCCCTATATCACCTTCAGGGTCAGAACTACAAAGAAGGGCCCAATAGCAGAAGAAGAGCAGTCACACACAAGCTTCCAGGGTCTGCTGCTCAACAAGATTTGGAGACATCCTCTGACGCTTTGCCAGTATATTTTGCCAAGTTGTAATTTAAGGTAGATCAAGGCAAAATATAAAATGTATATGAAGCCATCTATTTTACAACAGTACTCCAGGCATTAATAATTCCCTTAGATGACTATGACAAAATGCAACCACCAATATGAATGCATAAGTTACTTTCATTTTAATCCAATGAACTATTATAGGTGGCTAGAAGACAGCGTCAAGCGGGTAATAGTACTGTAAAATATTTCTGAATCATAGTTCTTTCTTCTGTCCAGGGTCACCCTCTACCTAGTGGGGTACAGCACAGATGTGAAAAGGGTGTGGCTGTACTGTGGCACCCAAGGTGACATCCATGTTGACATTCTTCACGCCATCGGGGAGCCGGAAGGTGAAGGCCCGGAGGAGGCTTGTGAAGAAGATGAACAGTTCGATCCTGGCCAGCGTCTCCCCCAAACACACACGGTGTCCTGCAGGTGGAAGAAGAGGAGAGCTGGGTCACTTCTCTTACTACTGCTCATGATGCATCATTTGCCACCTAATATGTCAGACAGGACCTTGGGTGTGGGGCTTATGGGCAAATAGAAGTTCAGAGTTGTGAAACTACAGTGCAATTAAACCAGACCCCAGGTTTGAATACAGAGAGGCTACAATGTTCTCCACATCCAGATTTTGAGGCTTATTTACAAGAGGCCTGTGCTGCCGGAGTATTATTGTTTTTGACGATCCGGTAGCTCAGAATCTATGAGACAATGCAAACCCATCCTGGATAGCATTGTGAATATGGAGTAAGGCAAAGCGTTGCGCTGCTTTACTCTGTATAAAGGATGCGTTCAATAGGCATTATTGCTCACATGCAACACCCATGGATTTTGATGCTGTCCCAGGTCTATAAAATCACGCCAAAACCTTACTTGCTAGCGTAACAAGGAGAAATGTTTTAATTTCTCCTTATTTTCTCCTCTTTCCATGTGTGCTGCATTCTACAGCACACATAGAATGAGGAAAATGCCTTGTGGGATTGTTGTTTTGTGCAGGAAGGTTCCCCTTCCTGAACAAAAACAGCCCTCCCAAAAAACACAGACACCTTTGCACCATGGTGCAAGGGTGTCTGCACTGGCTCAAGGCAGCCAAAACTGCACCAGCACTGCGGAAAAGGACAGGAATGGACTGTATATCATAAATATGCAAAAGAAAGAACTGATGGACGGAATGCTGGACAATGCAAACATTCACCCCCAGTCACAAGGATCTGGGTTTAATCCATTGTTCTTTTGCTCACCACACCACCCCAGTTTGGACCCAGCCATATGCAAATCAGTATCATACATACAGCATGTTCCTGCCCTTTCCTTTGATGTAGGGCAGCACAGAAAATCGACTTGCTGCTCTGGCCTGTGCCAAAGACTTGTAAATGAGGCCCTTTGTGTTTTGGCTTCTTTCGCTTGGCCCTCTCAGGGTTATGATCCCGGTAACAGTAGGGTTTACTTAGATTTTTCTGCAAAAGCCTACTTAAAACTATGGGCCAGATTTTCAGCCAACCGAATTGTTTTTGACGACCCAGTGGCTCCGGCCTCTCACTTATATCAATGAGACGATGCAAATCCACCCAGGATAGCCTCATAGATATAGAGTAAGGCAAAGTGCTGTATTGGTTTACTCTGTATCAAGGATGCGTTCCATGGGCATTGCAGTGGATGCTCCCATGCAACACCCATAGATTTCAACGCTGCCCCAGATCTGCAAAGTCGTGTAAACCTGTGGCAGCGCCAACACTTATGCCATGGATTCTTTCGCTTGGCCCTCTCAGGGTTGCTTACCTGTTAACAGTATAGTTTACTATGATTTCCCCACAAAAGCCTACTTAAAACTATGGGCCAGATTTACTAACATTTTGCGTCATGGTTGCACCACTTTTGTGCTGCATCCATATTGCTAAATGCTAGTAGATATTAACAAACCCAGGCAAGGGGCAGTTTGCCTTGGAAGATTTAACTCAATGCATCAGCTCGTGCTGCATTGCTTTACATTTCATTTTGGGAGACGTTCCATGGGTGAAACAAGGGTGTTTCCATGCATCCGCCCATGGATTTCACACAATCCCAGATTTACAATTTTTAGAAACCTGGGATTGTGCAAAATTACTACGCCTCCCAGAGGAGGGTGTAACAAGGAGAAACATATTTTTCTCTCCTTGTTTTTCCTGATGGGGCTAGTTATAAAATTAAGTGCTAATCTTCTATGCGTCCATCTCCCACGGTGTCTCTAACCGTTAGGTACACCACCCGCACATCCTTCCTTTAACTAGACAAGTGTCCATATTGCATACCACAGATGTGTGACACTTGGTTTTGTTTTTACAGAGCAGGGCCCCCTTCCCTGAGTTGTAACCAGGTAGAGGTGGGGTAGCTTATACTACAAATTTGGGTGAGTAGATAGTAGAAGAGTACCTTTTTGGACTCAATAAAGATATGTTAACAAACCGCCAACATAAGCATGTACCGTTTTGGGAATAATGTATTGTTTTGACTCGTTGCACTTTTTTGTGTCTCACGTTTACAGATAAGTTCCGGGAATACCGAACTATACAGTAGAAGTGGTTTTGTATCACTCTGTAAAATGTTCTTTCACACGCACAGCAGCCGCTTTGTTTATTAGTTCGGGTCCTGTTGAAAGGCTGGATACTAATATAGATCACATAGGCTGAAACGTGTAGACCGTTTTATACATCTCAGCAGTTTGAATCTACACTGCTTTGCACTGCTTTTAAACCTTACAAGTTCGGACAAGTCAATAAAAAGTCTTTTTGTCCCCACTAGGTAGTTTTAAACTCACTTTTACATCTTTACTCACAATTCGTGCTACACCCTCACGACACCTATTACTCACATATGGGATTTTTGCATCCTCAACAGCTTAGGACAATCTAGAAACATCTAAAAGGGATTGCTCCCCTTGGGGTTTTATTGTTAGACGCAGATCCACACTTTTCTTTCTTCCCAAACTGGTTTCATGCTAGCATAGACCCGAGAAGTTTTGTGTTATGATTATAATGTTAGCGGAATCTCTTCTCGCAGGTCTTTAAACTGTCTCCCTTGGAACCTCTCCTCATGTTCTTTGTGTTATGGCTACTCTCAGAATGCCTGCGTCAGGGGTGAGGCTACACTCAGGATTCCTCCTTCAGGGGTGAGGCTACATTTGGGATGCCTCCTTCAAGAGTGAAGTTACACTTGGGTTGCCTCCTTTAGTGGTGAATCTACACTTGGATTGCCTCCTTCAAGGATGAGACTACACTTGGGATGCTTCCTTCAAGGGTGAGGTACACTCAGAATGCCTCCTTCAGTGGTGAGGCTACACTTGGACCAAGGACCAGTCTACTTAAAGAAAAGATTTACACTGTATGCCCCTACAAGAGTTTTCAGATCATCTTCTCTATTTAAAATGACCCTTCCCCGATTCAAGCGAACCAGACTAGGGGGACAGTCCATTGCTGTGGTCGCTGCCCGT
Source organism: Lissotriton vulgaris (assembly GCF_964263255.1). NCBI lineage: Eukaryota > Metazoa > Chordata > Amphibia > Caudata > Salamandridae > Lissotriton > Lissotriton vulgaris. The sequence continues at coordinate 1,072,482,076 of NC_141699.1, forward strand.
GCCTGGAATGCTCTCCCCTTTCATCTGCGCTCCAGTCAATTGGTAGCCCAATTTAAAAAGAATTTAAAAACCTACCTATTCAGTAGCAGTTTCTAAGCTGATCCCTGCTCATCCTTCTTTGGTTCTCCCACCGCACCAGGATACTCCCCAGTAACAGTGCGCGTTACAAAACCATTATACATACACATACATATACATACTTGGGATGCCCCCTTCAGGGGTGAGGCTACACTTGGGATGCCTCCTTTAGGGCTAAATCTATACTCTGGATGCCTCCTTAAAGGGTGAGGCTACATGCATTATGTGGGGTTAGTAGCAGGACCTAGTCTATGTCCAGGCCCTGCTGCCTACCTGCTGCAGGTAGCCAGCCGCTGCCGCACATGTCTTTTGGCAGACGGCCGGTACTCATGGACTTTGACTGTATGTATCATTCGTTAGCTGCAGGGCCAATGGCCTGTATGTGGCCAATGAACCACAGACACTCATACCTCCCTATTTTTACCGATCAAGAGGGAGTCTTGTGTGCTCATGTAGTACTCCCACCACAAGATCCCAGCAACCCCACAATGTTTTCCCTAATATGGTCCCAGGGTCAGGCTACCTCTGTAATGCCCCCTTATATCTTTTTATTTTCATTCAAGAACCAGAAATCAAGCACCAGTCCTGAAATGGCAGCCACAGCTTTCTTCACATATTGCATCCAGCCAATCGGTCGATACATCGGATACATATAGAAGAAGCCTTGACAGGTTTCCTGACAGGGACAGGAGACCATGTATTGAGCTCCATAGCGGGAGAGATACCAGTTACCTTCATTCAAACCAGCCGAATAACATGAGTTCACACTGGTGACTGGGGAATCACCGCACATAGAAGGATTGTGACTGTATCTTCCTTTGTGTAACAATATATGAAGATTAGTAAAAAGCGTAAGAAGTCTCCTACTTTTATCCATGGAATTGGTCCCTTGTCATCCGACACTGCTGATGAGGCCTGCAATTCTAGAAATGCTGAAACATGTCGATAAACTATTGTTTTTAAAGGGCCAACAGAAGAGGAACTTTCATAATTTTTCATGTTGGGGAAATGTGCAATTTGGCACAAAAAGATGCTACTTGTTTATTTCCCTTGCTACCTCCAGGTGGATTATGAACTTTTTGAAGGACATTTATAACCACCATTTATTGTTTTCATGAGTAGTGTTTCGGATAGGAAAGAAATGACCACAGCAAGTGTTCATGTATTTTGTGACTATTAGCTAATCTGCTTGTAAATATTAATTTTGACTATTTTTGATTGTGCATAGGTATTTTTGTATTTTCCTACTACCTACTAAAACACACCCAAATGCATTATACAAAAATAAATGCACACAGTGTTCAGTACAAGGATATGTGGCACTTGTAAGTTACTATATTTAGCTCGATCAAATTTTATTTTGTGACTCTCAAACAAATAGATGTTGTTTTACTTACACAAATAGAGAGAAAAATTACCAAGAATTTCGACAGTAATTACAACATAATGTCAGCGTTACGACACAGAACAGTACGATGCAAGAGATCCAATGCTCCTTACAAACATCTTATACTTCTTTTATTCATTCTGTATGAAACAATACAGTTCGACACAGCCAACGCATTTTGCCCACCATAAGGGCTTCTTCAGGGTGTAAGACAGATAGTTAGACCTCTCAGAAGTTATCATTCGCCGGTACTGTATTTCACCCTTGTTCTAGTGTAAATATTTGTGTAAATAGACTGTTTAATGAAAGGCCATTGATGGTGGCTGGCTTTTAGAGGCGGGCAAAAATCAAGGATCCTAACAAGCAAACTGTTTATTGTATATAGCACACGTAGTGGTGCGGCGGAAAGCTCCCTTGCCGCCGTTGTTTATCCAGTTTTTCCAGATGTTGTTTTACATATGTAAATAAATATATATGTTTAGTACACATGCTTTACATTGCATGCCATTACAACGCAGTCGTTACAACGACCGCGTTGTTACAACGCAAACCATTATATCGCAAGTCATTTCAATGACCTACTATAGCGGACGCGCTGGATTTAGGAATAGTATAATTTACTATTTCTACTCCAGTTTGTGCAACAGCAAGGAAGGTGTTGGATTGTAAATCCAACACCTTCTGCCCCCTACAGCAAGTCATTGTAACGACTTGCGATGTAATGGTCATGTAACGACCGCTTTGTAATGGCATGCGATGTAAAGCATGCAATCTAAAGGCTGTTTCCCATGTAAACCAGTTGTATATACTAGTTCATGTGCTCCCGCAGCCAGCCAATCATGTGGGACAAATGGGAGCTAAACGACCAATGGAAAAAGAGGTCCTCTTTGTCAATCAAATTGCTCTATTATTTAAAGTTTCATGCTCACGGTACTCTTGCGGGAGCCAAACCGTTCAGCGGTACATAAAATGTGGACTTTATTTTCTCAAAATGTGCTGAACAGATGTACACCAAATCACAAAAAAACGCACTTCCTGGATCAAGATATAGGTTTCTGCCAAATTTGGTGTAATTCAATTCACCCATTTAAGCTGAATCCCTGTTATAAAAGTCAGGGCCATCCCTTAGTAAATGAGATTTGGAAAATTGCGTTTTAGGACCTCACTTTTTCTCTACTCCCTGCTCAATGGATCTCCCTGAAACTTTAAAGGAGGGAGCTGAAGTGGCTGTACCCTTTTCATGGAAAATGTCATGAAAATGTATCAAGCGGCACTAAAGTTATCAGCTAACCAAAATACACTTTATATGGTAACTAGGTAACTATATATATATGTATGTATACCACTATATATTACTTTTCTCAGAATTAAAAATATTATAAACCTAAGGTCATCTTTCAGTCATCATGCTAATTCAAAATCAAGGGTACATATGAAATTCATGGCATCCTTATAGAAGAAGAGTTTCATTGCCCCAAAAATTGGTCTAACAAATGTTCACCTAATATCGCAATAAAACTTGCAGTACATCATAAAGCCCATCTTGGACTGAGTGGTTTTCCCATCAAATGGGCAACTGTATATTATTGTCTGCCCTTTTTTCATGTTTTGGGAATGCCACCAGTTCATGTATTGTTCCCAGTCGTAGCCTATTCAAATAAAATTTGTCTTGAGTATTTGTAACTTTCACTAGGTATTCGGGTAGGCCAATCAGCATTATTCTAGTCATGTATCTTGCCACACATAGGGGCCCATTAGGATGTCGGGCAGATCGCCACCGCCATGCAGGCGGTGGCGATCTGCCCGACAACCGACCCCGGCCGCCACCTATTTCCCCCCGCCATAATAAAATGGCGGGTGGACCGCGGAGGACGGAAACACCGTCCGCCGCTTTTCTGCCCCGGTCGCCTTGCGGCTGGGGCGGAAAAGGGTTCATGTGGCTGGTGGTTTATCACCTTACAAAATAATGTGGAGTCCCTTGTGTCTGCTGCCTGGTTCAATTTGAACCAAGCCTGCTCTTGTACCTCTTTCTTCTTTCGTTTTATTGCCTGATTGTATATGAATCTAAGTTGCTTAATTTCTAACCTTTCTCTGGGATTTGTATGTATGTTTTTTTAAAATTCTTGTTTAGCACGGTTGTAAACATGATCAAACCATCCTTTTGTCTGTCTCTTATTTGCAGAACTGTCTTTTCTTAGGTTAGAGGCTATTGCCATTGTAATATTATCAAACGCAGCCACAACCATGTCGGGAGGGGAATTTATATCAGTGCAGATAGAGAAGCTTTCTCTATTGTCTTTAACCACCCTTTGCAACGTGATATCTTCATTTATCCCTCTCCATTTTATGCTTATACTGTTTTTCCCGACATCAGCTATATTTGATAATTTATACTCAGTCCTGTTTATTTTAACGCTTATGGACAGAGTCACGGAAGCATGGTCACTATACCTCATGAATTCAATATGGAGTGACCCACAGTATTTCAGAATTTTGGTTGACATTATAATGTGGTCAATACATGATGGGTTACCTCTACCTTGAAAGGTTGATTTTGGTGTTTCACCCTCTTCTCCATTTGATACTGAAACTTCAAGGTTATATTTACACAGGAGCTCATTTAGTCTTTCCCCATAGCTATCATGAGGGAAATGGTGTTGATTATTCCCTATATTGTCGGAGAAGCCACATACACTTGTTCCTGAATATTAGCACTTACTAAAATATCCAACTCTGATATAATTGTATTCATGGTCTGCCCCCTTTACAAAATTAGCCAGAACTTTCCTTAGCTCCTCCACAGCCTTATAGCGTGTAGCATTAAAAATGTTATTGTAATAGTTTACTCAAATAAAGGATTGATTATTACCTACTACTAGGAGGGCCATTTGAAAATAAGGGGAGTCATTATGCACTTTTTCTAATTGTATCAGTGCTAAGGTGGAGGTAAAGACTGCCAGACCTCCCTCAGCTCATCCTGACAGTGAATGTATAGCTGGGGTAGAAACCATGGCAAAGCCATCGATATATGGTACTTGGGTATGCCATGTCTACTAGAGACATAGTAAATGCAATGATTTAGTGCTGTCTACACACTCTTTATCCTTGAGCTTATTCTTAATCCCGGGTATATTCCAAGATCTAAATTTAATTTGGCTAATTGTACCGGTTACTTTTTTGGTTTGTCCAGCATTGTTGTTCTCCTTGCCCTTCGGACTCCTATCCCTATGTTTTGTTTCTACCTCACCATGTTCATTCAGTCAATCCTGTTCACTCAAGCTGGAGAGTGTGGCATTACGATTCGTACAAGCTACTATTGGGCCCTTACTAGGTGTATGTGCAGTCTTAAACCTCGGCTAATTGAGTATGTTAGGAAATACGGGAAGAGGTCTATAAATAAAGCCTAGCAGGGCAGCGACAACTCATTCTTCTCCGTTAATCATATTTTGTTGTCTGGACTGAATCTTCTTCAGGGAGGATCTTACCATGAATGGTTATCAGAAATTAATAACCACACAGTCTTCGTATCCATTCTTTCAGTAGGTCCCACCCAATTCACACATCTGACCATCATAATTTCTTCACAGAGGAGACTGATATTTAAATTAAAGCTAGCCATCTAGTGCGCCACTTTATTTCTTAATTCTATCAAGAATTCTCTAGCTTCAGATGTTAATTTGGAAGCTCATTTGAGGACAATAATGTAAGGTGTTGCCTCTGGAGGTAAATGTAATATCTCTGGAGAGGAGTGCCATGCCCTTGATGTATTTATACTCTGGTGCCAACGCAATGCCTCCCTATCTCACATCATCTCTGACCTTGGCACTGTTGGTGCGGCAGCATGTTTAATCTGAGATATTGTATTTCCGTAATCTGAGATATTGTATTTCCGTGTTGAACATTTGGTAGGACACCCCTTTCGGTTGCCTTCACCGGCTTTCTCGCTAGGTTCATAGGGGGCATTTTCCATTGCACTCAATCTACCCTTAATTTCAGCAAACTCGGTTATAATCCTCCGCTCAACGTTCTCCAGTTTGGCAAACAATTTTTTTAGAAGTTCCTCAGGGTTACCGGTGTCATTAGTATCTCTTAAATTGGCGACTTTCTTTTTTTGGTTGCTATGTTTCCTCCGGGTACTATGGGCTTTCTTATGAATTATAGAGGTTACTGTGCTAAAATCCCCAGACAGTTTACTTTTCTTTGTGTGTGGCCATTTTGTTTCTTGGGAGTTAGAATATTCAACTAGCTCTAGCTATTCGTTAAATACACAGTGATCTTCCTTACATTTTGTGGATTTCCCCCAGATTTTCCCTTTTCAGCAGTCTCAATAGTGTTTTATCTCCTCAACTTGTGCCACAACATTACAAGGTACTCTGTTAACAATATGTTCAGTTGCCACAAGCCTTTCCTCCATGTTACATAGTTTGTTTTCAGTCAGGCCCACGGCGTTGGTTAACTAATTAGTTATTGCATTAGCTGTTTTGAACTGTGGTTTCCCAGGGGGTACTTTAGTTAACTGTCTTTTGCCCATTTCCTGTTAAAGTACTTATGTCCAGCTGCCAGAACCCAGATGCTAGACTATTCTTGCAGTTATCCTTAAATGCGTTTGTAAACAATATCCTTCTAGGGTGTATAGACAGCTCTGAGCTTGTGCCGTTAATCAATTAACAAATACAATGAGGAATCACTTACAAAGCTTTCCAGCTTGCATTTTTCAGGGTTTAAGATGAAGAGGGGATGGCCCTGCCCTGCCTCTTCCTGGCAATGAAGGGCAAGGACAGGCCTGCCCTTCACCCGGGCTTTTCCCGGGTGCTTCCCATGCTGCAGTATATGCTGTAGCACTATATGCACTGGTAGATAGCCCCCCCCCCTTCCTGTGCTTGTTGCTCCCTGGGACTTTGAGTCCCACCTGAGAGTTAGCAGGTAAACGGTGATGGTGGTAGTTTTGCGTTAAGAAGGGAGAAAAACATAGTGATACATTGGGCCACAGTCTATCGGAGTAATTTTGCGGCATCCTGCAGTGCATGCCAATGAAAATGCAATATATGATTGGTAAATGACTACCCTTACAAGAGTAAAAGGCAACCATCTTGTTTTGACCCCACTTTGGCTGTGCTCTGTGTTTATGAGTTTTATATACAAGATACATATGGAAAGTTTTGGGGTGATCCGTTAAAGGGGGGGGGGGGGCGAGAAAAAGGATTGGTCCCAAAATCGGTTTTCCCCATGCAATTTCCTATGGGGATTTCAGACACAACTGCAGCCTGTACTGCTAAATAGATTTACATCAAATTGGATAGGAAGCTGGATCTTGGCCCAGTAAGAGTGCCTGGAATTTGGTGTAAATCTGTTCAGTAGTTTTGGAGTTATTAAAGTAAAAATGTTTGTGTATATCTAGAGATGGGGATCTCCCGCAGAACCACGTGCGAACAGAGAATGTTGTGATTGGCTGACCACAGCCTGAGGGGAAAGTTGAGGCCAACATTTTGTACATTGGGACACGATTCCTGGGGAGAAAATGAAATGTAAAAGTGATAGAATGCATCAGGGTACTCTGATCCCATGGGACTGTAAGTGACACCCCATGGATAAGAAATTGTCTAAAAATGCTTTACTGCATGGATCCTCGTGGATTCAGTGGATCTGCAGATCCAGACCCCCATTTAAAAAAACACATACACCCACTCACAGATCCGCAAACGTACTCACACATTCACTCACATACCCACACAACCACTCACATACCCAATTATATACCTATGCAGCCACTGACATACCCAATGACAGGCCCACAAACCACTCACACACCCAAAGCCCCATACAGTCACTCACACATCCACTTACATATTAACACACCAATATAACCACTGTAACAACCACTCACACACTCATATAGTCATTCACATACCTACTCATACACCCACACAGCCACTCATACACCTACTCACAAAGCCACTCCCACAGCCACTGACATCCCACAAAGCCATACACACCCACTCACACGCCCATATAGTCACTCACACACCCACACAGCAACTCACACAGCCATTCACACACCCACACACAGTCAGTGACACACTTAGATAAATTGCAGTAGCATATGTTTTTTATTAAATGTTCTGTTGTTTAGGTATTGAATGCGTGTAATATAACTGTCAGACCCCTTATTTGTCTGAGGGTTCACAACGGATCCATAAAATGAATTTAAAAAAAGAAAGACTTGGTGCATTGCATTTATTTGCATTTATAGAAATACTACATGAGTTACCTTAACTTAATTAAATGTTTGTATACAATGTATTTATAAGCTTGTGAAAATATATATTAGCAAACTGAACTTATAGGTCAAATCGCTGTGCAATTTATATAAATAAAAATAGTGAAATTCACAAAAAAACAAAGGATATACAGATGTTATTGTTAGTAAATATCATTAAAAAAGTAGGCATTTGCTGAAAAAAGCAAATGTTGCAGGGCTGGTTGAGGTAGGAAACAGAATTTCTGTCTGAAAAAACCCAAAGATTACAGGGACGTTATAGTTATGTTCTGATTTTACACCCACATAGAAATTCAGCAGTTATAGTTATCATTATCTCAACTGTAGCTTGTGCCCTAAGGTACCTATAACTCACGCCCTCGTCATTCACTGCTAATTACATCATTTAATGACATCTTCTATGACATCATTGATAATTTCACTGCAACATTTGCATGGTGAGAGCAAGAGTTATAGTCACCTTAAGGCACACGTTATAACTACTTGGGATAACTATAACCATTACTGCTGGATTTCTATGGTTTTGTATGTGTAAATTCTGAACCTAACTATAACTTCGCTGTAACCTTTGTGTCTTCAGTTGAAAAAAAAGTATATATATATATATATATATATATATATATATATATATATATATATATATATATATATATATATATATATATATTCATTTCATAATCTTTATTTCGGAGCATTTAGTACCATAAAAGATACATAAAAACAAGTGCATTTACATTAAAACATAATACATTAAAACGTGATTGACGTGATTGGGAGTGGCAAACGAGGTAAAGTGCGATTCAGCAAAGATCCCGGAAGACAGTTTCGGGGGTGATTATCATTACATTTAAAACCTCATTAAATACTTAAAAATATAAAAAGGCATATGTATAAAATAGGAATATATAAAATTCAAGAATATATCCACAACGATCCAGCACTAATAATAGTTAAAAATTGTATTATAAATATTCTACCAATTCATTGTAACAATATAACATGGAGCAATTTATGAATTTTAAGACAGGGAATTTCTACTAAAGTTTTAAACCCAATTTAACTTTTATGAAATTTATGGCTAACAAAAATCTCCTGATGCCAAAGACAGTAACCTGGCTGGTATCAGTTTTTAAAATCCTTCCTGCCTCTTTGTATTATCTTGTACCTATATTTAGGCAGAGAGGTTTGATCCATCTTTTTCTGGGTGCCGCGTAGGCCAAGCAAAAGAACAAAATATGGAATTCATCTTCCTTAACTTGACCCGGGCATAAAGTGCATTGATCGTTACTTTTGTGAGACCACCTTGATACACTAACATTAATCTCAAGGTCCTTTTTGTTGCAGTATGTCTGGAATGTGTTTAGTACGTTCTGTAGGCCCCTAGGTGTTTGGGATATAAGTATAGTGTCGTCAGCGAAAAGGAGGGCTGGGACCCTTTCACCCCCCACTTTTGGAGAATCATTACTAAAATCCTCCATACAAGATGGAATGTTGTTGACGAACAAGGAAAACAATGTAGGGGCCAACACACATCCTTGACGAACCCCCCTCTTTATTGAATTTGTCTTGTTAGCTCCCCTCCTGGGCCCCACCTAACCTTTGCATAATTGTTTTCATGTAGTTTTATAATCTGCTCTAAAAGGTTGGCTGGTAGCCCTTGGTGTCTAAGTGTCTCCCATAACAATTTTCGGGGGATTAAATCAAACGCAGCCCGAAGGTCTACGAAGGCTACATACAGGTGACCCTTTCTCAAGGTGACATACTTCCAACACAGACAGCAAAACCTTAGGACCTGATCAATGGTACATATGTTGGCTCTGAACCCTGCTTGAAACTTTGTAAGCACCGCTTTTTCCTCCATCCAGGTATTTATACGATTTACAATATGCCTTGCATAGATTTTCTGTAAGATGTCAATTAAACTAATAGGGCGATAGTTTACAGGATCATTCTTATCGCCTTTTTTAAAAATTGTAATGATTTCCGTTCCCCTCCATGTCTCTGGGAGATCTGCACCCACAGCTACAGCCTTACATAAGCAGTTAATGTAGGGGCCCCAGATACTAGTTTCATGTTTATATAAATCACCTGGAATTTTGTCTAGTCCCGGGGCCTTCCCATTTTTTTACTGAGTCGATGGCTGATTCGGTTTCCTGCAAGTCGAAATCTAATTTATCTTCGCTTTTGATCAACAATGTATTGGCCTCAGGGAAAGCCTGATCCCCCTCGGGGACATCATATAACTTGGTAAAATGCTCGATCCAGGTAGTCTCAACGAGAGAGACCTCCCGGGATCCTTTTTCTTTTTTATGTCCTTTGGCCACCACTTCCCAGAACGACGTTTGATCCCTATTTTCAGCAGCAATTAACATACTAGACCAGATTTCTTCATCCCAAGATGCTTTTGCCTTCTCTTGGATTTTTCTATATTTAGTACTAGCCTCTTTGATTTACCAACATATTGTTGTTTTTTATTACGTGGACTAAAAAGGCCTTTGCACTATGACATTCCCTGTTATACCAGGATTTCTCTACCAACTGAGAGTTACTAACTCCACCAGTCATTTTTGTTTTTTATGTTACCAACAGGATAAGTTCTTTAAAAAACCTCATGTGTAAATCTAGGAATGTTTTTTTCCATCTTGGGGGGCATCATATGAGTCGAAGGTTTTGGCAAAAGTACTATAAAAATTTGGCAACAAGTCATCATGCTCCAACATGTATGCCCATTTGACTGAGCGGCGATTGTTGCTGACTATAATGTGATCTGGGCTAGTATAAGTTATTCTTTCACTCTTGCTCACGCTGTACACTAAGCTGCTGTGGAAAAGTTCAAGCGGACGATGGTCGCTTTCTATTCTAGGTCTGATCTCTATATCTACAGCAAACATCCAAATGTCCAATGATAAAATAAGGTAATCAATTTTGCTCTGGCACTTACTTCTGAAAAAGGTTGGGGCCTTTGGGCTTTCCGATGGTAAGCGTCCATTACATGCCCTCAAACCGTGACCAGTCATTACCCTCGTAATTCGGAGAGCAAGAGTGGTACCTGGGACCGTCCCACTTCTATTCATTGTGGGTATCTTATTAGCACTATATTCGTCATCTAATAAGTTTCCAAACCCTGCAATAGGTTCGTAATTACAGTTCAGGTCACCACCTAATACTATACTTATTCCAGGATCTAATACGTTTAGAAGTGAGTCCAATTTTTCCATTATTGGTGACTCCCTGTATGATGGGCATGGTCTGTTGTAAACATTATATAGGTGTAGAACCCTTTTATCTTTGGTGACAATTTTAATACCAAGGATGTCTTGTGAGTCAAAACATAATTGAGTGACACTCATATTAAGGGTCACTTTTACCCAAGTTATGAGGCCACCAGAGGGCCTTCCTCTCACAGATGGAACAGCATTTATTTGAAAGGCGCAGCGGCCAGGGCGACTGACGCTGGACGCTGGGGATCACAGTTTGATCCCCGTCTCTGGCGTCAGGGGTCTGCCCAGCACCATGTGACTCTGGGCAATAGCTAGCTTAATCTTCCCGATGGCCCCCAGCGCCTTGACACCTTAAGGTAATTGTTCACGCATTACAAATACTGGACATTTACATTTACCCTATATAGGGTCTTTGTAGCCCAGGTCTCCTGGAGAATACAAATGTCACTCGTATCAATGTAATTGTTCCATTCCGGGTCACTAACATTTCTACCCAAGCCCGCTATGTTCCAGGATATCAGTTTTTGGTCAGAAATGTGATTATGACCCATTGCACTGGATGGTGCATCTCTTGCCATATTTTCAATGCCATTAACTCCCCTAATCTGTACATTCTCACATATTGAACTTACTTTAGAGATAGGAAGTACAGTTTCACAAACATGTAGTTCTGTTCCTCCCACCAGTTCTTCACAGTGAATAACATTCCCCTCTAGATTACACTCTGCGGGTACCTCCTGCGTTTCTATAGCTTTCTTATTCATCATTTGTGGTCAATCAACCGCCTCCAGGGAAGTTAATTCTTGAAAACTATTCAAGGTTTCAGGGAATGAGAAATTACCAAGGTTATGAGTTGGTCTTGTTACAACAGGTTTATAGAAGTATCCTAATGGTAGAGAGTGAATACTAGAATTTTGGGTTGGCATCTCCTCATGCGCTTTCAATAGCTTACGGACAGTATGGGGGTACCTAATATTTACGACAATACAGTCACCTTTTGTGTCTTTTAGTGAATCACCCACCCACCCTACCCTTCTCACTATCAGAATTTCACTCATCTTATTGGAGTTAAACTTTTTATATTTAGAGAGCCAATCAACTACTTTGTTCCTAAGGCTATCCCAGGATTCCTTCTGTTCTCTTTTTAAGACTGGCACACCTGATAATACTAATATATAGGTACATGCAGCTGGAGGTAATCTCAAAATGTCAGGATTGGGGATCAGATCAGTCCCCTTAGGGCTGTGGATAACTGCCCTCACACTATCATTCCCCACATGATCTGTTCTATTGTCGAATCGAACGGGAATGTTGTTCTGGGGCATACTATCCCCTGATCCCTCTAATCTTCTCCCTGCCCTAGCATGATTTACTAAAACAGGACTTGATTGTTTAGAACTTTGTACAACATTTTTGGCTTTCTCAGTTTCCTTGTTTTCTGCCTTCAAATCTAATAGTAGGTGGGACCCTTCCTCTTTTATTCTATTACCATCTTCAATTACTGTACATAGCTTGGCTATGGTAAGGTTTAACTGGTTGATTTTACTATCTAAAACCATAATTTTTTAATTTAAGCATTCATCTATTTGGGTCTGTATCAGATCTAGGGCGTTTTTCAAAATGTCCACCACAGTACGATCTTCTCTTTCCTCCCCCCTATCACGTATGCCTTGTTTAAAACAATGGTCAATGTCCGTTTGGACCCCGATTGTTCTACATGAAACCTCTTCATAGTCTTGCACATTAGTGTCCCCTTTGTTGGTTTTTGCTGTTGTGCCAGACTTCCCTTTCTTTTCTCCAGATCTTTTCTCCTTTGATAAATTCTTTGTTTTTCCTTTCAGTACTCCTACTGGTTTTTAGGGCCGTAATCTTTTTGAATATCCCAGCAACCCCTGGTTCATTTGTACTTAATTTCCCCTCTTTAATTTGTAATATTTCAGTCACAGAATTATTCAAAGTGTTTAGAGGGGTGTGAGAACATCTGCCCTCATTCTGGTGCGAAACAGTAGCCGGTGATTGTATGATGGATTGCCTATATGTTGGAAGGTTTGAAGCGTCAAGTGATAGCCTTCACTGCGCCAATTCGATCTCATGGCACAGTACTGTTTCAGCTCTAGTTATAAAGTCATCTAGCGTACCGGCAGCACCTTTCCGTTTACTCATGTCAAGCACAATGCAAAGCTCCAAAATTCTAATAGGGAAAGCACCAGGCACTTAGGCAACTGGCAGCACTTCAGGCAATTAAACATCAAAGTATAACACCACCAGTACCTTATTTTCGTGAGAGCCAAGGGGGGTGGCCCAGCCCAGCCTACTCTGGCCTCGGACGGCCTAAGACGGCCCCACCCTTGTCCCAGGCTTCTCCCGTGCATGTCCCGCGGGCGAGGATCCAACCACCCCTTTATGTGCCTCCTGGTGCGTGTTTGCCGTGTCAGCGAACGGGAATGCCGGGAAACGTAGTCTGACGTCGGAGCTGGAGCGCCGGTCCCAGTGATAATTGAGCAGCGTCCTGATGGTCCTGGTGAGCAACGTGGAGCCTAATAAGTGCCCGGAAAATAGCAGTGTCCCAAAGCCAGTTCAACTATATATATATATATCACAGCATCCCCACCGCAGCAACGTAGACACGGACCAGGAGTAAGTGCAGAATGTTTTATTTGTTGTAGCCTGCCGCCATAACGTTTCAGCTCCACAGAGCCTTGATCACATGACAATGTGATTCTGGTATGCTACAGTTTTTAAAGTGCCCATGCCCATATTAAAAGTGCATCATGCGACAGTACAAATTGTAGACATAGACAAAATACTAAAAACACTCCATTTGTAACAGTGACCTCCAATCTTGTGATACATATAAGTTTGTAAGTAGCTTGGTTAAGTAATAAAACAACTTCAATGGCCTAATGCATATTCATAGACAGATAAATATTACAATAAATAAATGTTATAATAACAGTTAAATACTTGATCTTAAAAACAGTTATAAAAACATGTAAATAAAACACATTTTAAAACTGAATGATCATAAGTGCAAAAAATGCTATTGTGCAAATTAAGCATATCCACTGCTAGGCGGGCGACAACAAAAGCTTGTCAACCAATGGTAGCCTTGTCCCTGTCCTTTCTGTGGGGCCCCCATAATTTGGGTGCCCTGGATAACATTTTGAGTGTCCACTGTTGCATTCTATTAAGCTATTAGGTCAAATCTCAGGCTGTGAATCCTGTGGTTAATATAGGAGACCGTAACAATACAGATGGAATCACCCACCCATTGTTGCTTACATAACGCACTATTTCAAAACTAGGTGCTATCTCTCTCCCTAGATATAATATATAACAATAAAAGGGTTACAATGTTCCTCATATTGATGTCAAGCACATTAGCCTATGACGTATACATATACACAATAAAATATGAGTGCAGATTAATTATGGGATCAATCCCCTAACCTAATTTTGGAGATGAATGTGAAACGTCCTAGGACTACACACACTCTGGTCACCTGAAAAGGGCTAACACATATGCGTGTAGGCTGAACTACATTGGATTCTAAATAATTGTAGTCTACTGTAGTCTGACATGCAGATTGTGCAAGAAAGTGCTTAAAAAGTGCTAGTTGTCAAAAACTGGTTAAAAAAACAGAACTAATCCAGCATCCGTTAGATAAGCATGATAACATGAATCATCTACCCATAGACTAATTTCTGATGATATAAAACACCTTACATATTGTGTAAGCTATGTGTCAGCCACCCCTATATATGACGTGGGTGTATACAGTATAAAAAAATCATGATTTTCTGATTACTTTGGGATATCTCATTGCCACAAGTGCAGAAGTGAAGAGTAATGCATCCGTATTTCTTCATTCACATAAGTGGAAAAGTAAATTCCTACAGAGTCACAGTGATGGAAACGAATGTGTGAGATGACTTACATTTGAGGGGGCTCAATGCTGCAGCTAGCTGTAGTAAGCTGGGGTTATGTTAGACATGTGTGCAGATCCTCTGTAATGTTGAGGCCTCCCGGGCTTTTGGAGTCAAGCTGAAGATTGTATCTAGTTTCTAATTTTCGCAGCCTAGACTCCCTGTCCCCGCCCCTTCTGCTGGCATTGACTGCATCAATAACAACATATTTCAAACCTGAATTATCGCTGCTGTGCCTCTCTTTAAAGTAATATATATATTTGGGTTTTTAACCTTTAGGAAGAGATGAGGCATTATATAAAATTATTAATAGGTAGGGAGATGTATCTTTATTTTACTCTATATTTAAAAAAAAGATAAGAAGTACCATTGTACTTCCCAAGAAGTACTGTGACCTTTTGAAACTATAAAAAATATTATAACAAAACAATAATAAACAACAATAAAAAATACAGTTTTATTGATTGTCAGAAATCCTTAAAAAAATGAATTAGGTACAATGCCACTTCCAAAATAGTACTGTGGTACTCCAATGGAAAAATAAAAATATATTTTCTCATCTATTCACACTTTTGAAAAATGCTTCATACCTTCCTATTAGTGAAAATCTACAAACCTAGAACACATCAATTTTTCAGCTATGTCTGTCTGAAAAGTCGATGGAAAATGCAAAAGACACCCCATTACATGCTACTCCACTCCTCTGTATGACACACCACTCCACTCTACAACTTGTCGCTTCACTCCTCGCCATGCCATTCTATGCCACGCCACTCTGTGCCAGTCCACTGAATGTGACTCCACTCTATGTCATTCCTCTGTATGTGAACATTTTAGCTGACCTTATATTTTTATGCAGGTAGTATGGGAGCCATAGCTAATAGCTGTCCTGGCATAACACTTGTATTACCAATACCATCTGGGAAGGCAGAGATAGAGGCATTAGTTATCCCCCCACAGCCTTAGACAAAACTTGGGATGCTGTTCTTGTTCAAGATTGGTGGGTTTCTTTTTTTTAAACGAGGTATCACATGCTTATTGTATTTTATTGTTTTAAAAGGAGGTATCCATGCTTCTTCTTATTGCTGGAGCAGCCCAGGCCAGGAGGTGTGAGGGCGAAGGTCTGTTTTCTGGGTGATCTCAACTCTGTAGGACAGGCCAGGGAGAGATCTGCATTTGTGAATTCCAAATATCATGCCCGTAGTATGGACAAATTAACCATAGTGTTATATAGTTAATATAGGTGAAGAAAAGGGATTTCCTAGGAGGAGTCAACCTTAACTATAGAGGCACTACTGGGCATAAAGAGGGCATTTAAATGGCCCATTTACACCTCACAACCTAAACCTGCACATAGGTCAGCACAAAGGTACTGCCAAGGGTGGGTGAAGCACATATAATAAACTTTGTTTGAGACATATCAGTACAATCGGTTCAGTAGTCACTTTCACTTTTCGTATTATTTTTTTATTTAAGTATTTTGCACCCCTCTGCTACTATTTCTGGTGGGGCTGTGGACCAAATGGCTGTCCGTTTAGAAAACAATAATCACAAACTAATCATGAACAAGAACAAGCTTAATATCAAAGATCTGGTAAATCAGTGATCCTACCGTATCATCTTAAACAAAAGAAGAAAGAGCAACAGAGGATGTGAGACGGAGTGGCATGACATTTCTCCACGATAACCTCCTAAGGCAAACCTGCAGAGAAAGGTAAGAAGGCTTCTTTTTGAATGAAATTCCCCTCCATATCCAAGAAGTGGCCAGGATTGAACTGTTTCGGTGTCTCCCAGTGGTCAGGATCATACTGAGAAGAGTAAATATTAGCTATGATGAGAGAACCCTGCAAGAAAGGAAAACATCTTCTCATTTGTGCTTTATGTTCTTGAGTTACAATCAACCATATATACTTTTCAACAATTCGTCTGAGACAAAATAGCTCATACTACATTCACAATACACTCTGCCATAGTGACAGAATGTCTCACAGATTTGAAAGTAAACACAGAGCCTCCACAATTTTGTGGTTAATTTGCTCATAGACACTTCCTTGTTTCACCCCCAACACATATGCCATTCTTCCTATGAACAATTCTTCGATAAATGTCGTTAGAGGTACTCAAAGTACATTTTTAACTCTCCAAACACCGACTTTTGATTTATCACTCCATGGTGCTGTTGTGAACCTGCAGGTTTTGGAAAAACTATACTTTTCAAAGCTGGTAAGTCCTAAGCTGATAAGTCCACAATTTTAGATCATTCACACTACACTGAAGCTGCCAAAAGTATTATATCAATTGCACAAATCTTTTAAAAAGTGTTCTTTTATTTATTTATTTATTTTTCAGTATTAAATGTTTTATTGACAAAGTGAAACCATAACATGAACACAACTAATGGAAGATAGTAAAAAGTTAAAATGTAACATATTTGGCATCTATAATACATGCAAAGAATGATAGACATTATCATACAAAAAGCAACAGGAATGTTGATTGAATCTATATGAAGACTTTTGAAAGTGAAAAATCTATACAATATAACATAAAAATGAGATTGGCAGGTAAAAGGAAGGAAACGAGAAATATAAGAAATTAAATAGGTTCAACATGTAAAAAAAATTGAAATTTCATCAATATTCAATAACAAAAATAATGATAATAGTCATAATAAATAAATTGTAAGCATGAACCGGAAGTACTTTATGAATAATACAATATAAATAGAGATTCACAATGGATTTATTCAAGGAGGTTTTGTAACTTCTTCAGCAATGAAATATCATGACTTACTTTGGAATCTAGAGCTTTTAAATAATGTTGTTAAAGCTGACCAGATCTGTTCTCTTTTAAATATTAACACACTAGGATGAATATAAACTCTATCTAAACTATGATTAAAACAAACATCATTACCACCAAGCTCTATCAGTAAGAATCACAGCAGTTTTCCAATTTGAAGTAATCTGATGAAATACTACAGCAAGTAAAAGGTTTAAGAATTTAGGGGTTGATTAGGATGGCGGTTGGAAACCCATTCCGACCGCCGTGGTAGCAGAAATTAACTGACCGCATGTACCGCGGGAAAACCGGCGGTCAGATTAAGATGAACCACCAGAACAATCTGACCACGGCTGACGGATTCCCCAAAACTCCATCACGACCATCCAGAGCAGGTGAAAATTAATCTGCGGCGGTCAGATTTGCTGCAGAAAGACCCAAAACCGCTGCACGACTAGCGGATTGACCACATGTGAAATTAGGATACGATTTCGGTGACAGCGGAACGATCAGTTGTTTCCGACCGCCGCAATCACAACAATTGATGAATGAGAGAACCGGTGGAAGGGCTGTTGTATTCCGACCGCCGCGGTCGCTCCAGGAGAGTAATGGTGGTTGAAAGCAACCACACAACAAGGCTACCAAGTGTGGCCATTAATCTGGCTCAGCCTAAAAAAACACCTAACACACCCCAATGACACATGCCCATGGCAACTAAAATATACAACTCCCAGGTCAACTCACACAACACACCTGACATGAATACCCCATTTTGACCCAACCACAATGCTGAGTATAAAACAAGCTCCTTTCCTGACCAGAATTCTTTGCACAACTCCACAACTGAAGGGCCCAACCCCACAGCACAAAGGAGAGGCAAATCTGCACACATCACACCCTCACAACAACATACATACCACCCACATCACCACCACCACCTTCACAACTCCTCTTTTCACACATTTTCACATCACACAGCATGTCAAAGAAGAAGATGCCCAAAGATCTAGGATCTGCGTACTCCAATGCAAGCATCAGAGCACGATGCTCTGCTAATTGTGCGGTGCAGTCCCCTAGAGTCTGCGTGTGCACGACTCTGGACTTGAACTCGTCGTTCACCATGGCACCTACCGTAATGGCGCATGCGGAAATGTAGGCGTGTTTAGAACCATGCGCAACCTGCGCCGAACCATGTACCGTATATGATGCAATGGAAATCCTCCAAAGGCCGCATAGCCAAAGGTGCAGGATGAACAAACTCATATTGCAAGAACTCCTGCGACCGTAAGGAGGCATAAAAAATTAAACCTGACATTCAGAGACATCAATGATGCTGCCCATTGTATCCACTGAGGGTGCAAAGCTTTAGAATTAGGGACACTGGCTTTCGTATCTGCCTCCAAAGCAGGACACGGGGTCACAACCAACATGCGCTTTCCCTGTGACAGAGCACTTTCTTTCAGAATCGCCATCTGTACAGCCATCAAAACTTTCTTCACAGTGGAAAATCGCATTTCAGCCAAAGTGTACAAGCGTGACTTGTAAGCAATAGGTACTGTGTCTCCTTCGTTAAAAGTAAGGTATGTGAAACCCACCATCCCAGGGATGATTCTTATCACCAGGTTGGTGTGGTTATCACGAGTCAATAAGTATTTAGAAGCGAGCAGATCAGCCTGCAAAGATTGCAGTATAGCCGCGTGCTCCGGCAGCCAGTTTGATTTGGTAGCCCATTGGTAAACGTTTGAAATGTTTTTGACACCGCAGCTAGTAAAGGAGGTCCATTGGGAACTCAGACCATCCAAATGGTGGGCATAAAAACCGTTGGAAATGTCAAGCGTGGTTTTAAACCGCTTACGCACAGGACTATCCACTAAGGCAGAGCCGTGAGTATTCTGTACTGCACAGGTATGGCAATGTGAGTTTAAATGCCGGTAATCCAATACCAAACGATATGAACCGTCAGGCTTGGTCACAGTATGAAGAGGGTTATTCATTGGTGACACACAAGTTTCAATCACTCCTTGATATTCCAATTGTTCAAGGATTTCTGCAACGGAAGCCTTAGCGTTGCGCTTTATGGTATATTGAGGTTGAGGCTGTGGCGTAGATCTCAAAGGAATCTCGTGGTGTGGGGAAAATCTATCCCATCCACAGTGTGTACGGTACAGAGCCGGCGCGAGGGCTTTAGCCCACTCTTATGTAAAATTCAGCACATGCTCCTTCGAGATAGTGTGCACGAAACAAGGGAGGATTACCTCCTCCCTTCTTGGAGCCGCGAGCACAAAAGGTGGGGGCCAGTCAGCCTCCGCTAACAAAACTGTCATAGGTAGTAGTAAGATTCTGCCAAAATACCCCTTTTATGGTACGTTGAATGTCACCTTCAATGAATAGGACTATTTCAAAAAGTCTGTCAGGGGGAGCTACTCTAGTGTCAGCTGTCTCCACAACAACATAACGGTCAGTCGCTATCACCTTCAGTAGTGGACGCGGGGCCTCTCGCACTATGGTAATCTCCACTGTGCTGTCCAGCAAGGTGAGAGCCCATGTCTGATTCCGAAGCTGCGTTCTCACTATCTGTGACATATCTTGCTGTTAAAGCGGCGACTTTCTTTTTCTGAAACTAGGGTCTCTTCGGTGTAGAATCGTCCTGCTTGCCTTTACCGTCTTTCGGGCGAGGCTGGTCGTGTCCTTGCTGGCCACACCTACCCCTGCCGCCTCCTCCACCACTGGTCGAAAAGGCCAATGACTCATGAAATGAAAGAGGAGAGCGTTGATCAGAAACCTGAAAACGATCAGGTGATTTTATCATCGTACGATCGCGCAAGTCATAAACACGTTCTGTGGGCGCAGGCAATGGAGACGCAGGACGAGACTCCTGTTTCTGTTGTTGTTGTTGCTTTCCCTGTTTTTGTTTTTTCGGCCAATTTTGTTTTTTGGTCTTGGGCTGTTCATCAATGTCTGACTTCTGCCCTTGGGGTTGTTTTTTCTCTTTAGTAGAAAAAGGCTTAAGACCCCTACTATTGTAGCCCACGGTTTTATAAGCCGCCACAATAATCCTCGCCAACTGTCAGGGTTTGTCGGCATCGGGAATTGCCTGAAAAGCATACGCAACCTGGAAGTTTACCGCATCCCCCTTGACATTAGCAAGTATGAGATCGGAAACCACATCAAAGGTGCCACAGAGGCGCATACCCAATTCAACCGCAGCCTCAGGTCCGTGCTCATCCTGAACACGTTTAAGGACCGTCGGCAGGACAGTCATAGACGGAGTGCCGTAACACCTCGTGTAGACCGCCGCAAACGTCTTACCCCAGGTCTCACAGTCACCTATTTCAGGGATTACATTTTTCGGCAAGCTAATTGTCAGAATCCTATGTTTTTCACCAGGAGTCGTGTTAGGAAATACTGCTTCCAGCTGGTCCAACTTCTCGGCAAGCCAGAAAGGAAAATCATCCTTTTCTTGGGGGCGCTTGCCCATCACAGCGTTGACCATAACGGGACTGAGTTTCATTCCGCCCTGTCCGGCAGGAAGCGCCGCACCACCTGGGGCCCCGCCTGGGAGATTACGGGTAATGTATTGCACTAACGACCGAATCACGCTCATTGCGACTACATGTAGTCGTCTTAACTCAACAACGTTACATGCTCCATGTTGAGGATGAGGTGTAAATCCAGCCAAAAAGGCCAATTTGCGCCCGGAATGGACAAAGGACCTAACCTCGGAGCTGCTAAAGTATGGGGTAGGGCGCCATCAAACCAAACGCGATGCTGCCAAGTATCTATATGAATCTCCTGTGCCCTATACAGTGCATATTCCTGTGGCACAGCCGTGGGAGTGTACGTGTCGAACTCACGAGTATTTGCTTTCATGGCTGGGAAGGGGACATTATAAGTCTGCAAATAATTGTGCACCGTAATGCGGCTATTTTGCGCAATGTCCACCGCGGCCATAGTGACACAGAAAGAAAGAGGTACAAAGTAAACTTAGTAGCACAACTGGGTAGTAATTCAAGGAAACTGTTTAGAAAGATTCAAGCTTGAAAGACCTATGTAAATATAGGTAGGTTTGTCCGACACTACCGTTAACCGGAAACAATAGTGAAGGTGTTAAGTACTGAATGATGCACTACTCAAGTATCATGTAATTAGACCACCAACGATTGGGCGCCATGTCGCAGGGATTTCGTTCTCATACAGAACTGTGCATAGAGACTTGGAACCTCAGTGAATTAGGGTGTGCCAAAACTCACCTTAGTACCCAAAATCCCCTACCAGACTAGCTACAGTGTCTCATTGGTGATCACAAACCCCCAATGCTTAGACAAACCAGAACATGGACTTATTACACCTCAGGTAACGTGGAACACATGAACACTCTTTCGTTATACAATCATTTCAATCCAGAACAAGGAGTAAAAGAAGACACGTGCATATTTGAAATGTTTATTCACTAATGCAGTGTTCTCAAACGCAGTATCTTAGCTAATACAAGCAAACATATTATAAGAAATAAAGTAATCAGCATAGTCACTAGTCCATAGAACACAAAAGGTGAAAGCATGGTAAAATGCTAAAACAAATAGGGTTCAGTAACACCTAATTCTCACCCTCCCTAGCTAGTATATTATATTATATCTAAGAAGGTATCTTTGGGTTTTAGCTGGGCGCCCCATACCTTAAGATCCTAGTGGTAAGGGATCACATCATCTTCCACC
The DNA here is from genome assembly GCF_964263255.1 of Lissotriton vulgaris. NCBI lineage: Eukaryota > Metazoa > Chordata > Amphibia > Caudata > Salamandridae > Lissotriton > Lissotriton vulgaris. The sequence continues at coordinate 1,072,504,462 of NC_141699.1, forward strand.
AGCTCTCTGCATGCGATGCACCATCATGTGTTTTTCTATGCTCTTGTGCAAAGCAATATAAAACGCGCCTAAAGCCAGAACTTGGACTCAGCTGCATGTATGTTATGTCTAGGAACGTGCGAAGATCAGACCTCACAACAACCTCTGTGTTGAGATATCCTTGAAGGTTTCTGCACTCACTGTACAGACACAGCTCACCAAGCAATGCTGATATCAGAGTAACAACATATTATTCTCGCATGAATCAAAACATTCTACTAGGCTCAAAGCTAAAGCAACAGCTACGTGTTGTGTGCAGAAGCAGCTGAAAGGTAAAATGGCATTTAAACTCCTAATAAGCTCATGCTAACTTAACACAGCATATAGGCAAAGTATATCTATATGACAGTGTGTCCTTGCACTCCTGGGGGACACCTAATTGTTGTTTTTGCCAGTTGTGATTATACAGAGTGTTTGACTGCCAGGTCTGTGTTGTGTTTTGTTGATCAGCCACATGTCTTGTTTCTGTTTGTGCTCACTGTGCAGACCTGCTCAGCCACACTGACATTATTTCTCATGCATTGCTGTCACTTGACCCCTTTTTGGTTCCAGTATGGTATGTGGAGTCATACAATCCCCTATAGGTGCTTGTGATGCCTACACATTGTTAGTTACTCCTCTATGTGTTTGTGGACTATACACTCCTCACTTGTCCACTGCTGATTTACACACCACTTAAATCTTCCACCTCAGGCCTTGCCAGTGTGTGAGCCTCTCCACCACTTCATAGTGTGACACTATGCTGTGTGAGGATGATCTGTGTACAGGAACAAAGTGCCACTCAGGACAGTGTCACAATTAATTTCATGTTATTTTCTTCTACTGGTTTGTAGTCATGGTTGCTCATGTGCAGTGCATATGTTTGAGCATTACAGTCTTCTAGTCATGTTGTTTGCATCTGGGTTTCCCTGAGATGTGCATCCGTGGGTGAAGGCTAAGCTGTATGTGTGTTTGCTGAGGTACTGCTACCCTTCCTGAGTGTGATATTATCTTTGTGCTGTGATGATTTGTGTTGTGGGAGTTCATGGTGTCGCACTCAGATATGTGTGCTACTGGTTTCGTAGTTGTGAACAGGCTGCTTGGTGTGCATGCATTGCTCTCAGTGTATGTTGCCTTGTACATGGTTGGTGTGCATCTCCCTGATGTCCAGCTGAGTTTGCTATGTGATGGATTGGTATGTGCCTCTGTTGTGTTGTTCTTGTGGATGTATGCAATGTGTGTGATGTTCTATTTGCATGACATTGTGTGAGTGGTTTGTGCATTGTGATACATTCAGGTGTGTGTTGCATGTGTAGTGTGCATTTCTTGTGTGTATGTCACATGCAGCAATGTGGATTCATGTTCATGAACTTGTTTTGAGTGCACAATAGTGTTTTGTCCTCCTATTTTTGGCTTGTCACTTGTCAGGTTTGTGCATGTGCATCCTTGTGGTTTACTATGACACCATGTTCACTTGATGACAGGTGTGGTGTGTATGTGTGTGTTAGCTGATTTGCCCCCTTAATTCCACTTATTGTTAATGATTTTTTTAGGATGATGCAATTCTTGTTTTGTTGGGATATGGTGTCTGTGCATTTCTCCAGAGTGACAATAATGTGTATTCCTGTTACGTCTAGGGTCACATTGTATTTCCACTGTTTGGCTAAACATGTCTGGGATTGTAGGACTTCTGTAGATGTTGTTTGTGAGATTTGTGTTTGGCTATTAGTTTTGTGTCAGCATTGGTTTAGGTATCCCTGAGTCTGATATTTGTGGGTGCGCCACAGGGTGTGTAATTGGTTGTCAGTGAACTTACAGGACCTCATTTGCACCATTATGTGTGTTTCTCACAGGTGCTGAGTGTTCCAGGTGTGAGGTGGGTAGAGGAGGGGTATGTCTGAAGGTCCTACTTATGTTTGACAGTCAGGGAGTGTGACAATGAGCCATGTGTGTTGTGCTGATGATATACACATGTCAAGTAAATTGACAAAGATGTATGACTGGTCACTGTATGAATTCTGACACTATCGGTCATTCCTGTGCCTATGAATGGCTTGCCTTGATGCATCCCTGACTTGTTGCAAAGAGGTCACTGTGGTTTAATTTGACTTACTGTGCCACCCATGTCTGATCTGAGAGCCTTTGGGTGGTGTGATATGTTTTTCCTCTTGCATGTGATGTACACATGCTATGTGGCTTGCTCCATGGCTTTCCAGCACCCTCCACTTCACATTTGGCTAGGCCATTTATTGTCCTTCATTGTTGGTGGCCTATGGTATGAGTATGTGGCAGAGTGTCAGTTTGGGGTCTTTCTGAAGGACTTGACAGGCAGTGTGAACAGTTCAGTGGATGTTTTTATGCAGTGTGAGTCTACATTTTTCAATTATACTCAGTTTGATTCACATGAGTGGAAGGTAGGTGTGAGGCAGAGGGTTGTCCAGCCCCATATCTTCTGTGCAGGGTGATCCTCTTCACCCCCACCTTACTAGTCAATCTACCTTGTCCTTTGATGTGTGAGGTGCAAGGTCTGGCTACAACTGGCTGAATTATGCAGGGGGGCACAGGAAGGGCACACAGAATGTGCATAAATGGGTGTGTGATGCGTACTGTGGGAAGGGTGAGGGTGGAGCCCTGTGAATCTGGGTGGACTGCCCAAGCCTGGTGCTGGCCCTGCCTACTACATTGTGCGCATGTTTTCCTGAGTGTCAGATGTGGACAGGAACCGTATGTCAGCACAGGAGTTGTGTGTTGTGGTTGTATGCAGAGTTGTGTTTTTGCGTACCTGCGGTGTTGTCCGCGGCGATGTCTTATTTGCTGATAGTGGATGAGGTACAACAGCGGAAAGGCTTGAAGAGCTGGATCCATGGTGGTCAGGACTACGTGGAGATGACTGGGATTCGAGTTTCGCTCTCTGCAGTAGTGTTCCCCCATCTCCGGGTAGCTGGATTCTCCGCTCCGGTGTGATGGGCTGTTTAGAACATTGTGATTTGTACAACAGACGGGACGTCATTCCCCACGGCGGTGTTTCTCTATTGGCTCCCTCGGGCGCAGTTGCAGAAGGACATTTCTGGCGGTTCACGTAACTCCGCAGCGGACCGAAAATGGGCTATGTTTGCCCATTGTTATATGAAAAAGATAATTTTACCCAGCACCGCAGATGTGTCTCCATCCGCAATCGTAATTAGCCCCTTAGTTTGATCAGGCAAAATATGGCAGTCAGATAAAATACTGTCAAGGAATATATTAGATAATAAATAAGCACTGTTAACATTAAAAATCATATTAAGTTATTTCCAAACACTCAACCACAACACATGAATTTGCAGGCAAATAAATAACATATGGATCAAGTCACATGACCAGCAATTATCCTGTGATGCAAGTTTCCATTTTAAATAAAAGCAAATGAGTTATTATTAGTATATAATATACAAAATATGATGTTTGCTTGGTGTAAACAACTCAAGAGACTTTGTGTATTTTAGCCCAAATTTTGTCCCAGCAAGTTACAGTCCAATCAACCTGTAAATCTTTTTCCCATTGGAGTTTAACTTTAGACTTAATTCTGACATTAGAAGGACAAGGAAAATGTATGTATTTCACGCATGCTTTGAAGTGAACCTTTGACAAATAAGTAATTCTAGTTTCATGCAACCATGGGATGTTGTTATTTTTTAACTGTGAAATACAATCATGAATATTTTTGGGCTACCAATTTGTCTTCATCCATTAAATATCTTGGCAATTTCAAGAGAAATTGGATTGTAGGAAAGGGGATATTTTAATAATTATGGACTATATGGTTGATTGAATTAATTCCTTAGTCACACCAAGATTTCCCCAAAAGTGTCAAATTTTAGATTTTTATATGTTTATGTATATAGCAGAGCAGTGCTGGTGGCTGGAGTGATATTGTGGAGTGACATAATAACTACACAGGGTTCTGTGGCGTTCTGCCTATATAATGTATGCAGGGTAGGCATTTCCACCTTAAAAGCCATGTAGAACTGACGGAGTGAAATCTACAACTTTTCATTGCGCCACTCTATGACTTGACTGCGTCAAAATCCCATGCCTTTTCAAACCAGGAGAACGGATTGACGCAGGGCTTTTAACATGGGACTCGTCTATGTGTTATGATGCGTTGCTGGAGTTGCGTCAGTCTTATGACCAACTCGAGCGATGCTTAACTTTAGAGTCAAAAAGTGCAGCAGAATTTCTGCCTCATTTGTGAATCATTGTGCCATGGTGCACTGTATTTTAAATACAGCGCATCCATGGCATTGTTAGGGTATTTGCAACAAGGACAAGAGATCTGACGCATCAATGCCGATGCGTCAGTTCTTGTAAATATGCCCCTTTGTCTGTCAATGCTGATGCATACATACCTTCTCAATGTTGAACCCTTGCAACGACATATCCTTAGTAGTCTGCCTAATCATTCCAATGGATGCAATGCTGCTTATGCGTAGTACCTCATGGATTACAGCATTGGTGTATGGAACCCTCTTTCGGTCCTCATACTGGATGACCTGAGATTCACCAAAGACAGCAGACAACTCCTTCTGAATTTTATCTGGAGATAAACATTTACACAGGTCAGAGGAATGGCACCAATATAACCCACAAATATCAATAAGTCTTTAATAAGGACAATTGTTGGCAACAAAATCTCAGTCCAAGTCCCCCTATCCCTCAGTTGTAATACCTCAGGGGAAACAACCTTTACAACGCAACTTTTATAACGCACTACCATTACAACGATACTTTTACAACGCAACATCCATTACAACGCATACCATTACAACGCAACCATTATAACGCATGACACTACAACGCATACCACTACAACGCATGTCAATACAACGCAGTCATTACAACGCATACCATTACAACACATACCATTACAACACATAGTACCCTTACACTATCCAACACTTACCCTACTGTTGCGCCCACCTGGAGTTAGAATAGTAATTTTTACCCCTACACTATCCAACACTTACCCTACTGTTGTGCTCCCCTGGAGTTAGAATAGTAATTTTTACCCCTACATTATTTAATACTTACCATACATGCAATGTAATGGTATGTGTTGTAATGGTATGCGTTGTAAAGGTACTAAGCATTGTAATGGAATGCGTTGCAATGGTAGTTTTAAAAAATTTGTTGTAATGGCATGCGTTGTAATGGAATGCGTTCTAATGGGTGTTGCGTTGTAAAAAATGCGTTGTGGTGGTATGCGTTGTAAAAGTATGCGTTGTAACGTCATACATCCATACCTCAGCCTAAGTCAACTCCCATCAATTCAAGTCAACCCACACTAGCTTTATCAAATGCAATCACATTCTCATTCCAAGTACCAGTGTTTTGCTCTTTCAGATAATCAATTCAGAAATGTTATGGATTATTTTCATTTTATGTCACTTGAATTTTTTGTGAAATCTGGCCATTTGAGAGTGCTAAAATAAACAATGCCCATGTTATAAAAATCCAGCAACAGAACTGGCAAGAGCAGTTTAAGTTACCTTCACCCTTATTGGGTCATATTCATTACCTTTCGTTTGGATGGTCCCTCCCCCAGCTAGAAAGCATACAAGCAGTGCTTAATTTGAGCCAGTGGTTTCCGGTGCTCAGCACCAGCACTTAATTGCCAGCACCAGGGCTTATGACTGTCTGCCACATGGTGGTGGTGTCTGCCAATTTAGATATGAGCACAACAACTTCTGTTTATTATTTCAATTATTAGTATTTGCCTCGTGTGTTGTGCTGATGATATACACATGTCAAGTAAGTTGACAAAGATGTATGACTGGTCACTGTATGAATTCTGACACTGTCGGTCATTCCTGTGCCTATGCATGGCTTGCCTTGATGCATCCCTGACTTGTTGCAAAGAGGTCACTGTGGTTTAATTTCACTTACTGTGCCACCCATGTCTGATTTGAGGGCCTTTGGGTGGTGTGATATGTTCCTCCTCTTGCATGTGATGTACACATGCTATGTGGCTTGCTCCATGGCTTTCCAGCACCATCCACTTAACTTTTGGCTAGGCCATTTATTGTCCTTCATTGTTGGTGACCTATGGTATGAGTATGTGGCAGAGTGTCAGTTTGGGGTCTTTCTGAGAGACTTGACAGGCAGTGTGAACAGTTCAGTGGATATTTATATGCAGTGTGAGTCTACATTTTTCAATTATACTCAGTTTGATTCACATGAGTGGAAGGTAGGTGCGAGGCGGAGGGTTGTCCAGCCCCATATCTTCTGTGCAGGGTGATCCTCTTCACCCCCACCTTACTAGTCAATCTCCCTTGTCCTTTGATGTGTGAGATGCAAGGTCTGGCTACAACTGGCTGAATTATGTAGGGGGGAACAGGAAGAGCTCACAGAATGTGCCCAAATGGGTATGTGATGCGTACTGTGGGAAGGGTGAGGGTGGAGCCCTGTGAATCCGGGTGGACTGCCCAAGCCTGGTGCTGGCCCTGCCTACTACATTGTGCGCATGTTTTCCTGGGACATGTTGGTGTGTTGGTGCTGTTATTGGCAGTGCTGCCAGAGGCAATGGATGGTGCAAGCTCTAGTGTCCTCCTGTCGAGGGCCCGGCACTAATTTAATTACAAATTAAGCACTGCATAAAGCCTACACATCCCTCCATGAAAGAAACCATGAGCACGTCCAATGTAGAGCTGAGTCTCAAATGTGAAGGATGCATGTCTCTTCCATTTGTGGCCAGTGTTTGCTCTGCCTAGTTGTATTTTCATCTACAAAGTCTATTATGTGATTGGATGCTGAGTAAGCTATTATGTAGCCAGTAGCTTTTTTTCGTTTGAGGCAATCTCACTGGCTGGACCAAATCAATGCCATCTTGGAATATAGCAGAGCAGTGCTGGTGGTTGGTTGCACAGACAATACACCTTTATAGAAATCTTGACTTATCTTAAAATGAGAACAAGCCCTTGTGAGGTACTATTAGAGACCCATGGAATCGTTCTGATTTCTACAATTATATACAGATATAATATAGTTGCTAGATATCCGTTCACATATGATTCTACTGGTACAAGATAAAGGATCTGGTAAAAAAAACACTAAGCCAATAATTATTTCAACATAAGTAGCTCTTTCCCCTCAGGGATGCAGTTCTCTACAGAATTACGCTAATTTTAAATACAGATGAAGTATATTAGAGTAAAATTGCAATTATATTGTAGCTTTTAATTTATTAACTTAATCTTCATTTATTGTCAACCACGAAGGGGTTGTAAGAGTCAGACTTGTGATGAGATATGAAACAAATCTGTTGCGACCACATCTGTTGCATCAACGTATTGGTTTTTTTAAATGTATTGAGCGTAAAAAGCATAACAGGCATGTTAACCAAGGTACATCAAGCAGATACATTTACACAATCTCCAATCTCATATTAAAATAGACACTGAAGGAATCGAAGTTTTGTTGTAGTTTAGTTTTATAATGCCTTTTGCCTAGTCTAAATCTAGTATGTTGGTGTTCTGCATTCACCTTTCTTTTATAAATCTCACTCTGCTTGTATTTTTATACTGATGCTACTTCTGACTTCACCAGTGCCAATGGCCTGCTGCAGCAATTTCATCGGTGTGGCGCCGCGGCTAGGGCGACTGCCTCCGGAATCTGGGGATCACGGTTCGATCCCCGGGACCGGCAGCAGATTAGCCCAGCACCATGTGACTCTGGGCAATAGCTTGCTTAATCTTCCCAACGGCCCCCAGCGCCTAGAGACCCTTACGGGTGATTGTGCGCTTTACAAATGTGGATTATATTATATATCAAAGGTAATATGATGTAACATTCTGTGATGTAAATGGAGGAGGTTTCAAGGTTAGGTGATATCAATTCTGACGACACACCTGGCATTTTGATGAATTGGCATCTGTGATTGTTTTTGTAAACATGCCAATTATAGTCTGTCAACAAGGATATTTGTGAGCGGTGCTTGTTTTGAGCAGCTGTGACACTTGTGGCATGAAGTCTAAACTCAACCTTTGGCTCAGGACACTGAATGAAACGTGCATCTCTCTGTGGAATGTTCTGCACCCCAGATTTTCATATTTAATTATTTCTGTTAATCTATTAAACATGGTTATTTCTTTGACTTCTGAATCCAAATTGTACAGTGTATGGGGCCACCTGCATACTTTTGTATGATGCCCGGTGGAGCTACCTCGCTTGCTATGGTGGAGATTGACTCTGTGCTCACTCCTTTGACTATCACCTACCCAGCCGGACTTTGGACTAATGCTCCCGCGTCTCTCCTGACCTTACCTTCCCCCTCTCCCTTAACCCAACCCTTCCCCTCTCCGCTCCTACTCTCTCCAGTTTCTGTTCTCTGCCATCACATGCCCTTGCCCTTTGTCCCACCCTGTTTTTCTGTGAACCTCTTCCCTCGCCACTTGAGACTGAACTATTTTGTCTGATGCCCTATGGAGCTACCTGGTTTAGCTATAGGGGAGATGGGCCATGGATTCCCTCCTTGGTCGTCAGCTACCCAGTCGGTCTTTAGACAGACTTCCTTTCGTCTCTACAGTTGTCTCTTCCCTTATCCTCACTTTCCCTCCACCCCTACCCCCCACTACTCTCTCTCTCCTTTCTCTCCCCCCCTAATGTATTGCTGATTGTTTGATATAATGTTTACTTGTTATTCTTTTTCTGGTATATTGTTGAACCACATTGTTGCACTTCCTTTCGTCTCTCCTGTCGTCTCCTACTGCATCCTCCCTCTATTTATGTCTCTCCTTCCCACCTCTCTCAATGTATTGAGACTGAACTATTGTGTCTGATGCCCGATGGAGCGACTTGGTTTAGCTATAGGGGAGATGGGCCGTGGATTCCCTCCTTGGTCTTCACCTACCCAGTTGGTCCTTAGGCAGACTTCTTTTCGTCTCTCCTTATTGCCTCTTCTCTAGCTCCTATCCCCTCTCCCCTGAATCTTCCCCTTGCCTGCTACTCTGCCTACCCCCCTGTCCTTTGTGCCCTTTGACTAAGCACCCCTCCTCCCTTTGTTGGGAAAGATCCAATATTTATACTCTGGAGTCTCAGTGAACCCACTGAGTGAGTCCACTGCACCAACGGAGCCACTCACACTTGAGGTATGGCACCACTTGCCAAAGCACTCCCTCTCCCCTTTTTGGGGAAGGATCCAGTGTGTAGGCCTTGGAGTTTTAGAGACCCCTCTGAGAGAGTCCACTGCGTAAAGGGAGCCTCTCGCAATAAAGATAGGGAAGTGATACCACTTCCACTGGGATCACAGCTTACCGGACTTTGGACCTTGCCTTGACTCGTCTACCGGTTTGTGTCCCCTTCACTTTTCCCCTCCTCTTCCCATGCTGTGTCTCTAACCCTCCCCTCTTCTTTCCCGCCTTCATTATCTGTCTACTTCCCCTGCTCCAACCCCCATCCCCTGAATCTCTCACTTTTCCTGCTGTTTCCCTTTCCTATTTGTGCTTATTGCTTATCCCTACCTTACAAGTAACTATGTTGCCATGCTCTAAGAACTGTGTAACCTTTGTAATGATGTAACCTGTAAATATGATCTGATGCTCATGTAAAGTGCTCTGATACCTCGAGTCTAGCCAGCGCTATATAAAACTTTTAAAATAAATAAAATAAAAAATGAATACCCATTCAGGGTCCCACCTTGGATTTCTGGTCGATTCACCAGGTAGAGGAGTGCCCACCGTAGAGTGGTGGTGGTGGGTTCTGTCCCACCTCCAAAAAGTTCAGCCACAAGGCGAATCATGTTATGCTCATCAAACGTAGAGGTGACATCTTGAGAGTCCTGGATGCAATAAAAACATTCACATTCAGTAGATAGGAAATATATAGAGAGCATGACATATTGTGAAGCTAGGCCTCCTTGAGAACTGATGGATGATATAGAAGAGTTTAGTCTGTTCATAAAATGGAATTGATGAACATTAATGCACTAAATTCTGGAACGCCTTTGTGCGTAAGAAGACCAGCATCTTCCAATGATGATGAGTAAAATTACAGATTTCATTCGAAAGTAGGTTTAGATAAAATTAGGTATTGAAGTTTGAAGAAAGTGGTAGAATCTATGACTTCATCCTAGGGAGGGATGGTTAAAGCAATATCTTCCTTAGCAAAAGAGAGATTTAACTGGTCAGGGCAGTTATGAAAGAGGAAAAGGAGGAGAGAATGATAAAATCAATCAAATGGGTGATCAATAACATGTATTAAGTTATGTTTGTTCTACTAAGAGCCAAATGTATTGCTCCTTCAGTCACTTTTAAAAACGATAGCATCTTTGCAAGGATTCTAGGTTATCAATGGGTTGTTGGAGCTTTGTTTGCAGAACGGTCCTTTAAGAACATAGGAAAGGACCTTACATTGCTAACCTTACTGAGGCTTGTGGCCGAGTTTAATGTTATAGAGAAATTCTTATATTTGATCTGTAGCTGAGAGAAGCCGTTCTTGAAAATATCTGTTTGGTTGGTTTATTAGGGAGGGACTGAAGTTATGCCAGAGTTGCAAATTCGGAGGGAGCTCTAAAGCTGGTGCCTCAATATTCTTTTTCAACTAAAATTAGAACACTCATTATGGGACCCGGATGATAACGATAAGTGCACAAAACACAGTTTGCGCAGTGATCGGAATAAAAAGGGATATGGACTTACATCCAGACATAAGTAGGAGAAACAGCGTTTACATTTTCTGGGGAATTTTTGTAGGTAAAACATTTTGGAAATTAAAAAGTAAATAATGCTTGGTACTGAACATGCAAATGTTTGCGCAATAACCACCAATATTAAGGTAATTTCCCAATTGTAGCTTATGCCCGATGATAGTGATGAAGTAGATACAATAGCTATTCCTGGCCAATGCATCTGTAGGTTTTGAAAATGGCGCAGAACAACATGACTTGAATTCAATAGGAGGGTAAAATGCAGATATGGAGTACATTTTGTCTGATTTCATAAGGTCAACACAGAGTCTGTTTTTCATCTGAATTTCTTTATTGATTCCTGTGGCATCTATTATAAAATAATTGATACAAGAAGATCATAAAGTCAACTGTTACACAGAATGCATCCTGGAAACTGCCCACTTATATAAGAAAACATAAAAATCTCTTTTGTGTGATGTCCTACCTTATGGCCACTTGTGTTTCCCAGATGCTAGAGCACTTTACCAGAGCCAGAACTGATCAGTCAATGTAGCAGCATCAAATACTCACTTGTGATATTTTAGCTTGGTAGAAATCTATCAAGTCCTGGGGCTCTTCAGACACTCCATGCTCTTTGTGACTTTTGATTTCCTTCTTCACAAATTCTTCCACGAAGGCATTGCCTTTAAAGATATTATTATGAGGTCCTGGAAGATGCCGCATCAGCCAGGGGACAGTGTTGTAGAGCTGGGGTGAAAGCCATGGGACATGATTAGGAAGAATGTTCTTTTTTTGGGATAATATCTTCAGTTTATCATAGTCAGTGGTGACATACTATTAGAGCACTTGCTGAACATTCTTTCTCCCTTTATAAAAAGCTGTAAATGAGATTGTTAGAAGACATCCATGCATAGTGCTTTTTTAATCTATGTCTGTGTATATGTGGGTGTCTAAGGCAAACTAATTAAGTATTTTTCCAAATAAATAGAACATAAGAGGATTTTCTAATGGTATGAACTGCACTGGACCGGTGATACAATGCAGAGACTAGGTGTAAGAATTTAGAGATTAAGGGCCAGATGTATCAAGGCTTTTGCGACTCGCAAAGGCTGAAATTCGCAGAATTTCGGCCTTTGCGACTCACAAACGGCCGTTTTGCGATTTTTGATATGTAAGAAAAAATCGCAATTTAAGGAATCGCAATTATTTGAGATTCCTTATTTTGCCATAGCATTTACGGAATCGCAAATTTTGCGATTCCTTAAATGATATGTATGACACATTTTTGGTTTGCGAATTTGTGTTAAAAAATCGCATTTTACCATCAACTTGTAGTTGGTGGTAATTTGCGATTTCTTTTAAAAATGCCCTAATTGGCATTTGTAAGGGTGGCATGTGACACTCATACATGCCCATAGGGCATGTATGTGTGCCACATGCACACACATGTAGATTTGAGGGGTGCAGCAGGGTGTCTTTGAGACACCCCTGCACCCTTGAAATAATTCTCAAATTGCGATTAGCAAATTGCGAATTCGCAATTTGAGAATTATTGCACTATCATTCCTATGGGCCTCCTGGCCCATAGGAATGCATTGAAAATTATTCTTTATTTGCGAATTCGCAAAATGCGAAATCGCAAATAAAGAATAATAAGGAATCGCAAAAAATTTGCGATTTTGTACATACATACCGTTTTGCTAATTCTAAATAGCGATTCGCAAAAAATCGCTATTTAGGATTCGCAAAACGGTATCTTGATACATCTGGCCCTAAATCCTGTCTTGTTTCATCTTGATACCACTGTGGATCATTGCCTTCATTGGCTTCATAACAAAGATACAACTAAATGGTGATGTACAGGTAACACAATCTCTGAGATGACGGTGTCCATTCTTCCTAAAAGCGGCACCCACAAGGCTAGTAATAAGGACTGCAAAGTAAGGGTGGTAGTTCAGTAGCTGTGATATGTTTGTCTTGTTTACCTTCCTAAGAGGTATTACCAAGGAATGCAAGACTGTAAATTAGGCTGGAATAGAAATATGCATCACCGGGACCAGGAGTGGTGGTCCGCTCTCAGAACGAGGTGGTCTGAAGGAGCTTTAACCTAGTCATCCTTGAAACCAGTCTTATACCATGTTTCAAATACTGAAATATTCCAGGAGTTTATTTTCAAAACTGCTCAATTGTTTGTACATCCAAAAGCTCCACTGTGAGAGGCAAGTTCACATACTGAAATGGGTTGCTCCCTTGGGCTCGTTCCATTCCTTATTTTACCTCTTATCCAGATCTTACCGATCTGTGTCTGTGCCTGAAATGTGAGTCTTTTCTTGGTAATGCTACTGTAATAGAATGTCAACACACTGGTTGATCATTAGTATGTGTTTGAAGGAAATGTAAAGCTTGTTATTTATTGTTAAATTTAGTACAGAGTGCCCAGTATCAATCTATTCTACTTGACACATTTCAAATGTATTGCATCCACTCGCTGTCTGTAGTTGCATTACTCAAGCTCTCACAGGATCTGGCTGTTTCTTATTACGACATGGAATCTCTAACTTTTCAGCCAAAGAGATATCGATAAAATTCCCAGTCGCACCGGAATCCAGCAAGACTGACACAGGTACTCGATTACTTACAGAGAGCAAAAGATGAGCAGGAATAATAAAATGCCTCGGCACCCGATCTATCACACCCAGCACATTATAGGTTCCCCCTGCTCCCTCCATAGAGGCTGGAAGACTGTCCACATGGATACATGCTACCTTCTTGTTAAACACCACATCAGAAGGCTTTACAGGGCACTCTCTTGTAAAGTGGCCAACTTGACCACAATACAAACATAAATTCTGCTCCCTCCTTCTTTTCTTTTCTTCCATGGTTAATGGGCCTCTCACCCCACCTATCTACATGGGTTCAGGAGCAAACTTATGATCACCAAGGGGTTTTACTTCAGGTTTCACATAACTCCCCCTGGACACCTGAAAACGATTTCGTTCCCCACGCCTCTCAGACAACCTATGATTTAGTTTTACCACAAGATCTATAAAAGCAGCACAGTTGTCTGGAGGATCAACTACCTGCGATACCACGTCCTTAAGTTCTTCACAAAGGCCCTGATAAAACAAGGAAGTCCTCTTGGCCGTTGGCCAGTGAGTCTCAGACACCAACCTATTAAACGTAGATACATACGTTAACAAATCCTGTCTACCCTGTCTTAACTTCAAGAGTTCCACATCGCTAGCCTGCATAAAAGCATGCTTAGCGAACAGTCCCCTCATTAACTCTTTAAATGCTGGGTAGTTGTACAAAACGGGGTCATCACTGTCTACACGGGGGATAGACCACTGAGCAGCGGTGCCAGCCAAATACGATATAGTAAAAGCCACTTTGGCTGTATCATCCGGAAAGGCATTCGGCCTGCACATAAAATGCAGCTGACATTGATTCATGAAAGTCCCAAACTTATCGCTATCTCCCGAAAACCTCTCCGGGGGGGTTAAGGGGACAGGAACAGGTGACTTGACTGTAACAGCTGTAGGGGCTCCTCCTCCCGCACCCTGTTCCGTCCCTCCTCCATACTGAAAGGTTGCTGGCTGTATAATAGGACCTTGTCCCCTGTCTCGCGACTGTTCTCTTGCCTTCACTGCCCGAGCTCTTGTTTAAGTCCTGCATTCTCCTGCCGTAGATCCTGTACCTGAGCCTGTAATGCCGCTACAGCCCCCATTACATCCTGCATAGTAGGCACCCTATCAGCTCCACCCAGGGGACCCCCCATGTCCTCATCCATACTCGTCCAGGCAGCGTATTAATTCTTGGGCTTGCTATTCTGTTAGATTCCGCTGGCCCAAACACTGCAGGAACGTAGTACGGCCCAATCCACTACCCTGACTCAAATGTCACTCATAAGACATATAACCATGAGACAACACCTGAGCCCAGGACAGGAGGTGGGAAAACAAAACAAGGGAAAGAGACGTCAGGACAGCTTCACCCCAGAACTGGACAGCAGACCAATTGCTTGCTGCCACCTCCACGCTTCTGTACCTGAAGGAGTAATATACACAATTACTTCTTGTGCCCCCAAATCCCACTAAACAGCCTCCCTCCTTAATCCATGACCAAACTCTGCCATATAGAATACACAACCTCCTTACTTGTTATAAAGACAGGATTGGCCTCGGGAATTTCAGGTAGCAGGAAAACGATTGTATCCCCAAAAGCAGTCTTCGTTTGTCCTGGGGAATACTCCAAGAAAGCTCTCTCTTCACAGGTCTCTTAAAATGTGTTTAGGGGGAAAAAGCCAAACAAATGGCATTAAACCCCGCCTAGGGACAGTCTTTGGAATGTATATGGGGCACGGGGACAAGAAGGACACAAAAAACAAAACACAGCGTCCGGCGCGAACTCGCGCTATTCTGATTCTGCCAGCGCGTCGGAAAACGACCAAACAGCAGACAACGATGTTGACTGGTACGCAAGATGCGGAAGCCGAGCGCGCTACTCGGCAATCTCGCAGCGTCTTCCGGGTGGCTCCTCTCTTCTCTCACGAAGTCCCAATACGCCACGCTTCTTCCTTAGGTGAGTGTCCGAGGGGGCTGGAGCCCCAGCAATCCCTCGATAATCCAAATAGATGATAGTCACAAACCGAGCTCCAGAGGCAGGGTCATTAACACCCAAACAATGACTCGAGGATAACAAAAAGTTCAAAAAAGGGGAACAAGGGTTCAAAAGAAGGAAAAACAAAACGGGAATCAAAAAACAGAGAAATGGATAGGGAACACGAGCCCGTGAACCCAACAGACTAAGTCAATGAACCCAGAACCTGGAACCCAATATACTAAGATACCAATTACTGGTTCATGGGCAGGGCCAGTCTTAAGTCCCATCAAGGCAGGTCATGTGAAGGCAAAGCATGGCCATAGAAAGCGGCCCGGACCTAATTCCTAACAACAGACTATTAGAAGACTTGCTGAAAATTCTTTCTCCCTTTATAAAAAGCTGTAAATGAGATTGTTAGAAGACATCTATGCATCATGCTTTTTAAATCTATTTCTGTGTATATGTGGGTGTCTAAGGCAAACTAATTAAGTATTTTTCCAAATAAATAAAACATAAGAGGATTTTCTAATGGTATGAAGTGTACTGGACCAGTGATACAATGCAGGGACTAGGTGTAAGAATTTAGAGATTAATCCTGTTTTATTTAATCTTGATTCCACTGTGGATCCTTGCCTTCATTGGCTTCATCACAAAGATACAACTAAATGGTGATGGACAGGTAACACACCCTCTGAGATGAAGGTGTCCATTCTTCCTAAAAGCAGCACCCACCAGGCTAGTAATAAGGACTGCAAAGTAAGGGTGGTAGTTCAGTAGCTGTGATATTTGTGTCTTGTTTACCTTCCTAAGAAGTATTACCAAGGAATGCAAGACTGTAAATTAGTCTGGAATAGAAATATGCATCATTGGGACCAGGAGTGGTGGTCCGCTCTCAGAACGAGGTGGTCTGAAGGAGCTTTAACCTAGTCATCCTTGAAACCAGTCTTATACCATGTTTCAAATACTGAAATATTCCAGGAGTTTATTTTCAAAACTGCTCAATTGTTTGTACATCCAAAAGCTCCACTGTGAGAGGCAAGTTCACATACTGAAATGGGTTGCTCCCTTGGGCTTGTTCCATTCCTTATTTTACCTCTTATCCAGATCTTACCGATCTGTGTCTGTGCCTGAAATGTGAGTCTTTTCTTGGTAATGCTACTGTAATAGAATGTCAACACACTGGTTGATCATTAGTATGTGTTTGAAGGAAATGTAAAGCTTGTTATTTATTGTTAAATTTAGTACAGAGTGCCCAGTATCAATCTATTCTACTTGACACATTTCAAATGTATTGCATCCACTCGCTGTCTGTAGTTGCATTACTCAAGATTTACATTTGATCCCAGTTTCCTCATGTTTTGGTGGGGCCCTTGCCTTTACTTCCCCTTTTGAGGTCGCACTCTGCCACGTAGCTCTGTATCCTGTGTCCCAAGTCCTTATACACATCAATCCCACCTGGTGCTCATCCCGCTACTCTGATATTGGTTCTTTATCTTCTTTGTCACGGTCCAACTTCCTGGCTGAACACTTCAATCAATCAATCAATCAGGGTCAATCAATCAAACAATCAGGGGAATTGTAAACGCGCTACTCACCCGTGAGTGTTTCAGGACGCTGGATGGAAGGATGGGTCCGCTGGGTTGCTGAGCCGAAGAGCCAGGTCTTGAGAGTCTTTCTGAAGGTGTTCAGGGAGGGGGTGCGTCTGAGGGCTGCTGGTAGCTTGTTTCATGTCAGGCTGCGATGTGGGAGAAGGATCTTCTGCCTGCTCTGGCTCTGTGGATGCGCAGGGTTTCGGCTAGTGTGAGGTTGGAGGTGCGGAGGCTTCTTTTGGGTAAGTGGAAGTTGAGTCTGTCTTTGAGGTATTCAGGTCTGTTGTTGTGTAGGCATTTGTAGGCATGGGTGAGGATTTTGAAAGTGATTCTTTTCTCCACGGGGATCCAGTGGAGTCTTCATAGATGTTGGCTGATGTGTTCTTGTTGGGGGATGCCAAGGATGAGTCTGGCTGCATTGTTCTGTATGGTCTGGAATTTGCGAAGTAGGGACTTGTTGATGCCGGCGTAGAGTGCGTTTCCATAGTCCAGTCTGCTGGTGATGAGTGGGTGGGTGACTGACTTTCTTGACTCGTGGGGGATCCATTTGAAGGTCCTGCGGAGTATGTCGAGGGTGTTGAAGCAGCTGGATGTGAGCGAGGAGTCGAGGATGATACCCAGGTTCTTGGCGTGGTCTGTGAGGGTGGGTGGGCTCCCGAGGGCGGTTGGCCACCAGGTGTTGTCCCATGCTGAAGGGGTGGTTCCAAGGACGAGGACTTCTGTCTTCTCTGCATTGAGTTCCAGGCAGCTGTTGGTCATCCAGTCAGCCACCTCTTGCATTCCTTTCTGGAAATTGAGTTTGGCGTTGTTGGGGTCTCGGGTGAGTGAGAGGATGAGCTGTGTGTCATTGGCATAGGATACTATGCTGAGGCCATGTTTTCATACGATGGTTGCGAGGGGGGCCATGTAGCTATTGAAGAGGGTCAGGCTCAGTGATGATCCTTGTGGGACTCCGCAGGTGGTTTCCATGGGGTCGGAGAGGAAGGGAGGTAGCCTGTTTCTCTGGCTTCTTCCAGTGAGGAACAATCAGATCCAGTCCAGGGCTGCCGTTCACTTGCACCAGCACGCCCAGTGTGTTATGGTCATTGTATATTGATGTACTGTAGTGCTTCCTAAACTACTGACGCAAATTATAATTTGTCCTATTTTACCTTACCCGCTTGTTGTGGTCTCTCTTTTTCCCCTTTTTGTCCCCCCCTTGTAATTTATTTCACCAATTTGAATTGTCCTTGTTCAAATTCTTCGAGTTGAGACATTGTTTTTGTTGCACATTACGCCCGGTCTCACCTGGGTTAACGGGCCTTACTCCTGTTAATTGTTACTCTAATGTACTCATAACAAGCACACTGGACTACGGAAACGCTCCCTATGCTGGGATCAACAAATCCATGCTACACAATCTCCAGACCATTCAGAACACCTTGGCCAGACTCGTCCTAGGCATCCAACGACATGAGTTCATCACCCAAAACCTGTGAGAACTTCACTGGCTCATGTAGACAACAAAAAGGAAACGGGGCTGTTCCTAAAGGTAAGAAAAGGAAGGTCACTAAGGTGCAAGGGGTAGTACTCAAAGGAG
Organism: Lissotriton vulgaris; assembly: GCF_964263255.1. NCBI lineage: Eukaryota > Metazoa > Chordata > Amphibia > Caudata > Salamandridae > Lissotriton > Lissotriton vulgaris. The sequence continues at coordinate 1,072,522,913 of NC_141699.1, forward strand.
AGCTAACCCTGGGTATCCAATATGTTGGATATAATGGCCTCACACACCCTTGCGAGTGCCATGCTTCATCATAGGCAATGCTCCTGGTTGGGCATGTTGATCACACCCTTCACATCGTAGTACTGTATCGTTCCTGGAAACCTGAGTTCCAGCGAATACAGGCTACCCTTGATTTTATTTGCGGCAGAGGACCACCAGAATAAAATTGTTTTCCGGTACCTTGTGCCTCATTTTATCTTCACCCACACCATCTATTCTGTCCTGGCCCCTCACCCACACTTCACCCATAGGCAGTTGGATAAAAGATCTCCGATAAAGAGCCCCTCTTTGAGGTGTGCCCGTTGGGCATTGCACCGCCTGCCCAATGAGGAGCACACCTTCAGGACCTGGCTTTTCAGCTGACCTAATTGGTGAGTAGCGTACTTCAAACCCCCTAATTGATTGATTGATTGAAAACCTAGCCATCCATCTTCAAACCTATCCATCAAACTCATCCATCCATCCACCCAATAACTCAATCATCCATCCTTTCACTTATGCATACCACCTCCCATCCATCCATTCATTTATTCATTCAGCTTTTCAATCATCCAACAATCCGCTCAGTAATCCACAGTTTCACTCCATCCATCCACCCTTTCACTCCACCCATCTATTTAATCGGAATCCATCGTATCTTTTACTTATCGATCCATTTACCCATTCACTTATCCATCCACCATTTCACTCATCCATCCATCGACCCTTACATCCAGCCATCCATTTACCCTCCTTTGTACTCATCCATCCATTCTTTAATGCATCCATCTTTCATCCATCCTTTCACACTCCCATCCATCCATCCATCCATCCATCCATCCATCCATCCATCTTTTCACTCTTCCATCCCTTCAGCCTTTCACTCCATAATCTATTTACCCTTTTACTCATCCATTCATCCTTTCTCTCACATTATACCACTCTCGCATTATACCACTCATGTATCTATCATCCACCCTCTCTAAACTATTTAATCCATCCACCATTCCTTCCTTCCTGACTTCCTCCCTCCCTCTCACTCTGCCACACCTGTAGCTGCTAAAGCAGGGGCCAACGATGCCCCTAATCCAAACACACTCCCTGGCCCACCCCTTACCCTGCCAGGCACAGTGCCGCTGTCTCCCTTTCCCTTTGTCTCCCACCCCAGTCCCACTTTCTGGTTGATCCTTTTCTCTTATTGGTGTCCAAAGTCACTCTTTGAAGCTACAATGTTTTGTCTTTTCCATTCTGCTCCCCAACTGCTGCTCTGCCCAAGGACTGTATTGTCAAAGTCATACTATGCTGGACATCCCTAGTGCAGGTAACCTGTCCTTGTCCACCATTGCCCCGAATTATTTTATTTTTAAGGACAAAAAGTTCTGGCATGTTGCCTCTTTGGGTATTGAAAGTCTGCTAACGAGCTTCCACTGCATGTGTTTTTCTGTAAATCAGGGCAACCGTTCTATGACAACCTAATTAGTAAATTTGATGTCTGAGTCAGGGCAATTAACAACTGCACACAAATAGTGCAAATGCATTAAAGGTAAAATGCACAAATTAAGACATAGCTAAGCTTTTGACACATACATACCTGACTAAAACCTAGCAAATGGGCTGGGAAACATCCATGACTCACCGTGGTCAAGGCTTCAGTGCTCTAATATTTAGGTTCCGGAGTAGCGTGCTACTCACCGGAAAGCACTCCAATACCTTATCAGGGGTAGTATGCGCTATATAAATGCAAACCTTATCCTCTTCTATCCCTCGACTAGCCTCAGTTCAAATAACAGAGTAACATATCCACCACTCAAATTAATTTCATATTTCACTATATTATTCAATTCAATTCATGGGTTCTTTATTCGATGATTAAAAATCACCATAAAAGCACATACATATAAACATGAATAAAAAGTCATTAAACAATTTCAAGATCCCAATTGTAAAAATTAATATTGGCATAATACAAAAGAGCGAAGAAAAGTGCAACACATTAAAAGATCAATAACCATTTTTTGTTTAAAACTTCATTCTTCTCCCCTGGTTACCCTTAAACGGACCGCCACTTTGATAAAATTCATTATACAGCACAATGTAAAAGGGTCCGATGCTTTTTGTAAATAGACTAGTGCCTCATTAGCATGTTTCAAATTGGCTTGTTTTAAAATTTCCACTAGGAATTTGCGCCTAGGCATTGTGAAAAAAGGGCAGAGTAAAACAAAGTGAAGGGAATCCTGCGGAGACCTATTGTCGCAGCCGCAGGATCCCTTCTGCTCAATTGTTGTTGAGAACCCTGCTGGTGATGCCAATAAATATGGGAGTAGGTTAAGCCTAAAGCGACACATCAAAAATCTGTCCTGAGCATTGTGCATGAGGTACAAATATGGCTCCATTCCCTCAACACTCTTAACCAGGTTATGGGCCCTCACTGTCTTTTTAAGCCCTTCAGCCTCAGCTCTCTGTTGCATTTTCTGCTCTAAAAAGGCTTTCTTTACCGACATCTTGTGCTGGGCTACAATTGTTTCAGGGTTGGTAAAGAGGTTCCCATAACCTAGTTCCTCTAGGGTATTCCTTACATAGTTGAGCCATGATATTCGCATACATTTGTCCCTATCTAAGCAATCCTTTAAAATTTCTCTGCTTAGTGACGCATCAGGATTAACCCAGATTTTTAACCAGGCCACAATTGGCCTTAGTTTTACCAAATCATCTAGGTGGGGCCTCCCTAGCTCCCTATGTTCTATGAAACCAGCAGTACTTGGGGGTACCCTCAGGATGGTTTTTAGGTATTTGTTTTCCTCCTGTTGTATTCTTGTGGTGTTAACAAAGCCCCATACCTCTGCCCCATAAATTACTTTGGAGCAGCATACGGAGCTGTAAAGGTTCATCACCTGTTCCGGGCTCCATCTACCTAACCTCCTGCCATAGCTTGCTATAGCCCCATTAGTAGCGATCATTTTACTGCAGTGCTCCTCAACCAGGGAGTTAAACTGTAAGGCACCATCGAAAATTACCCCTAGGTAAGGAAAAGTTTTAACCTCTTCGATTATGTGGCTTCCAATTTTATAAGTAAATGTGGAGCAGGGTTTTTTACCGGCCAGAAGCACATAAGATTTGCCTAGGTTAACAAAAAGATCTAGGGAGCCCATGAACTTAACGAATCCGTCGATCAAAATTTGTAAGCTCCTGGGTGTGCGTGCGAGCAAGACCGCGTCATCTGTGTAAAGCAGAACGGGGATGTGACGCGACCCCACCCGTGGTCAATCTGCCTTTAAGTCTAGTAAAAACTGCTCCAAATTATTTATATAAAGGGAGAACAAAAAAGGGGCAAGAATACAGCCTTGCCGAACTCCGCTCTTACAGGGAAATGAGTCGGTCAACCCCCCTCCCTGTTAAATCGAACCCTGGCCGTAGTGTCACTATGAAGTTCCCTTAGGATATTAATTAGGCCGCCCTCTAACCCCATACTAGACATCATGACCCAAAGTTTCTCCCTGTTAACGTGATCAAATGCTGCTGCCAAATCCATGAATCCCATGTAGATGGATTCATCGCTGGCCATGATGTATTTGGCAGTCAGCATGTAGAGGTTCAGGCATTGATCACTAGTGGACCTCCCCGTCCTAAATCCGTATTGAGTGTCCGAGAAGATGTTATTTTCTTCGGTCCACTCGGACAATCTATTAAGGATCGCCCTACCCATGAGTTTGGCAGATACATCAATCAGGGAGATAGGACGATAGCACTTGGGGTCGTCCCTGTTGCCCTTCTTAAAAATCGGCACAATTATGGCCTTGGACCAAGATGGTGGCAGGCCACAGGTGATGGAAGTATTTATGACCCTGGTCATTATGGGAGCCCAAAGTTCTATACAGCTCAGGAACAAATCAGGGGGGATTCCGTCAGGACCAGGGGATTTATTTCTGGTCAAACCCTCTATTCCAGCAGTGATCTCCTTAATGGTAAATACTACAGTTGAGGCCTGAAGTGGAATCTCAGGTAGCTCTACGGAAGTACCGGGCTCATAATTATACAAGCCCCTATAATGAGTAACCCACTGTTCTGGGAGGATGTTGGACCCTATCTCCGGGGTGTCATTTTCCTGGAAGGTGGGTTTGTTAATAATTCTCCAGAACCCGGACATGTCCTTTTTTTCCCCTGCTTCTCTTAGGTCTGCCCACGCTTCTCCCTGTAGAGCAAGTTTCCTCCTCTTGGTCTCTCTCTTATATTTCTCCCTACACACCTCAATTTGTTGGGAATCCCTTGGTTTAGTTTTGAGGCTATTTTTAAGCTCCCTCAAAGCCTTTGAGCAGTCTCTATCGAACCATCGTGGGTTACAATGGTTCCTTGTGGGCGCGCTGGTTTTCAATAGGCCATCAATCAGGTCAGCAATCTGCCCGAATGCTTCAAGTAGCCTCGGTCCTTGGACATCTATGTCTAAGCAGTCATTAATAGCGGATTTACCAGCGTCCCCCAGGGACTTGTAAAAAGTTTCCCTGTTTATTTTGGACCACCTTAATCTTCTGCCCTGATCTGTTACCTTCTCCGTGATTGTGCGTTGGTCTCTTCTTTTTGAGCCCGCCCGATAGATCAGCTCCAAAACGAGGGGGCTGTGGTCGCTGAAACTGCTCCATTCAATCCCTATGCTAATGATTCTACTTAATAGGGATCTTGAGACCAGGATGTAATCTATAATAGATGAGCATCCTCTGCCCTTAAATGTGGGTGGAAGGGTGCCATCCTTCTGCGTACTCATCATATTGATAGTGTGCTCTAGGTCGTAATTGAGCCGGAGCTTACTAAAAGCTAACCCTGTCGGCGTGTGGGAGAAATGCGGCCCATTCTCTACGGGACATTGAGACCATTCTGTATCTATTGGAACCAGTGCCGAACATAGGTGGCAGTTAAAGTCACCCATGACCAGCAGAGCATGTGACTGCCCCCTTTTCTGAGCTGTAATTTCCTGTCCCAATCTGTCTTCCAACTCTCCTACAAGTGAGGTGTGGTCTCCCCCAGCCTCATTATTGTAAATGTTGAAAACAGTGAGTCTTAGCCCCTTCCCCGTGAACCGTGCTACTTGAATAGCATGGGATTTCCAATCTGGGGTGGACCAACTGCCCGGGAGGTCTAAATCTACATAAATGGATAGTCCTCCCATGGCTCTCCCTGATCTAGATTTTTGCGCCGGTACAAAAAAACATTTATACCCCTGTATATGGAAGTTGTTATCAAGGGCCCATGTCTCCTGCAGACTGATTACATGGAATTTACTAATGTAATCACGCCACTCTTAGTTGTTAAATTTAGCTGCCAAACCTGCTATGTTCCAGGAAATAATTCTCAGTGCCTCATGGACCTGCTCTGTTCTGCCTTCGGACCCAGTTTGCGCCTCTGTCTCTGCCCATCCTGTATCCAGCCCATGTCTTCCCCCTGTGCTTTCAGTGTCTGTAACCATGGGCACATCTGGCGCGGGCCTCCCAACCCAGCTAGATGAAGTTTGCTGTACAAGGGGGCTTTGCTGCTCCAACTCCCGTGTTGAGACCCCTTTTTTCCATCTCCTAAAGAGACAGTACCCATTGAGTTGGAGAACCTGCCCATGTGTCAATCAACCCCCTCAAGACCATTCAGGCAACTAAATCGGTTGAAGCTATGAAAAGGTAGCTCCGGGCGGCGAGATAATGGCCGAGTGTTAAATTCGTGATGTCTTCCCCTCCGGACGACCCTCGTCCAGTTGTCGTAAATTTGAGTAGGGTGCATTGGGATAGGGGGGAAAAAGAAGGACACATGGAGGGTTTGAATTGTTGGTTCCAGTGACCTATTCTTCCCTTGACATATATGTGTAACAGTTCCAGCGTCTCTGAAACTCACCAATATGCAATCCCCTATTATGGATTTGTATGTTTTACCCACCCAGGGCACCCTTCTAACCATTATGATTTCATTATTGAGATATACCGGGAGGGGTCTGTTCACGTTCAACCACTTGATTACCTTACTTTTCAATGAGCAAAAGTTCTCAACTTCGCCAGCTTCAAGTGGGGGAACACCAGCCATAACAACCGTATAATCATTTGCCTCGGGGGGTAGATTGGGCCTACGTGGCCTAGAGGGAAGCTTCATTAAAGGTGGGGGAGCAGTGCTATCACTGGGTTGTATTGAAGGAGCTGGGTCTACAGGGGGAGATGACCTGCTGGAATTAGGTGGCCTGGCTGGTACAGGGTTAGTCTTAGGGGGTTGAGGAGGGGCATCAACAGTAACAGCCTGTGGGGGGGCTAAACTCTCTGCCCTATTTGAGGGCCTCTGGGGAGCCATGGAGGTGGGAATAGTCTCTGGAGATCTGCCCTGGAGGCCGGCCAAGGTTTTCATACTGTTTAGTGTAGCCTCCAGGATGGTGAGTCTGATCTCAACCTTTTTGATGCTCTCACTAATAATAATGTGGACCTGAGCAAGAATTCCAAATTTCCTAGCGGAACAACAGAGAGGGGGACACTAGTAACATTATTTCCTGTGTCATTCATCGGGACGGGAGCAGTAGCAGCCTGTTCAGTGGATTTTAAGTGTACCTCTTCCACTAACCTCTCAGTGGGTGGAGGGAGTTTTGATGTCCTCCCAAACTCAGAGTGGGGGATTTTTGTTTTATTTTTGCCCTGAGCGCCCCTCGACTTCCTCCTGTGTTTATTCGGTGGGGGCCCATATACCCCTTGCACAGTGACTAGCTTAGGTTTGGCTTTCCTGGCTTTGGGGGCCGGGGGAGGCTGAGAGATTAGGTCTATGGTCACACTGCTTGGGCTTGGGCTATTGGCAGGGGTTAAACTCATGGTTGGATCTGATGGAATATTGGTACATTCCCTCAACAAGAGGGGAACATCGTCTATTGGGATTAGCTCCTCACTAAGTGAGGTAGAGTTTTCACCGAGGGGCCTGTGTTTCAGGTTTTCTATAGAGCGTCTACGCTCCGCCCTAAGCCTGATCAGGGTACTTTCCTTGTCCCCTTCTCCCGCAAACCGGGGAAAATAATTATCTAAGGTCCTATTTTTAGCCCCTCCCTGCATCTTGGGGGTACCCTCCCTTGCCGGTGAGGGCATTTCTAACAATGATAGATAAGGGGCTTTAGGGAACTATAACAGATATGTAAACCAAAGGCTCAGGTAACTAACGCAAGAGAGTAGGCCCAGCCCAGCCTACTCCGGCCTATGACGGCCTTCGACGGTCCCGCCCTTGTCCCGGGCTTCTCCCGGCGCGCTCCCGCTCACTCCCGCTCACTCCCGCGAAGCGGAAGCCCTAGAGACTTTTATACTAGCTACAACACGCTCATAGGCTGATAGGCGGGTGGGCGTGGCCAGCTGGGAGAGCAGCCCAGGTGCCTGCAATCAGGCGCGCAGGGACTCCTGGACACTGGAGTCCCTGCCTTTAAGCTCGCAGCCCCGCTGACGCTGTCACCTGCCCCGCGCTCCTCTACACTGATTCCACACCAGTCAGCAGTTCCACAAACAAGACGCTGCGGGACCCGCAAAGCGGGTCCGGCGAGGCGCTGTGAAGGTCCCCTGATACAGACTCGCAGGGTCACAGAGCGATCCTAGTCCAGGTAGGGCGTGCACACAGCTTCCAGCTTCCACAAGGGTCCCAAAGAAACAGGAGGCACGATCCGGTTTTTACTCCGTTGGCGGGGGCGTGGCCAGCGGGGAGAGCAGCCCAGGTGTCTGCAATCGGGCGCGCAGGGACTCCTGGACACTGGAGTCCCTGCCTTTAAGCTCGCAGCCCCGCTGACGCTGTCACCTGCCCCGCGCTCCTCTACACTGATTCCACACCAGTCAGCAGTTCCACAAACAAGACGCTGCGGGACCCGCAAAGCGGGTCCGGCGAGGCGCTGTGAAGGTCCCCTGATACAGACTCGCAGGGTCACAGGAGAGCGATCCTAGTCCAGGTAGGACGTGCACACAGCTTCCAGCTTCCACAAGGGTCCACTATATTAATTCATCATAATCCTTCTGGGACCTGGAGTAGCATGCTACTTGCAGAAAAAGCACTTTAACACCTCATCTGCGGTAGTAAGGTTCTGAGCTGGGATGGGGCAGTGAGATAAATAACGGTGATGGATCAAGCCCTGATCTTTGGACTGGGTAAGAGTGGTCTGTTTAACTCAGACACTCTGTTCATCACCACCCCCTTTTCTAAATCGTTTTTGGCCACTATAGGTGTGGCAGGGTATACTCAGACATGAGTCCCTTTCTCACTGCTCCATCAGGATTCAAGCAAGCCGGGCCGAAGAAGGCTGAAATGCCAGAAACCGGTCCCCGGTAGCTTGTCTCCTTTCTGGTGAAGAATTGGCTTGGTAGTTTAGTCTGCCCTGTTCCCATGATGCACTGGGCCAGGGACAGACTGATTTGCATATAGCCAGGTTCTGAGCTGGGATGGGGCAGTGAGATAAATAACGGTGATGGATCAAGCCCTGATCTTTGGACTGGGTAAGAGTGGTCTGTTTAACTCAGACACTCTGTTCATCACCACCCCCTTTTCTAAATCAAGTCCAGGGGCCGGCAGAGACAGAGAACCCCCCACCGCGGGTAAGGCTCGCTTCAGCAGTCTGAGGCTGCGAGCTGGACTGTTCCTTTTAAACTTTGCCCTGATTGTGGCTAGGAATAACGTGGTTGGGGGTTGGGGCACCAAGGCCTGTCCCGGTCTCCCGGCCTAACTGCGACCATACCGGGGGGGCAGCATTTCAGCTATAAGTACAGCGAGAGCATATTTACCCTAAAGCCCAATCTTTGAGGCAGCATTTCGGCTACATGTACAGCAGGGGCATATTGTCATTAAAAGCCCAACTTTTGAGGCTGCATTTCGGCTGTAAACACCAAAATTGGCCTAAACACGATCGAGGGGTGAGAGGGCCCGCGTGCCAGGGACAAGTTCCCATCCCCACACAGAACCCCTGCTTCCACACTGGACCCCAGGACAGGCGCTCTTTGACCAGGGGGCCATGTCTATAACGGGCTTCTCTTGCTACAGCACTATTACTTAAGCCCCTGCGCTTTCACAAAAGCAATTTCCCTTTCGCTGCATTCACATCTAAGATTCTCTTTCAGCATACTAAAGACCCTGCCCGCACCACCCCCTTGAAGCAGAGCTGCGTCCGTACCTCGTGTGCAAAGGTATCCTTCTCACGTCACTGTGGCAGAGCACAAGACCCACGCATGTTCACACATCTTCAGCAGAGTACTTATCCATTCCTCAAGCCCACTGAGGATCCCTTCTCCCTTCTCCCGTCACCAAAGCCACGCACCAGACACCCCCTTCAGGGGAGCACACGTTCCCTCTTCATGTCTACGTAGGGTCCCTGCTCCTGCCTTTATGCCTGTGCACAAGCTCCACCCAGGAATGTGCAATACCCGTCAGTAGATCGATTGCACATTCCCTGTTCACATCTGTCTGCGCAAACTTTATGATAGATAGTGGCTGTAGGCCATGACTGTTTGGAGTAGACTGAGATAGAAAGTGGCTGTGGGTCATGACTGGTTGGACTAGGCTGAGCGTATTAAATCATTGGGGGAGGAGGCACGTAAGCAAATGAGCTGTCAGCACCTCCACGGTGCCCCTGATGCTTCTTCACAAGTAATTTTTTAACTACATTGGCTCTTGGAATTTTGCTCTGTGTCTCTGTGTGTGTGTCTATGGCTGTGTGTGTGTGTGTGGGTGGCTCTGTGTGTGTGGCTCTGTGTGTGGCTCTGTGTGTGTGTGTGGCTCTGTGTGTGGGGCTGTGTGTGTGTGTGTGTTTGTGTGTGGCTCTGTGTGTGTGTGTCTCTGTGTGTGTGTGGCTGTGTGTGTGTGTGGCTCTGTGTGTGTGCCTCTCTGTGGGTGTGCCTCTCTGTGTGTGGCCCTGTGTGTGGCTCTGTCTGTGTGTGTGGCTCTGTGTGTGTGGCTGTGTGTGTGTGTGTGGATCTCTGTGTGTGTGTGGCTCTGTGTGTGTGTGGCTCTGTGTGTGTGTGTCTCTGTGTGTGTGTGGGTGGCTTTGTGTGTGTGTGTGGCTATTTGTGTGTGTTAGTGGCTCTGTGTGTGTGTGACTCTGTGTGTGTGTGTGGCTGTGTGTGTGTGGGTCTGTGGGCTCTGTGTGTGACATTTGCGAGAGATTATGCTATTGGCATCTGTTTTCAAAACCAGCACATAAATAAAATGTTGTCATTTACAATGCCAATAGTTCTAACTTTTGCAAAGGCGAGACCATTGCATTGTAAATTGGGGAAATGTAATACTTTTTTTTAATGTAATGGTATTTATATGTTAAATATTCGTTTAAATTGATTTTATATATGTAACATGAATTTATAAACCTGAAAAAGTTACTATTTTTTCCAATTAAATAATAAATATGTTTTTCAATTTTTTAACATTAAATTATATTCATTTATATTTTTAACTATTAATATTAATTAATATAATTTGCCAGTATTTCCCATGGACTTATATTTTAATTCCGGCCAATATTGTTTTTTATGGGAGGGTTTTAACTACCTGTGTTGTGCTGGAGTCCTTGGGTGGTGCTGGAGGTATTTCTATTTATTTCTATTTTGGGTCCATTCTTAGCTGTAGTAACTTTAGAAGTGTAGGTTGTGAATAGCAATGGGCTTATTCTCTTGTGGGCTGGTGTATGTCCCCACTAAACCCCTCCCCAACCTCCTCCAAACCCATCCTCATTCCTTACTAAATCCCTCATATTTACTTGTAAGTGTGTTCCTTTCTCCAGCCCCCCATATTTATTACTAAGGGCCCGATTCCGATCTCACTGGGAAAGCCCTGCGTCCGACTCGTGCCCATAGAGCTTCCCGACCGATTCGTGCTCCTGGGCTCGAGTGCCCGATTATGATGCGAACAGGCGCTGACGGACACAGGTCACTTGGAGCCCTATTGAAGTCTATGGGAGCCTGTTGTACGACGCGTATAGAGGCTCCCATTGATGAAAAAGGTATGTTGCGCACAAAGGCGCCCCCTGTGGTGGGAACGCGTCTGTGCCACCCACACCGTACACGCATGTATAGGGGGGACCCTTGGGTCCCCCCCTGTGATCAACTCGCAAGGCTACGGGTGAAGGGGGGTCCGCCGTGGACCCCTGAAGTCCGCTTCCAGGATCGTTTACGTCTCAGAGGCACCGACTTGATCCGGCTTTTCCGAATCATGCATCGTACTGGCTCGGTCAGAAATCGCCTCCATTGCACAGCACGGTTTGCTTATGGATGAGAAATACAGGGCGGTTCGGATCCGGAAACGATTCGGTCGGTGATTTTGCATTTTTCGCATCGTACTTGCTCGCTCGTACTGCTGTACGAGTGGGATGGAAAACACACATACGGCTCGTACTTTTTCTGGCCGGATCGCGTTCGGAGCCCTTCCGAGCGAGATCGGAATTGGCCCCTTGGTAGTAAACTTCAATGTGTGAGGTTCACACCATCGAAAGGATAGGAGAGGTGGAGGTAACTCTGGCAGGTTTGTGAACAGCATTGTAGTATTTTAGTAGTAATATTGTAGTACTGCTAAACATACAAATAATTGAAGTTTGTGAATAAGCCTTTATGTCTTATGTACCTATCTTTTTTTCACATGCCTACTTTTTCCTTTCTTCAAACCTACAAATATCTTGGTTCAAAGTGTTCCTCCGATTGACAAATAACATAGAATATGGGGCTTTTGTAAGACTCACCAGGACCCACTTGGTGCCTAGATTGTTGACTACAAGTTCATTTGCTTCAATGAGCTGATGGATTTCTTTATCGTCTCGGGAGAAGCGGTGCCCAAAAATCACTGAACAGATAACATTGGTTACTGAAAAGACAATCGGCTGAGTGGGATCCAGGCTTTTCCCTGTGGAAGAAAGAGGGAACGAGTCACTATGGACAGCTTTGGGATACACATCTTAAAATATGATGCAAAATAAGAATAAAACCATGGACAGGAATATTGTGAAGATTATTTCAGGCATTCTGTCTACTCCTTCATTGTTCTTCTTAACCAATAGCTGTTAGGGTGATTCCCTGGTTGTTTCAGTTGCATGAGCAACCAAGCAATATCAAATGTGAAGTTGCAAAGTCCCCACTAACTAAGAGAATAAGTACTTGGGTCTTGGATGGAAAGTAGGTAATGGAAGTCCCTTTGACTCTCCAGGCAACCTGGCTGAGTTACCAAGGCCTAGTTTAAAGGAGGTTGTGTGAAGGGTGAATTTAGATATAATACACCCCAATCATTATAGTTGAAATAATGATGAATATTGTACCAGAATTAGTTTGCATAAACTAATAACACTTTAATAATATTTTAGTTACATAAGGTACTTGTATCTTAAGAATAGTAACTGAACAACTCACAGCACAAAATAATACAAAACATGTTCTGGCAACATACATCACTCAGGTTACAAAGTACACTGTTATCATTTGCTAACTGGCTGCCAATACTGAGTCACTCATAATCAAAACAGGCCATTGGGGATCGTGTTCACTGTGTCGAAACATGGCAACTCCTAAAACCCTGTTCATAGTCACTAAGCAGTCATGAACAATATAAATTGCACCAAAGCACCCACATGGATCAGTTGGTGATCACTCTAGTTATTTCCAGGGATATTATATCAATGAGCAATACTTCAGAGCTCAAATTTCCTGCTACACAGACTTCTGCTTCTATGCATGTGCTGCCGGAAATCGACTACACTTTAAAATCTACAATCACATCATCCTTGACCTTAAAGTTGAACTATGACTCACTTTGGTCAGGAGCATCTTCAGAAGTCCATGCATTGCACACTGAGACATTCACTGTGGCTGAGCACATTTTTTGACAACACAGAGTCTGAGCTTACAAACCAAGGATTTGAAGGTACCAACCAAGTACCTTAATGTGCCAACCATGAAGGGGTCGCATAGTAAGGTTTGCATGATCGTTCCTACATTCATAAAATCTCACATTGATGTGACCTCCTTCCTATGAAGATATAACGTTTGTCAATTTCAGAAATCTTCCTCAGAGGATAACATTTACAGGAAAAAAAAAAATTTTAGGCAATTTGCCTGAACAAAACTTTTTGATGTGAGAATTGTCCTGCTACAATTCTCACATCAAAAAAAAAAAAAGTTATACCCAAAAGGGATACCACTGATCATGTTCGTAGAGTAATCTCCTTGCTGGATTGGGCTGAAGGTACAAACACATCAATGGGAGTAATTCTTTTAGATGCCGAGAAGGCGTTTGATCGAGTGGCCTGGCCCTATCTATGGGAATTACTTGCATTTAAGGGGTTTGGACCAAGTATGATTAGAGCATTGAAAGCTCTGTATAACACTCCTATATCATCCATCAAAATTGGAATAAATAAGTCGACCACCTTTCCAATCTGCCGTGGTACAAGGCAGGGGTGCCCTGCTTCTCTTTTGCTTTTTGCAATCTATATCGATGTTTTTCTAAACAAATTGAATCATGAATATGATATTACACCTGTAGTAGCAGCAGACATACACTATAGGGCACTCGCATATGCTGATGATGTGGTAGTCCTTACTACAGATATAAGTAAAGCTATCCCAAGGATAGAAGACCTGGCTAGTCGTTTTGGCGCCTTTTCGGGCTATAAATTAAATATGGCTAAGACACAAATCTTATGCACAGGTCTAAATCCCCCATTACATAACAACATAGTTTCCGTTGCAACATATCTGGGTATTAAGATCACATCGCCAGTTTCACAGATCCCAGAAATAAATATCTTGCCCATGATAAAGGAATCTAACACTCTACTAGAGCGCATTAACCATTTACATCTTTCTTTATATGGTAGAAATAATGTTTTGAAGATGATGATTCTCCCTAAGTTTTTATATCTATTTCGTTGTATTCCTTTAGAATTCTCTACGCTTATTTTTAAACAGCTGGAGAAAATGACAGGAAGATTCCTATGGGGGTATAAACGACCTCGTAGAGCCTATCAAAAAATGATAATTTCAAAAGATAGGGGGGGCTGGGGTACACCATATTTTTTTTATTATTACCTATCATCAGTATTGCAGTTCATCGCTCCCTTAATTGTCAGTGAAAAGGCTCCGATTCTAGATTCTCACTCTCCATCTATTTACGAATTGGTTCTAGGGACAGAGGCCAAGGGTTGTTTACTAAAATTTGTCGAGCCCAGCTATTACAAAAAAACAAAATTTAAAATTGTTAAAGCTGCTTTTAGGGCCTGGAAATCCATCAAGCGAATTTTTGACATCCCCAGAATCACGAGATACACCCCTTGACCTCCTTTCATATTTTCCCATTTGTGGGTATAGATAGTACTGGGAGAAGATGGCATAACCTTGGCATTACCCAGTTTGGGGATCTCTTACAGAATAATAAACTTAAGTCATTTACCGAACTTCAAATAAAATATAAACTTACCAATGCTGATTATTTTAAATACTTACAGTGGCATAGTTACTTTTATACACTATCAGAACGGGAACGAACGTCGCTACAACGAATTTTTTTGATTGACTCTTTGTATCAAAGAAGGAAAATTGGTTATTTTTACAATCAGTTGATATCAAAACAACCAGATGATATTTTGTTTAGGCAAAATTTATGGGTGGAGAAACTAGGTTCAAACTCAATTAAAATGGAAGAATCTATCCACTTGGCTAATTCCATCTTGCTTTCGGGTAGGAGTAGAACTCAACACTATATGGTGTTATATGATCTTTATTACTCACCAGCCAAAATCTCTAAATGGGGTTCCTCAGTTGGTCCTGCTTGTAGTATGATGTGGCTTACATGCAGCTGACTCTGTACATATGTTTTTTTCATGCCCACATTTAAGTAGAATCTTATTAGAAATGCAACATTTTCTTTCTTTGATACTTGGAATACCTGTAATACTTACGTCCGAACTTGTTCTGATAGGAATTTCTGACATATCTATGATAGATGACCATAAAAAACTGTTATTTATTTCTGTTGGGATCTTTCGCTCCTGTGTGACGCAAGACTGGATTAGCCCAGACCCACCCTCTTTTGTTTCCTGGCAAGGTCGCTTGTTGGCAAGATATATTATGGAGCGAGCAATATATAGGACAAAAGGCAGTAAAAGGAGGAGAATG
The DNA here is from genome assembly GCF_964263255.1 of Lissotriton vulgaris. Lineage (NCBI taxonomy): Eukaryota > Metazoa > Chordata > Amphibia > Caudata > Salamandridae > Lissotriton > Lissotriton vulgaris. The sequence continues at coordinate 1,072,538,044 of NC_141699.1, forward strand.
GGAATCAAAATTTGGGAACCGATAGAGCGATGGATGGAGGGAGGAACTGGTTAAGTAGGCCAGTTTATCAATGTTATTCATTAACAGTGTTGTGTACTGTACATATAATCTTTGCTGTATATATGAAGGATTCTTTAATGTTTTTCTTTAATTAGTATTATGTTTTTATCTTCTTTTCGTGCTGTGAACAGTATTTGCTTGTAAACCTGATCAACTCGCAATAAAACATTTAAAACAAAAAAAACAAAAAAAAAAGAATTGTCCTGCTACTTTAAACTTTTTTTCTAGGGTTTACCCTGTGAAAATCTACTTGTAACTCATTTTAGATTTTGCAATCATTGTGATGCTCTGAAAAAAATCTAAAAAAAAAAATTGAAACACTAATTCGGAGAAGTCATACAATTTTCAAACTGCTAACTACAATCTTCATTGGAAATAAGTGAAATTAATTTGTGCCAGATATATATCACCAAAATATGTTTTTTTTAAATGTAAGAAACCTCCTAGAAAACAGTGTTATTAACTTATTTATATAAATGATGGGAATGTTGTAAGCACCAATATGGATCAAAAGTACTAAATAAATGTAATGATCAACCAGGCCTTAGAAACATCTAGAGATTATCTATGGGGCTATTCAGAATACAATTATTTTTAAATTCTGCAATGTTGTGATGTAAAGGTCCTCTGCATGGTAAAAGGCGTGTACCCCTGCCCTGAGTGCCCATCTTTACTGTTGTCTGGATCTTTAATGCTGATGTTTTGCTTATGGATGAGATATATCAATGACGTCTTCCTGATCTGAACCGGTAGTGAAGACACACTGAAAGACTTCTCTATCTGGTTGAATGGGAGAACCAATGACATCCAATTTACCATTACGTCTAGCAGGTCCTCCATCAGTTTCTTGAACCTGAATCTACAAATAGAAGAAGGAATGAATTCACCAGCCTATACAGAAAGCCAACCGTGCGCAAACACCTTGCTCAAATACAACTCTAACCATCCCAGGAGCCTTTGTGTCAATTTGCCATATGGGCAATTTTTACGCCAACGGCGTAATTGCTCACACAGATCAGACTATTTTAAAGAGTCATAGATTTTTATACAATGACTGAAAGACAGAGGCTATCCACAAGGCCTCTTAAAATGTGCCAAGAAGAGAGCTTTGTTTTGCCCACACCAGGCACTGCTTGATGTCAAACCCAAGACTGATCAAGGTGACAAGATCGTGTGTGTCAGAACCTATAATCCGAAAAGTCAAGAAATCAAAAAAATAATAAAGAAATACTGGGGCCTAGCCGCATCAGAGATTGGGATCACAGAAGAACCATTTAAATGTGGACGAAACATCAGAGACATTGTAGTCAGTGCATATCTGGAAATGCCAAAACCACCTGACTTAAGAACACAACTCAGTTTACCCCCAATAACTGGCCATCACAAATGTGGACAATGTAGGAGTTGGCCCCTTACTATTGAGGGAAACAGTTTTTCACACAATAATCCTACGTACACACTATCTCATTTCACTAACTGCAACAGTACCAATGTAATATATGCCATCAAATGCCCCTGTGACAAACTATATGTGGGACAAACTACACAAAAGATAAAAAGCAGGATCCTACAGCACATTAGTCGGATTAGATGCCACACTCAAGGGGCACCATTGGTTGATCATTTTGTCAATTCCTACATTCACCCAGAAAGCATCAGATGGACTGGGCTTGAAAAGGTACATTTACACCCTGGGGGTGGTAACCGTTCCGCTTCACTCAATCTAAAAGAATGCAAGTGGATCCATCTACTCAATACAGTGACTTGCGGATTGAACAAACTGGAGGAGACCAACAAACAGATGGGCCAACTTAGGAACAGATGATATTTGTCTCATTCCATTCCCTGTGAGTAATGTACCGGCTGGGACTAGGTACCTTCCAAGGTTTTTTGTACCACTTTGGTAGCCATGTATTTACTGACACATGGCACCCGCCACCATCCCCCCAGATCATTGCAATCCAACGCATACTGATGTCTACCCCACTAGGTTATTTTTTCACACCATAACATTCTTCCAAAAGTCTAGATTTAGCGCCAATGCGCGTCATTGTATATGTGTGGGGTTTTGGCCCTTGACATACTGTGTGATTCAGACACAATACTTTATTAATTTTTATTATACCTTGCAAATAGAAATGTGCTTTTTTTGCCATGTTCTAACATATATGATACTGATGTACCCAATAGACCAATGTCTATATTTTACACAGCACCATGGTGTTTCATTTTCAAAGTGTATTTAGAAGTGTTTATGCATGTTCCCATTGAAATGACCATACCACGATGCGCTTAAAATCATCTGTAGTCCAAGTTTGCCAGATGAGACAACAATTGTAACAATGTATGAGCTGGTCCCGCTTGCATAATAGATCGTAAAATAGCTATTGACATGTTGTTTCAAGTTTAGAAACACACCAGTAGTTATTTCAAACATGGCTGTTTTCTGTGCTCACTCCCAGTTACCTGCTGGTTTTAGCTGCTGCACGCCACGTAAGACGCAGCAAGTAGTACATATTTTTGGCACGCCAAGTTCCACGGACCCAGAATCATTTCAAGGATCTCTGCCACCAGTCAGCCACCACAATGTACGTGTCCTGGAAAGCTCTGCCCTATCCAGTTTCATACTCATTTGACATGAAAATTATGACCTTTCCTTTCATCCCTTTTCCATAGCCAAATGCAGCCCTGATTTATTACAAAGTGGCGCTTGGCTTGACTAACACGTCTACTAGGTGAAGAATTCTCATTTCTAGCAGTACACTAAGGATTGTTTGTCACTCGACGGATACTTCTATGATCCACAAGGTATGTGCCTTTTTCGCCCCAGTGTAATTAATTTAGTCACGATTGGGCAACACTGTCTAAGACCCGATGTTCCTTCTTTTTCCCTAGTTACAATGCAGCCTTGAGCTTTCATTACGATGCACTCTGTCTCCTTGCGTTTTGGCATGGATTGCATTTGCCACTCCAGGTATGTCCCTCTTTGTGATGATATGCCTCCATGCTGTTACTTTCACTTCGAAACATGCAGTAAGGCCCCATTCTATTTTTTTAGCAGCACATAACTCATCGCTCCCTTGACTGTTTACTGCGGACTTGGCTGAGAAACTTTGAGCAGCTTGGAATCCCTCAGTCACTTGTAATTCATCTACAGGTATGCTGCGCTTAACCACTCTTGGCCTTTACACTCATAGTTTTCGTGTATATCATCCAAGGGACCTACAATCATGTTCCTTCTCCAATTGTTTTTCATAATTACCCTAGGATACCCAGACTTTTCATTAATTGGACTGTACCCTTGAATTACTCTCCCCAAGGCTTTGGGGTTGAGGTTCACCTACACCGTAGAAATCTCAAGATTATCGTTGAGTGCAATGTTCACACCCCTTTTTTAACGTTTTATTCTTAATGATCCTTAGACACTTGAACACCACTCTTATTCTAGTCTTTTTTTCAACAGGTCGTCCTTTTTGTTTATTTGTCCTGAAGAAGACTCACGTTGACAACTTCAATTAATGCATATTCTCAGGGTCGAAACGTCGACAGCTTCTTTGTCCATACATTAGGAGACCTAACAGATTAATTCATGTAATTCACTTATCAAGCTAGGGTGACCTTTATCAATATAATTGGACCTTGTTTTCTCAGTATCTGTCTGTGAAATTAGTTGTACTGTAATTGTTCACCTTCTTGTATAATACATAAATGTTATTACTTTATCACTTCACTCACCATGTCACTATAATCAGGTTCACATGTGCCATTAATTGATTAAGTTATCGAACACCCTTTATGTCTTGATCATTTTTGTCTTTGTTTCAAATTTTTGCAAATATGAAGTAAAATACCTTTTCTAATGAGATTTATTTGTTTTTTCTCTATTGTGTTCAAGTGCACGTTGTATTTCAATTACGTAATTTGCATTGTGTATTGAAAACCACAAAGAAATTGTTTGACCCGACAGAACCCATTTTTATATGTATCATACATGCCCAGGTTCTGAGGGATACTGGGTTACCCCATTGCTTTAGATATTGTTTTGTTGTCATGGGCAAAGAAGGATCATGCATGTGCCTTCCTGTGATTAGGACTAGGGGCCAAGTTCTTCTAGTCTCCCTTCTAGATGAGGGATATCACCCAGGGAAACCAAGACCACCTGTCCTGGAGCCTAGAGCACCAGTGCCTGCCTGTTCGCCAAGACCATGGTGCTCTGCGAGGTCCAGTTGGGAGTGTTGCAGAGAGGACTCCCTGTGTGAGGAGGTAGGATATGGCTGTGCATTGATTGGCTCATTGCCCATGTGTAGGATTGATTCGGCAACCCCAGGATGCCAGGAGAGGCCAGCTGTGAAATGACCTGTGCATCGAGCACCGTGCAGAGACCACCAAGCCCGTACCACCTCTTTACGGTGACGCTGTATGCCCGACAGAGCCATTGTTGATATGATTCTGAGACAAGCACATCAAGACTTGTGGGGGGTCCACTGTGGTGTGGATTATTGCACCATAGTTTTCTGCGCTTTGTCCTTAAAGTACCATGGCCCAACGCTGCCAGGGGTTTGGGCTGCTGCCAAGGAAAAGACTGAGGCTGCGAAGAGCGAGTCGAGCCAGCACACGTAGATATGCTCCTAACTGACAACTGAGGACTGCAGAGGATGCTGAGGAAGACGTCTCACGATCGCCGTTGTCAGGTCAGGAGCTGGAAGATGGAATCTCCCCCTCCCCACCCCCACCTCCACCTTGTGGGGCATATTGACTTACCACTTCGTCGCAGGCTGGGAGCAACTCCGTTCACTGGAGGAAGTAAACAGCACAGCTCAGGAGAGAGCCAGTTCCTTCTGGGTGTTGCCGCATGTACCTCAAGCAGCTCTACTTTTCTGAACAGGACCAGCGCTTGTGATTGCCTGCAGTCAGCTCTGAGTGGTTCTGAGATGCAGGAGTGGGTAACACTTGAATTGAGCCTTTTGGTTCCTGGGGTCCTCGCTTATGAAGGTGCTGCGGCACCATAGACACTATTGACTAATTCCTAATAGAGTCAAAGTTGAACTCTTTAGTACAGCCGACTAGCGGGCATTCCCTGTTTGCGGCCACCAATGAAAAGGTAATAACCCTGACCACATTGCCCCAGTGCACTTTTGGGAATCCCTTGGTGAACTGGGTGAATATAAGATAGGCTTCTGCAGGCATATCATGAATAAAGGTATCTGTGATGACACATGAGAAGCTGCTCAAATATTGGAGAGATATTGTTTTCTGCCGTTACGGGTTGAGCACGCCATTATAGGCCGTGTGTACAAATTCCTGCAAGAAAGGAGTTGGGTATTTATGTTTGGTTAGCAGAATATATATAATAAGTGAACTCTAGTTAAAGGATGACATTTTAGGTAGGGAAGAACCTTGGTAGAAGGTTAACTCGTTGTTGGTCTATATCAGATTCTTAGAGGTACTCAATGAAAAAGAGGAAATGTGTTAGTAACATAGAAATGATAAGGGAGAATCAAACCTTCTAGATTTGGCTACAATATTATTACAGAGGTAAGACATTAAAATGTTTCCTCATTTAAAGAGTTATTGCTCTGGAAAGTAGCCACCACCAGGTGTGAGGTCAAGGAGCAGTATCTTAGGAACAAAAACGAGAAATGTTTATCTGTTGCAGGATAAGATAATTTGTCACTATGGCCCAGGAATGTTTGATGAAATGAAAAAATAGAAGAGGACGTGGCGGAGGATCCAAAGGGTGAAACAAAGTTCATCCAAGACCAAAAGACTGGTGGGTTTTGGGTTATGTTTCTTAGTATTGCCTTACCAAACTGAAGAAGTCGTTGGGGTCAGAAGTGAGCAATGTTCTACTGTTATTGACAAAAATTGTCTGACACCAGAATTAAATCCAATGATGCCTAAATAGATGAATAAACCAACCAATGATCCATAGAAGGGTTTAAAAATGGCAATTACGATGCACCAAGATAAGCTCCTGGATGTGACTGGTCTGTGTTTTCATAAGAGTGAAAAACTAATAAATGTTTATTTGGTGATAGTATATATTGATGAGGCTTATTTGACCAGCCTGTGAAAACCATGGTATGCAATGATTCTTAATTGCTTCAAATGTCTATGGGCCAGTCACATTAGAGTAACTGAAGTAAAGTGTCCCTCTAATGTTGAAATATGGCAATACCAATTTTTATTATCTTAGAAGCGGCACTGAAGCATCAAATAATTTACCTCTCTGCATGGTGAAAAACTCCACCAAGGATTGCGCCTCCTCCTGGATCCGCGCTTCTAGACTTTTCTTCCCAAGTCCCAAGTTCCTTAGGACTTTTACACCAAAGCGTCTCTGCTGCTTCCAGTTGTGTCCAGAAGAAAATACAACTCCTAAGGAATTAATGGTATGGTTTTTTTTTGTAATTACCTCTATAGTAAATATTTGGCATGTTCATCTTTTATGTCTGGCTGAAAAATGCTTTCTCCATTTCTACCAATTTTTTACCTGTACAAGTAACTGTGCTCTTTCCAAAATGCTACAAAAAAAGACTCCTGTGTCATCGACTTTCATTTTAAGGTGCAAACATTATGCCCCATCACTCTGCCCCTCAGTCTTCTGTATCAGACCCCACTTGCAGTTGAAAAATAAATTAAGTATCACTTGATGAAGTGATGTGCTGGGGGATCCACAGTCACTTCCCTTTCTTTCACTTCCAGGAATCCTTTTAACCATACTTGATTTACTCAAGTGCTAACACATAGGGCCATATGTATAATCACATTTTTCCATAGAAACAGAATGGGTAAAACTCTTTGATACATCTTGCCCTTAGATTCCTATTGTTTCACTGGCTCGATTTGCACCACATCTGAGCTCTGGTTGGTTTCTGTGGCTAGATCATTTTTCAGGCCCTCCTAGCATAGCACAACTGCCTGCACCATCAGTCGCCATCTCACAATGCAGAAGCTTAGACAGGCTGTAGCAGAGATTGGTATCATGCTGGAAAAGGAGACCACACATAGGGTATCCTTAGAGGCAGACAGCTACACATAGTGCACAGGTATGGCAGAAGCACTGCATGGTGTAACTAGCGCACACTATACACAAGTTGTTCTAGTTCTTCACCATCTGTGCTAGCATTGTTGCACCACCCTTTGTAGAGTCAAAATATCGAGATTTTAACATCGACTAGACATAATATCGAGTAAAAAATATAGAATGGACATAATATCGACTAGACATAATATAGACTACCAAAATATCGACTAGAAAATTTTAATATCGAATAGAATGGACATAATAGCGAATCAAAAATATAGAATGGACATAATATCGACTAGACATAATATAGACAACAAAAATATCGAATTGAGGGTAATTTAATATAAATTTTTCTTTTTTTTGTAATATAATTCTGTAGCGGGTTGTGGGTTTATAAGGGAATAGGGTGGGAAGTAATTTAATTATAATTATTAAATATGGTATTTTATTTATTGTTATTTATTTAGAATTATTGTTAATTATTAATTGGTAATTAATTAAAATATAATTGGTAAATAATTTTAATTGATTAATTGATAAATATGTTAATTTTAGTAATTTATTTTCTGTAGCGGGTTGTGGGTTTATAGGGGAATAGGGTTGGAAGTAATTTCATTTTAATTCATTTAAATATGTTATTTTATTTATTGTTATTTATTTAGAATGATTTGTTAATTAATTATTAATTGGTAATTAATTAAAATATAATTCGTAATTAATTTTAATTGATTAATTGATAAATATGTTAATTTTAGTAATTTATTTTCTATAGCGGGTTGTGGGTTTACAGGGGAATAGGGTGGGAAGTAATTTTATTATAATTAATTAAATATGTAATTTAATTTTGGGGTATTTATTTAGAATTAATTGTTAAATAAATAATAATTGGCAATTAATTAAAATATAATTGGTAATACATTTTAATTGATTAATTGATAATTATGGTAATTTTTGTCATTTATTTTCTGTAGCAGGTTGTGGGTTTATAGGGGAATAGGGTGGGAAGTGATTTAATTATAATTATTTAAATATGTCAATTTAATTATTGGTATTTATTTAGAATTAATCGTAAATTAATTATTAAGTTGTACTTAATTAAAATATATTTTGAAATTTATTGTAATTGATTAATTGATAATTATGTTAATTTTATTAAATTAAGTTCTGTAGTGTGTTGTGTGTTTTAGGGGAATAGCTTGTGAAGTAATTTAATTGTAAGTAATTACATGTTTTAATAAATAATTTATTGAGTTAATTTCTTAAAATTCTTTTAAATTGTTAATTATTTTATTTTTAATAGGTAAATAATTATTATTAGTAGATAATTTTTATTATTAAATAATTTGTATTTGTATTTTAAATTGATTATTTAATATATTTTACACAATTGTAAAATATTTTAATTAATTTAAAATTGGTGTTACTATTTATATTTAAATAATATGTATTTACTTGCCCTACTATTGCACTCACTGTAGTTGGAATAGTAATTTTACCCCGAAGCTATCCAACGCTTTCCCTACTGTTGCACTCACTGGAGTTGGAATAGTAATTTTTACCCCTACGCTATCCAACGCTTTCCCAACTGTTGCATTCACTGGAGTGGGAATAGTAAATTTTACCCCTACGCTATCCAACGCTTTCCCTACTGTTGCACTCACTGGAGTGGGATTAGTAATTTTTAGCCCTACGCTATCCAACGCTTTCCCTACTGTTGCACTCACTGGAGTGGGAATAGTAAATTTTACCCCTACGCTATCCAACGCTTACCTTACTGTTGCACTCACTGGAGTGGGAATAATAATTTTTAACCCTACGCTATCCAACGCTTTCCCTACTGTTGCACTCCTTGGAATGGTAATAGTAATGTTTACCCCTACACCATCCAATATTTTCCCTACTGTTGCACTCTCTGGAGTTGGAATAGCAATTTTTACTCCTACGCTATCCAACGCTTACCCTACTGTTACACTCACTGGAGTTGGAATAATAATTTTTACCCCTACGCTATCCAATGCCTTCACTACTGTTGCACTCACTGGAGTGGGAATAGTAATTTTTACCCCTACGCTATCCAACGCTTTTCCTACTGTTGCACTCACTGGAGTGGGAATAGTAATTTTTACCCCTACGCTATCCAACGATTTCCCTTCTGTTGCACTCTCTGGAGTGGTAATAGTAGTTTTTACTACTACGCTATCCAATGTTTTCCCTACTGTTGCACTCTCTGGAGGGCTAATGGTATTTTTTACCCCTACGCTATCCAATGTTTTCCCTACTGTTGCACTCTCTGGAGTTGGAATAGTACATTTTACTCTTACGCTATCCAAAGCTTACCCTACTGTTACACTTGCTGGAGTTGGAATAGTAATTTAAACCCCTACGCTGTCCAATGCTTTCCCTACTGTTGCACTCACTGGAGTGGGAATAGTAATTTTTACCTCTACGCTATCCAACACTTTCCCTACTGTTGCACTCTCTGGAGTGGTAATAGTAATTTTTACCCCTACGCTATCCAGTGTTTTCCCTACTGTTGCACTCGCTGGAGTGGGAATAGTAATTTTAACCCTACGCTATCCAACGCTTTCCCTACTGTTGCACTCACTGGAGTGGGAATAGTAATTTTTACCCCTACGCTATCCAACGCTTTTCCTACTGTTGCACTCACTGGAGTTGGAATAGTAATTCTAACCCCTACGCTATCCAACGCTTTCCCTACTGTTGCACTCTCTGGAGTGGGAATAGTATTTTTTACCCCTACGCTATCCAATGCTTTCCCTACTAAGTAAATGTAAGTAACCCTTTCGCTATCCTACGGTAAACAATTGTATATGTTTTGTAAATAATATGTATATATATGTTAGAACACAACAAAATGTTGTTATCTATGACCAATTTTTGCCTAAAAAATAACTATTTTATGTTCCTCAATCAACACTATCAGCAGGTCAGGGGTGTTGCCAAGGGGGCCTGTTTCTCTCCCAGTTACGCCTGTTTGCACATGGGCTACTGGGAGAGGCAGGTCCTCTTTGGTGACCACCGTGACATCTGCAACAGTCATATTATACGATGGTATAGGTACATCGATGATATATTTTTGATTTGGCGAGGAACATGTGAGGAGGCAGTTAACTTTGTTGAAACTCTGAATTGTAATGCTTCTAACGTAGCATTATTAAAACACAAGAAAGTCCCTAGTTGTCGGGGGGTACCCTCTGTCACGGCCCCTTGATCTCAAAGGACCTACCTCGACCTAAACAACATTGTTATGTCTCACCTAGTCCTTCATTTCAACCGGACCACAATTAATAGACAGACCAAAAAAAACCCAATCAGTTAGATACTCGAGGTCAACAAAACACACTTGAAATTAAAAATATATAAGTCCTGTGGCATTCAAAAAAGATTTTCTATATTTGTATGTGTTAAAAACAGTAGTTTATTAAAATGTTATCGTATTACAGTACATCACATATTACATAGTCATACAAAAACAATATTATAAAAACCAAAGAGTCTAACGTAGCATTCACATCAGACATTAGTTAGTCACAGGCACACTTCTTGGACATCACGGTAGAGATTAAAGAGGAAAAGTTGGAAACAAAACTGTACAGAAAGCCCACTGCGGGCAATACGGTACTCCATGCCGACAGCCACCATCCAGCACACTTGATCAGGAGTATCCCCTATGGGGAAATGATCCGGATCAGGTGGATTTGTAGCACAAACCACCTGTGCGAGGTGGCCCAGGCAGCAAGCAAAGATAGATTTCTAGGTAGAGGGTACAGTGAGGCCATAATAAATACAGCTATTAACAAGGCAAATGCATTGTCACGTGACGCCGCACCAGTCCACAAGAAAGCCCACAAACCCATTGATACCAATACACACCAACCAACCAGACTCATTTGGACCTACAACAGGCAGCATGGGTCACTAAGGAAAATAGTGAACAAACACTGGAACTTAATCCGGTTTGATCCAGTATTCGGGGAACATATGCCCAACAAACTGGATATCACCTTCAGGAAGGCTTATTCTATGCAGGATGCCTCAGTTAAATCTAGTCCTGAGGTGATTCCTCCCAAAAACTGGATGGCATCCAGTAAGGGATTTCGAAAGTGTTCCAGTTGCAAGGCATGTTCACATGGCATCAGTAAAACTGAGTTTATGACAGCATTTTCATTGGTGCCTCGCAAGATCAACAAACAACTGACTTGCAAGAGTGAGTACATGGTGTATGTGCTGGAGTGTCCGTGCGGCCTGCAATATATTGGTAGTACCAAATTGCAGGTTCACAAGAGGATACTCCAGCACATAAGGGCAATCAACACCAATGACGCCACATACCCAGTTGCCAGGCATTTTAAGGAGTGCCACAATAACAACAGTGGACTCCTTAGATATGATACAGTGGGTCCCCTGAGGAGAGGTGGCAATAGGGAGGGTATCCTGAGAGCATCAGAAACTAGATATATTCTACAAAATGGACAGTAAGACACCGCGGGGCCTCAACTCTACGGAAGATTTCCATACTTGCCTATAATAACCAAGAGTTTGGGGTTTATTTTGTCCAAGTACCTGTGACGTGCAAAAGGCTAGTGTATTGCTCTTCCGTTGTTGTTCCAATTTTTTGGACCAGACCAATTATATATGTATTTCCAGCTAGGTTGGTCAGTGGCAAAATTGCCCTTGTTGAAGTTCATATAAAATATGTGTCACCTCAAGTATATGCTATAGGTTAGGAGTAACCTATACAAAACATCTGGCATTACTTGCTTTTCTAATATTGTTCACAAAAAACAATTTCAATTTACTTAGTTTTTTTCACTTTTTACTTTAATCTGGTTGCCATTAGTTGAACTAGATGTTGTATTTCAAAAGGTGTTTACTGGTTGTTAGTATGGTAAAGATTCGATAGACAATATAAGGAAAGAACATACTTAAAAGGGGTGTGTGATCAGATTTGAAAAACCTCTTGGTCCACCCGAATATCAATAATCATATAACATACAAACATCAACCAAACGTTTATACTATATATAAAATCAATTATATGGTGGTTTTTATCCGAATATTTTTTCAATTATTTATTTTGTAAATAATAATATTATAACCCTTTTTGTTATTGAGTATTTTACATCAATTTTGTATAGGATGAATATTATTGGATTTAACCAATGTATGAGTTAAAGTGAATGCTATGCACTTTTGGGGACTATCCCACTATGCGTTTGGAATTAGTATGTTTTCCATGTCTATTACTACATTCTGCAACTTTTCTGATTGGTCAGCCAATGAAATGCACCAGTTTTCGCGCACTTGCACTTTAAAAATTGCCTTCTTCCTCCATAGCGTCATGTGACCAAGGCCTCTGTGTAGGCCGAAACGTTATGCTGGCGAGTTGCGATAAATAAAAAATCTCACTTGCACCTTGGGTCTTCCGTTCCTTCTTCCTGGTTGCGTTCGAAACTGAGGGACAGGCTGTTGGTTTCGAGCAAGCAGGCATATATATATATATATATATATATATATATATATATATATATATATATATATATTAAAAATATATCTATTTTTTAAAGTTACATTCATTATTTCTCAATTTTACGTTTAAGTATTTTAAATATGTTTAAATTAATTAAATTTATTATTATATTACTTTTAATTTACTTTTAAGACATTTAAAAAATTCGATATTTTGACAGTCTATATTTTTTACACTCAATATTTTGGAGTCGATATTTTTGTACTTACCTGTTTGAAGATAGGAAGTCGATATTTTTGCAGTCGATATTTTGACCTCGATATTTTGTCCTCTCGATATTTTGTCTGTCGATGTTATGTCAGTGATCCGCACCACCCATCCATACATCAATCCTTTCATTTACTAAGATTCACAAATATTTTTTTCCATCAGTAGGAATAACTCAGGAGTAATTCCCACCATTTTACAGAAAGTTCACTGTGTGAATTGGTTATGTGGATCAATGTTACAGTCATAATGATCAGCAAAACGTAGGCAGAAGACATGCAACAAATGAACTACAACTGTACATGTGTACAAGGCATTGAGTTACCATTCCCGAAAGCAGAATGGTATGGTAGCAGATAGATAACTGCATTAAATGTTGAGGTAATCCATCAGTTCATCTCCCAGTGAATGTCATGTCCTTCTCACTCCTCTCTTTGCCTTCTGATAGCCTAAGAGCTCAGTGAGTGGCTTAGTGAGTAAAACTCTTGATACTGCCGATCACACACTCTGTCCCTGGCAAGAAACTCATCCTCCTATACATCCAAGGTTGCAGAATTGAATACCATTGAACTGCATAACACGAAATGTTGACAACTGCTATTTATAGGACTTATAAATGGTAAAACTGCAGATGAAGAGCAATAGAAAAACAAGATGTTATCATTTGAGGTGTACCTGCACCATTGTGCGATGGGAGTTACCTACCCTTTCCCTTTGAAAGCTCTTCTGTAGAAGGAGTTGAGGGGCGTCCAGAAAGCTCCTCGGAGTGGGAGATTAGACCATCTCTAACAGCCTGGCATCCATTCAGCACAATTATTGGTTGATGCCCCAGCCACACAGTGAAAATATTCCCATAGGTCTTTGCAAGCTGGAGATGGGAAGTAAACACTCAACAAGTGAATAGAACACAAGAGGAGAGGGGCAACTGAAAAGCTGTCCCTTTTAGGGGAGGTCACTATTATGCATTTCAGAGTTAGGGCTGCCCACACAAAGATGGATACACAGGGTAGTAGAACTGATGGAGCATAGAACTGCACACATTACTTTGCCCTTCCTAAATACCACTAATACAGAACATAAGGTCCCATCAGGCAGCCACTAGAAATCTTCTTATTTCAGTAAGCATCTGAGCAGCTTGAAAGGTGCACAGCATCAAGTTCATATCTATGAAAGGACAGTATATGATCCAGATAAATGGCCGAAAATCCTACTTTACAAAGTTCTCATTCCGAATATCTCTTTTACATACTCCATCTTTCTAAACAACAATGTTCTCCATCTTTTTAAAATGTTACCTCTTGTCTGACTGGTCATAGTGTACAACTGTCAAATAATTTTATGTGAGTAGCTGTGACTTACTCCATGCCTATGTGTGGCTTGCCAATGTAGGTCAGAGTATGACAGCTTTGCTCATGAAAAAATGTTTGTGATGAGGAAACATTTCTATTTAGGTTTTTCATGCTATACTAAACAAAACAATACCAATAACCCTGATGCACAGAGAGGTTTTTTCCCTGGGCACCAGAGAGAGTTTTTCCTGCCAGGTCTTTGAATGGCAGATGTGGACAGGGATAATCTGCATCTGGAATATGCCCTAGACAGGGCAGAAATTCTGACACATTATGGGCAGGGGGTCTACGTTTATGGACCGCCTCTAATGGTTGATCATCAGAAGAGTCAGCAAAGCCTGCACCAGTGGTCAATCTAGAGTTCTCACTGCTCTAAATTGGTTGAAGGACTCAGACTCTCTCCTCACCAAACCAGAGGTTGCTCCACTTTATTTACAGGTAGAGGTAGAGGAGCCACCTGGACATAGACACTAGAAGGTATGATCTATTGTGGGGAACATGTGTTTTTGTTTTGTAGAAACAATCCCTCAGTTTGGCAAAAATGTGGAGCAGCCCCACCTGACATGGAAACCCACCCAACATTCTTTTTCTGATGAAAGTGAAATTACCATGTCAGCATCAGCACTTTTGTCAGAAATGTCCCAACACAACAGAAAAATAAAATATGGTAGGATGATCCGGTGTTAGGCCGGAAGAAGCGGTACACTCAGAAACTAAGCCTAATTACCTGCCTCAGCTAGACCTAATGTGCTTATGTGAAAGGGGCACACCTTTCACTTTCAGATACTTATAGAGGTTAAAGGAGAGAACACATAGTAAAGACCTGCTCTAATATATAGTAGGACTTCATCATTAATAAAACAGCTCATGACAAAGATGATAAGTGCACGTGAACCAGCAGGCCCTGTCTTGAATTTAATGTGGACACATATTTTGTTTCTGCCATTGTTCTGGTCCCTGAAAACATGATTATATGCAGATCCTCTCAAGAAGGTATGGGTTTGATAGCCTTAATTATTAACAAACATATAAAATCATATGTTTAGGCATGATAGGCATTTGGGTAGAGGGGTCGCCTTGCACTAATTCATAAAATTGAATTTAGCGCTTATTGCTCAATAGTCACCTCCACCAACTGCGAGGCGTCTCACTATAAAATTAAATTTCAGGGTCAAGACTGTTTTAATGATCTTTTAATTTACCATCCACCTGGTCCAAGAAATAACTTTTTGGCAAACTTAAGCTCACTCCTAGAATGTAGCCTCCAACACAAATATTTTACGTTTCTGGATGGTTGCAATTTTCACCTGGAAACACTGGAGGAGAAAGACACGAAGGAGCTCTTGGAGTTGATGTCTGAGCTGGGTCTCACTCAGCTTATCCAAGAACCTACACATGTAGCAGGACACACTCTAGATGGTCTTTTTTCCAACAACCCTGCTCTTCACAACATCCATACTCTTCCACTATCATGGTCTGACCATCATGCTATTCTTTTTAGATATAAAACTCCTCTACGTGATCATAGGAGTAAGGCTCCTACTAGGACCACTAGTAGATCCTGGCACCGCATTGACCCTCAGGTTCTGGTAGATCAGTTGGCCCAAACCCAGTCGGATCTGCAGCTAAATGCTGAATCTTCAGCCATAAAGTACACTTCATGGCTGGACTCCAACTGCCTTCCCCTCGCTCCCCTTATGACCACCAATAAAAATAGGAAAACATCTTCAGCTCCCTGGTTTTCTGAAGCCTTAAGATTGGATAAACAGGCTCGCAGGAGACAAGAAAGAGCATGAAGACAACACTATGAAGCTCCAGAAAAAGCTAAATACAAAGCCTTACTCACGGATTTTTTTAAAAAAAAGGTATCTGTGAAAAGAGCCAATATTACACCTCCAGCAGGCCACTCAAGTAAGGAACTTTTTCAAACAGTTAAAAATCTGACATCCAGTAGAAATGAAGACTTCACCAATCACAGCCAAGAAATCTGTAATACTCTTGCTTACACTTTTAGATCCAAGGTGGACAAAATTTATAATCAATTTGCCTCTTCCAAATCTTGTGAGAAGATAGAGCTGCAAGACACAGCCAAAACTTCTCTTCTCAACTTTACCCCAACCTCAGAAACCTAAATAGTTACGTCTATTTCTATGGCCAAATCAGGATCACCGGAAGACCCCTGTCCACCTACAATTTTTAAAAAGTATTGGTCATTTTATAGGCCCCTATTTGTCCAAACTGTTTAATCAAATGCTGGCACAAGGGTACTTCCCTTCTGTTTGGAAACAGACCTGTATTCTCCCTTTGTTGAAAAAGACTAACCTCAATGCAATTGATCCTAACAATTATCGACCTATTGCTAAAATTCCTATTACGGCAAAGATAATAGAGAAAATTATAAGTAAAGAACTCTCTACTTTCATTACTAACACCGAAGTCCTGGATCATAGTCAGTTTGGCTTTAGGACTAATAATAGCACGGAAACGGCTCTTATTAAAAACCACAGAAGAAATGTGTTTGTCTCTTGATAGCGGTGGGTAAGCAGTTCTTATACTGCTAGACCTATCCGCTGCATTTGACACGGTAGACCACAATCTTCTGGTGCAGCGTCTACAAACTATAGGAATTGGAGGAGTTGCTCTTTCTTTTCTTACCTCTTTTCTGTCTGACAGAACTCAATCCGTTCAGCTGGGCAACTTTAAATCAGCACCATTTACACTGCCTTGTGGGGTCCCGCAGGGCTCTTCGCTGAGCCCCACACTCTTTAATATTTATGTAGCGGAATTGGCCCCACTAATCAGAAGTTTTGATCTTATTCCTACCTCCTATGCCGATGATACCCAATTGGTTATCTCGACAGTGGACAAGGATATCAACTTCTCTACTAAGCTCCATGACTGTATGACTAAACTTAGTTCATGGATGAGTGATCACTGTCTGAAATTAAACTCCACTAAGACGGAAGTGATCATGTTCGTGAATCTCTTTTCTCTCTGGTCCCCAGACTGGTGGCGAGACAATCTCGGCCCCCCTCCTACATCTGTGACCAAAGCTAAAAATCTGGGAGTTATTATAGACGAGAAATTGAGTCTCAAATCTCAAGTATCTAAAGTGGTGTCCTCAGCGTACTTCATGATAAAAATCCTAAGGAAAATGTGTCCTTTTATTCCGCTTAAATCAAGAAAGATGAGGTGACTTTACTGGTTTTACCCAAAATAGACTATTGTAATGGTCTATATATCAATATTCAAGCAACTCTACTAAAAAAACTACAAACAGTACAAAATGTTGCTGCTAGACTTGTTCTGGATATGCCTAAATATCAGTCGGTCTGAACTGAAATTCAGGGCCTCCATTTGTTGCCAGTTGCCCAAAGGATAACATTTAAAGCCTTGTGCATTGCTCACAAAGCTCTCTACAAAGAAGGGTCCACATTTTTATGGGATCTCTTTAAATGGTATACCCCAAACAGATTGTTGAGATCTTCCAACACACATCTGATGCCCATGTCCAGAATAAGAAAGGTGAAATGGGGAGGACGGAGTTTCAGCTATAACACCTCAAAGGAATGGAACTCTCTCCCACGATACTTGAGGGAAATTCCTACTCTCTTGGAGTTTAGGAATCAACTGTAGACATGGCTCTTCTAGCTCTTTCTTTTAGTCTGAAGCATAGTAAGGAGTACCGGAAGCGCCAAGACACCTATGGGTATTTGCACGCTATATAAATTGAAAAAGAAAGAAGAGATATGTGACATTCTCCGTACATACAGCCATGGTCATGGCTCCCGCTCATTATCAGACATTTTAAACCTGGGGCACCATGGAAATCTCCACCAAAGTTTTTACCAACAGCAGACTCTCCCAGTGTCTGAAGATGGTATGAATTTTTAAGTGCTACATTTTGAAATAAATAATGCATTTCCTTTAATGGCAATGATTAAATGAAACCATAAAACGTACATCGTGGGACTGAGCTCTGTGTGGTGGTCACATTTGAACTTTGCAGATTGTGAGGAGAGATTGTTGTTGGTTTTAAAACCCCAGACCTTTAAACACACATGGTCCCACCGTGTGTTAACAGATATCGGCTCTGCTCACATGATCTCCCAGTGAGGAGCTGGTATCCCACAGTGGCAGATAGCATGAGCTGGAAACCCCTGTGCAGTGTGGGTTTCCAGCTCATGTTTGGAGGCTGAGTACTGGTCATGTTCACAGGTGTTTTTTCAAACTCCCAGGACATTAGCAGCAGCTCTGGAAGGGAGATAGGGGAATAAGGTAAGTCCCAGCTCCTCTCCTGAAGCTCATAAGAGCAATGTGCTTATGCGCCCATCCCCTCCACAGACTTCAGCTCCTTTGCAAACAGTGAAGTTTATCTAAAAATTGACTTGCCAGAAACTCAAATGTTCAGTTTATGAAAATTGAACAGTATATGTAACTTATCAAAGTGGTTCCAGAGAGTTACTCTAATGCAGTCTGCTGAATAAATGAGTGCTAGTTGTGAACAGTCAGCAACAGGAATATCTATCCCCAATCAATCACGCTTTAAGCAAAACAGTGACTGGACTTTTGCATCTAATCATAACCATCATCTTGATAATTAATGTTAGTGCTCAGTATTTACTCTAAAAGGGGATTGCAAAGCCCAGTGGA
Organism: Lissotriton vulgaris; assembly: GCF_964263255.1. NCBI lineage: Eukaryota > Metazoa > Chordata > Amphibia > Caudata > Salamandridae > Lissotriton > Lissotriton vulgaris. The sequence continues at coordinate 1,072,556,891 of NC_141699.1, forward strand.
ACCAGCAATTGGGAACTCGCCTGGCTCTTGTAATACGTTGGCTCACTTTTGAAGTGCCGGGTGAGGGGGGTGGGACTGGGAGCAATGTAAAGCGACACAGAGAACTGACAAGCAATCAACATCCTTGGTCATCTTGGACAAAGCCTATGGGAAAATAACTTTATGCATTTAATGGTACTGATTAGTTTAGGAGAAGTTTATGCTTGAAACACTGAAGGCCTACAAATTGCACTCATTGGAAAACATGCAGCAGTAAAAGTACAATTATAATTGAGCAAATTGTCTCTGTTGAGGCAAGAGTGGTTTAAGAAATTTAGCAATCGAAACTGTGTCTGTGTGCATTTTGTTGTTACTCACGGTGAATGGCAGATTTAAGAAAAGGTGAGCGACTCAGCTTGGTATGACAAGTGAAAAAGGAAAAGGAAGTAAAAAGAAGATTGAATGAATGAAACTCTCCTGCCAGGCTCAGGAGATGGATGCGCAGAGACAAATTCAGGTGTGTGCCACAGATAAAGAAATACAAAGAATCTGTGACCAGTGACTTGCCTTCAATTTTTTCTTGAGTTCAAGTATAAGTGTGTGTGTGTGTGTGCGTGTGTCTGTGTGATGGCTAAATATTCAACAGAGGTAACAACATTGCAACCAGTTCTATGGTACCTGCATGAGAGTCTCGTGGTGAAGCACAAATTTCAGAGTCCACAGGTTGCCGATGATGGGCAGCGGGGTCGGTCCAGGGGGGTATCTTCTCCTCAACCACTGAAGCTTGAGGTAATGTGTAATGAGGAGAATAGCAAACAGAGCAATTAACAGCTGAGTGAGTAGCAGCATTGCGGTGGACGCTTGTCTCTGTTTCTAGGTGTTCTTCTTCAGAATGGACATTTACTTCTATATTCAAACCTCACACTATTCTTCTCTCAAGAACTAGTGTCCTTTATTTCTTGTTGACCAATCCTGCATTTATATCTCCTAGTATTTCACTCTCTTCATCTCTTTCTATTTTTAACATGTTCTAATCTATTGCAGGTCTTTCCCTGCCCTGAATATGCCTGTACTCTGTGCTCAGGTTCCACCTTTTTTCATGTGCTTTGAATTCCTTCAATTCCGTCTGCCTTTCCTCCTTTCTGTCCAGCCTCAATGTCTATCTTCTTCAATATGTATGCTTACCCCCGTGCACCTCTCTTCTACTCTCCCTGTTTCAGTAAAAGCTCCCCTCACTCCCCTGCTTCTGTCCCACTTTTTCCCCTTTTATATTCATTGCAACAACTAGAACAGAGATGTTTACCTTTGGTGTTTGCTTTCTAGGCTTCATATTAACACACAAGCTTATCTCTCTACGGTGGGACATGGCGTTTTTGTCATACCCTCCTTTGACCTCTCCTGAGGACATAAACTTGTTCTAGCAATAAACACAACATCATTTCTGGGCATCTGCCCAGTGCATGGAAGTTACGTATAAATGTGCTCCTCAGAAACAAAGCATGTTAATTGTGGGTCTTCTTAGGAAGAGGCCACCACAGACATGTTGATTAGTGTGGATTTATTTTCCAGTTGGTCTTTTTACATCACATATTGGCTTATCAGAGCTGGAACATTTGCTGCATCATCACTGCCCTACTCTAAGTTGACCTCTCCTAAGTGTATCCAAATATATTGTCAATAAAAAAACTCAAACTCCCTGGGCTGTGCTCCAGCATTTTGTAGCTGTGCAAGAGAACACCGTACGTGTGTGCATTTAGATTGATGAACATCATTTGCATTTAAATACCCATTTATATTTAAATCCTCTTCATCCACAATCATGGAAGGTTCACATTTCTTGCTTTATGGAAAATGAAAATAAGAGGTGGAAGGACCATTGCACTGAAAACCCAAAACCCCCACACCTGTTAAAATGAATATGTCACAGTCAGAAATTAACAAGCATTGGCAATGCGATAGGTCTGGCTCATGATTGAAAGTGCCTTTTGAGGTATCGATGGCTATAGGCACTCAATTTGTCATCATACACGCACTAAATTACTCATCTTTCCACATGTACATATGATGGAGCAGGATTTTCGCGAAAGAAACCTGCTCAACCGAACACCCCTGTAATACGTACTAACAGTAAGTAGTGTCAGAACAACTAATGTGCACATTTACACTACACAAGGGAAGTTTGCTTTGCAATATGCATGAAATAACCCTGAGTAATATGTAAATGAATTAACCTTGTGTTTAGAACGAATTAGGAAGGTTTGCATGGCAATGCCGCATGTGTATTTAGTAAAAAGCATGGTGTTTGTTGCTTCAAACTAATAAATAATGCAGCTTTTCTGCTTGTGCTATGCTAGGCTAACCGTTAATATTAAGTAGAGCTAAAGTGGGTGGTAAACAGTGAAAATTTCATTGTCATATAATTAATACATGTTCGTTTCCTGTTCTTTTTAGTAATGGACGAGTCCTCCATCTTTTAAAGTTAGCTTAACCGAGGGCGGGTGGAATTAGGAGCGAGCAGTAACCATGTGACTACGTGACTGAACTGCTGTGCAAAGCTGGAAAAGCCTGACCTGGTGAAGGACAGAACATTGAAAGCCAGCCAAAGCCAGTGTCATTGTGGGAATGGAACCTGTAGCTGTTAAATGTATTAAAATGTACAAGAAATTGTTGCATGTGTACTCATGAGAGAGAAGAGGTATTGATGACTGTATAAAAAAATTGTTCAGAACAATGGTGAAGTCAAAAGTAGATGATTTCATAGTGGGATGACATTTCACCGCTAGAAACTCAACCAATCCCTTAGCTAGAAAATGTGAATTTAAAAACTCTTGTGGGATGGACATGTACTTTTAGGGTATAAGAATAGGTGCTTTAGGGGTGTGGTTTAGTCGCTTAGGCTGAAGGTGTCCGAGAGAAAGGGTTGCGTCACTGTTTGTCGGTTTGCAGAGAGGCCTTGCTGTTCCTGTCCTGTCCCTGTCCTGGTTCTTGAGTCTTTGATCCCTAAACTCTTGGTTCAGGGGTCCCCCACTGCTTCCTAGGCCTGAATGGGGGTTTTCCCTTACAGATCCCCTGGGTTTGTATTTGGTCTAATTTAACATTGCAGAAATTATTTTGCAGTTGTATTATTGTCTCTCAAAACCTTTGTCTCCTTATCTATCCCCTCCAAATTGTTGGTTTAAAATGGATATATGTTTTACTTGAATCTATTGTCTCTTTATCTATCTACTCTTTTGCAACGTATATTTGAAATGATAGTTTCTTTGTTGCTATGATTAGATTGTTTTTCTCTCTTTCAGGAGGTTTCCAGTATTTGAAGGTATGAATGTAATCGCTTTGAGCATTTATTATTACTAGATACAGTTATTAAATCGCGCCACGAGTTTGTGGTTATTAATCCAGTTTCTAAGATTGATTTTATTTTGATAATTACTATTGCCATCAACTCTTCAACTAATTGGTCTATCGACCAAATAGATGAATTGTCGATTATCACTTGTTCTATACTCAAAAGTACAGTATGTTTAAAATTGTGTGCCTGAGTAACAAGAGTAAATTGAAGTAAATTTAACAAACTTGACCCCAGGGATTCAGGTGAATGTGTATGGGTAGGAGTATGTGTATGTTATTGAATATTTATCCCTGATCAATTTAGTGGGTTCGCACTGGATCACATCCATTCATCAGTTCACTGACTCCTTGTGTTCAGCCTCTGACATAAACACAATAAAACACACACAAACAAAAACATATGCAAGATAAATTAAAAGAACAAAACTAGAAAAAAGATATCATGCTGTCATCTGAACACAGCAGGCATATGCTTATAATAGCAAACTAAACATAGCAGTAGGTGCCTGTCCTGTAAAGATAAATGTAAATAGTCTATTGATATTTTAAAGATCAAGCATGGTTGCCACATTTAGAACCAACATTTCAACATTCCTAAATGTTAAAAAAACTGATGCACTATTAACAACCACTTGACTGGTTCAGAGCAACCGGCCGTGCAGGATTCGATGCACTGCAATTAAAACGAGCGGCAAGGAAGTAACCCATCAGCACAGTAGTGTCCTCTTAGGAAACATTAAAACAAAAAGAGAAGCAAAGATAAAAAAGGGAACTATAAAAGGAGAAACATTCAAAACTCAAGGACTCAACAACCACCCACAGTGTAATAAGAATCCACCTTAGAAGCCTATTGTCTTTAACACACTGGTTTTTCTCAGTAATTAAGTAGGACCTACTTGCTTTGTTATAACTTTTCATTATAAAGAGATCACACCTAAGGAAACCAACTACCTACTGACAGCCTGTTACATAATGTGATAAACCATTGTTATGGGGGAATTGGCTTTACCCTATGATTTTCACAATAATAAGCCAGGCCTGCAGCCTTTAAAATAACATTTCATATTAAGCAGGTCAGACCTATGTCATCAAGCATCACATTTCTTTCTCCCCCCTCAGGTTTTGTTATAGTTTAGCGCCGGGACGCCTCGTTGCTGGGGCAGCTGTTCGTGCTCAATAAAACGTTATAACATAACATAACATAACATAACATAACATAACATAACATGTCCCTGTACCCCAATCAAGCCCACAACCTTTAACATTGGCTTGTCAACATAACCAACTCAGGCCTACTATACCGAGAATAGGCTTTCCTACAAGGCAATTGTTAGGCAAGCAGGCATCAAATTAGAAATGATTACAAAAATACAGTTGGCATGGCTAAATATAATAGCTCTTAATAGGGTTTAACCAGATTCTCACAGTACAAATGTTCTATAGTTGCAGTTTGTCAGAGGGGTGAACCAGCCGTAACCCCCTTGCCTACTAAAGTAATTACGCAGATCCATGTAACAAAAAAACCTATCCATAGTCTTTAATTCAGAGTAATAACATTCTACTATTTTATGCCTATTGGGTTCAGCATATGCTTTTCACAATCACTATATCAGGCCCACTGCCTTTATCATAATGTTTCCCCAAAAACATTAGGGCACATAGCCTATGATATTGGTTTGTCACCATCAGTGAATCAAGTAGCCAATCAATCAATCAGGATTTATAAAGCGCTGCAAATCACCCATGAGGGTCTCAAAGCACTGGAGTTGCGAGCTGCTTCATGGAGAGAGGGGGAGAGCTAGGCATGGGGCCTGCTCAATGGGATCGCGCTGCGTCCTCCATTAAGTATGACCAGGGGGGAGATAGGCAGGGAGTGGGAAAATAGGCGGCAGGCAGGAACAGGAAAGGAGTGAAAAAACAAGGAGCAACAAGAGAAAAATGAGGGAAAAGCAGGAGAAATTACTCAGAATGGGGAAAAACAGCGAAAAACAAGGCAAAAGCAGGAAAAGCACTCAGAAAAATGGAGGAGGAGGAAAAAGCAGTAAGAAACTAGGAAAAAATAAGGAAAAGCATTCAGAAAAATTGCAGACGGAAGGAAAAAGAAAAAATTAGCAAAAGCACTCAGGAGAATGGGTAGAAAGCAGGAGCCCACTGCACTCAGTAGGGCATATTTTCAAGGAGCTATTGCCGATTTATCGGCACCTTATCACAGCCAAAGTCACGCTAAATTTACCGCCCCATTTGAAAGCGGGTGCTAACAGCCAATATCACCAGTTTTACGGTGGTAGCAACCTCAAAAAATATCGCCACGAATGACCTCGGCAACTAACACTGATGAGATGCAGAGTAGGCGTTCCCAAGCAAAAAGCTGCAACAATACCACACCTCAACATTCTCAACGACCAGCCAGATCAGCGATAAGACCACAAAACATGCGATAAGGCGCGTTAGCAGCAGGAAATTAACACCTGCTCTGACCTGGTGCAGAGTCGGACAACAGCCAGCACCAGAAAAGGGAGCCCATCCCACAGCCACACCTGAAGAACAACAGAGCTACTCATCATGCAGCTCGGAGCCCCAACACGGCCACAACACACACAACAGCACCCCCAGGACCGCCACCCCCCAGACCCCCCACTGCTCCACCCCCCAGACCACCACAGAGGCAGCGCAGACAAAGACAGCAGGCCTTCAGAAAATGCACCAACCTCACAGACCCAACACCAGAGAATGCAATTGCCCACCACAGGCTGAAAAGGACAACCATCCTACGCATCCTGACAACCATTCCCCACAAGCTGACGGTACCAACACAGCCGACAACCAACATCCCTCCGCACACAAAGCTGCTGGCTGTGCTGCACATGTTTGCCTCTGGGCCCTCCCAAACAACTGCCGGCAGAGTCGGAGTAGTCTCACAGCTAGCCCACCCACGTTCATCACAACTGTCCTGGATGCCATCATCAGCTTGGTACCCCAGTACCTATACCCGCCCCCCTGTGCAGGAACAGCTGTTGGCCAAGCAAGGCGTCTATGCCATAGCTGGCTTCCTGCATGTGTCAGGGGGCAATTGACTGCACAAATGTCCTACGTGTGCACCCTGGTGACACTGCACACAATTACCTCAACAGAAAGCACACACATTCCATCAATAAGCAGGCAACAGTGGACCACCTTGGAATCACCACCAACATCATCACCAACTACCCAGATATTGTGCATGATTCCTAAGTCTACCTACAGTCCATCATCAATCAGAGCTTCCAGGATGGCACCCAAGGAAATGCACACACCACAGCCCCCAAATTCACAACTCTGGGAGGGCACATGTCACAGACTCACAGTCAACGTGCAAAACAACATGCCCACACACTAGACACAACCACATTACTCACTGTGGCAACCTGGGCTAGCCATGTAAAAGAGCTATCAATGGCATGGCACCTCAGCATCACAATTGCGGAATGTGGGGAGAGGTGGGAACCAGGCATGTGCGACGGAGGCAAGTGACCCATGAATGAGAAGGTACACAATGCCAAGTGTGGCAGAGATGTGCTGGACAGACTGCAGTATGCAGACCACAGACAAATGCAGGTCCACATGTACTGATGGTGTATGGAGTTTAGTTGACAGTGGACGCAACCATGTCACCCTAGCCAGTGGGGAAGATCCTGGAAATGTAGCTTGTGACGTACCCCCCTGTAAGCGGAAGCGAAGTGGGCCGGACCGGCGTATGCCAGGCCAGCGTAGGAGTGTGAATTAAAAGCACGTAGCTATGGGCATGGCTCTCTTCCGGAATGCCCAATGGTTCTGCCAGGACTGCGCCTCCCAGCCGTCCACGAGGCCGTTGCCGTGAGCAGTGTTGCCTGCGATCCTGTGTGCCTGCTGCACCCCAGGCTGCTGGTCCCAGACCCGTCATGTAGCCAGGGCTCACTACCCACCTGCCGACACCAGCGTGTGTCAAAGAGGGCCCACCACATGCCGGTGCAAGCCCCAAGCCAGAGTCCCGCGAGCTTAGCAGCCTCCTCAGACAGTCACGGCCTCCGTGACACAGGCCCGCAGTACTCCTTTCTCGTTGACATACTCCACCGGAATACACAGCTGCCAGGTCGGTCACACATTTTGAACTGAGTCTTGATTACACAATGGCAGAGTACACACTTTATAGTAGATTATATGTTACTGTACTCCCTTCGATGTGGTGCCAGCAACTCTTTGCATAACATCTGGCCAACAGACAAGTCCATAAATGCCATGTATATTTCACCTTTCTTTGCAGTAACATATTTGGCGGCGATTCGGGCCAGTTTGAGGCATTCGTTAGTCGTACTCCTCCCCCTCTTAGAACCGATTTGGACTTCTGCAAGTATGTTATTTTCCCTTGCCCATTCCTCCAGCTTATTTAATAACAGTCTACCCATCCCCTTTGCTGTGCTGTCCAGAAGGGAGATTGGGCGATAATTAGCAGGGTCAGCTCCATTCCCCTTCTTAAATATTGAAACTATCAGATACTGTTTGTAATCTTTTTAAACATAGAATAACATGTAAAGTAGCTACAATATTATGAACTAAAATTGTAATTGTCTTTAATATATTAAATCAAACTAAAATCATTTTTATAATTTCAATTTGATAAAAAAAATCAGTTAAAATATAAAATGTATATTTATTGCATAGTACTACCTATTTAATATTATGTATAGAATTAATTCAAATTAATGTTATTATTAACAAAATAAAGTTATACTAATGTAAACAATCTTGCTAACAACACAGGCACCATTGCACCAAGGTGCAAGGGTGCCTGCATTGGCGCCAGGCTGATGAAATAGCACCAGCCAATGAGGAAAGGATATGAATGCACTGTATTGGATGAATATGGTGCATTCCTGCCCCTTCTCTTTGACGTAGGGCAGCACAGCAAGGTGACTGCTAACGGCTAACGGAGCACGAGGTCCGGGGGTCTGTAGACGAGGATGCCTCGGAGGGTAGAGGACAGTTTGGTCTGTATCTTGAAGTGGAGGTGTTCCTTCAGGTCGGTGGGCTCATCAGTGTAGGTGCTTAGATGAAGGTTGGCCTTGTGTGCGATGGCGATGCCTCCCCTGAGTTGGTTGGGGCGATCCTACTGGTGACCTTATATCCTTCATCCAGGTTTTGTTGAGGAAGTCGATGTCCGGGAAGTTGCTGTCGAGAAGGTCCCAGATTTCTGTGGCATGTCTTTGGGGGTAGCGGACTTTGAGGATGATACATCGCAGGGTTTGGGGTGCAGTGGAGGTGTTGCTGGAGGGAGGTGGAATGTCCCCCCAGAAGGTAAAGGCTTGGCGGCAGTGAGGGCAGGTGAAAGGTCCATGCATGTCGAGAGGAGAGGCGAGCTTGCAGTTAATTTTCTTGCCGGCGTTGAGTTCATGGAGGGCCGAGGGGCAGTAGCGCTGGCCGCAGTTGGGTCGTAGACAGGCTTAGACAGTCTTGACTTTGGTGCGCTTTGCAAATAGGGCAATACAAATAAGGGCAAAAGTACCAGCTGCAGGAAAAGCACCAGGGGCAGTCAGAGAGTGGGCCGAGGGTGGATTCGAACCCTGTTCACACCAGGCAGCAGCAGACCAGCAGAGCTGCGGGTGGAGAGAGCGGGTCCCTGTCCAGAAGGTGCTTTACAGATGAAGAACATGCTAAATTGTCAAACAATGCATTTTGCTTTACTTCTTACTTTATTGATAATGCACTTTAGCTGAAACTAATCTCTCAGAAGCATCAGCTGGAAGGCTGGAAGAGGTTGGACCTGGTAAAAGTTTCAGTTATTAGTCTGTCTCCAAAAGCATGTAAATAGATTGTGTCTCCTGTTTTTCCAACTGAATGCATCCTGTAGATTTGGGATATTTTTGCACCATGAAGAAATCCTTCATATTAAAGAGAAAATATTTCAATAACTTTTCAGGAATCTTTAATACATTGAATCTAGATATCTTCATCCAAGTCCTTACAAATGAGGAGAGAGTAGGGAATTCTCCCTCAGAGAGAGTTTCACAGAGATGCTCTGTTAAGTTTAGCTTTCATTTTTACCATTTTAGTCCCCCTTCTCCAACCTTAACCTTTCATTCAAATCCCCCCACTAGCTAGTGCCAAAGATAAATGTGGCCCCTCAAGGTACCCTTCCTAGAACACTTTCTGGACCTGAGGATGAAACAGAAAAAGGACGGCACCTGTAGTTTAAGACCTGTGAGAAGATCTGAAGGGGCGGAACTGCTCTCACTTTTAACCAAGACAAATAAGTGGACTCAGCCAGTTAGCTGACCCCCTGTGATGACACAGTACAGACCAACGTTCAAAAGGCCTTTGCCATAAAACTGCCCAGCTGAGCAGGAGTTACCGGATCCTGGCTGGATCATGATGGTGGCCTTAGCTGGAGTGTGTTTTGACCACAATGTGCTGTTCATGAGGTCCTTTTCTGTATTTAACTGGACTTTTTCTAAGAGCTCTGAAAAGTTGTGTACTTTTTTGACTTCCAGACCTCCAGAGGATCAGGACCATCCACCCAGGCCAATCAGCCCAAGCAGCGTCTCTTCTGGGCTAAAGAAACAGGTTTCTCTTGCATGGTGCTACCAAGGGTTAAGTTCAGAATTAAATTACTGAAATAATCAATCAATCAATCAATCAGGCATTTATAAAGCGCGCTACATACCCGTGAGGGTCCCAAGGCGCCCGGGGGGGGGGGTTTGGGGGGGACGGGGGGGGGGGTGGCTGCAGCTAGAGGCCGAAGAGCCAGGTCTTGAGTAGTCTCCTGAAGGTCTGTGGGTCCTCTGTCTGCCGAAGGTGGAGGAGGAGGGAGTTCCAAGTCTTGGCGGCTCGGTAGGAGAAGGATCTGCCTCCGGCGGTGGTTTTGTGGATGCGTGGGATGGCGGCCAGGGAGAGGTCGGCAGAGCGGAGTCTCCTGTTGGGTGCGTAGAATGATAGTCGGTTGTTGAGGAAGGCCCGGCCGGTGTTGTGGAGTGCCTTGTGTGCGTGGGGAGGAGCTGGAAAGTGATTCTTCTGTCGATGGGAAGCCAGTGCAGGTTTCTCAGATGGAGGGTGATGTGGTCTCGGCGAGGGGCGTTGGTGATCAGGCGGGCGGAGGCGTTCTGGGTTCTTTGAAGTCTGCTGATGAGTTTGGCCGGGGCTCCGGCGTAGAGGGCATTGCCATAGTCTAGTCTACTGCTGATGAGGGCGTGAGTGACAGACTTTCGTGTGTCGGTCGGGATCCATTTGTAGATCTTGCGGAGCATGCGGAGGGTGTAGAAGAAGGTTGAGGAGACGGCGTTGATCTGGTTGGCCATGGAGAGTTTTGAGTCGAGGATGACTCCCAGATTGCGTGCGTGGTTGGTTGGTGTAGGGGCGATGCCCAGGGAGGTGGGCCACCATGAGTCGTCCCAGGCTGAAGGGTTGGGTCCGAGAATGAGAATCTCTGTCTTGTCTGTGTTGAGCTTGATGCAGCTTTCTTCCATCTAGTCGGCGACAGCCTTCATGCCGTGGTGGAGTTTGGCTTTGGCAGTGCGGGGTTCGTTGGTGAGGGAGAGGATCAGTTGGGTGTTGTCGGCGTAGGAGATAATGTTGAGGTCGTGGAGTCTGGCGATGCGTGCGAGCGGGGCCATGTAGACGTTGAAGAGCGTGGGGCTGAGGGATGATCCTCGAGGGACACCGCAGATCGTCTTGGTGACTCTGGAGTGGAACAGGGGGAGGCGGACTCTTTGGGTTCTGTCTGAGAGGAAGGAGATGATCCAGTCCAGGGCCTTGTCGCGAATTCCTGCGTTGAAGAGGCGTGTACTCAGAGTGTGGTGGCATACGGTGTCGAAGGCAGCGGAGAGGTCGAGGAGGATGAGGGCTGCTGTCTCCCCGTTGTCGATCATGAGTCTGATGTCGTCCGTGGCGGCGATGAGGGTGGTCTCGGTACTGTGGTTCGTGCGGAAGCCTGACTGGGAGGGGTCGAGGATGCTGTTGTCTTCTAGGTAGTGGGTGAGCTGGGTGTTGACGATCTTTTCGATGACCTTAGCAGGGAACGGAAGAAGGGAGATGGGCCGGAAATTCTTAAGGTCGCTTGGGTCCGCCCTGGGTTTCTTCAGTAGGGCGTTGATCTCGGCGTGTTTCCAGCTCTCAGGGAAGGTTGCGGTCTTGAAGGAGAGGTTGATGATGTTGCATAAGTGGGGTGCGATGGAGCTGTCGCCCTTGTTGATGACGTGGTGGGGAAGAGGGTCGGATGCGGCGCCTGAGTGGATGGAGTTCATAGTCTTGCTGGTGTCATCGGTGGTAGTGCTGGTCCATACTGTGAGGTGCTTGGGGTTGGTGGGTAACGGAGGGTCCGGGGCGGTGCGGTTGGGTGGGTCTGAGCGTGGATTGAAGCTGTCGTTAATGTCTGTGATCTTGCGGTGGAAGAAGGCAGCGAGGGTGTCGCAAAGAGCTTATGATGGTGGGATGTCGTTGGTGCAGGAGCTGGGGTTGGAGAGTTCCCTCACGACTTTGAAGAGTTCCTTGCTATTGTGTGCGTTGTTGTCTAGGCGGTTCTCGAAGGCGGCTTTCTTGGTGGTCCTGATGAGGTGGTGGTGGTCCAGGGTGGCGTCTTTTAGGGCGCCTGAAACCTTAGTCTGGACCTAGCAGCGCAGTGATGTTGTTAATTGCGGTGAACTACCATCAACCCAAATTCAAAAATTCTCTTTCTTACACTTGTGTTCAGTGATGGGATCCAGAACTTGTAGATGTGGGATTCAGAACTTCTGTATAGTAGTACCACTCAGGTTTGAGTTATGAAATTAAATATCTCTCAATTTAACTGACATCGAAACGTCTTTGGGTTTTAATTAACATAAGGCATTTTATTGGGTCAATTTAATTGTTTAAAAAATCAATTTCTGATTCTATTTTTAGCACCTTTAAGATTTGGGAACATGAAGTTGGGTCTGTCTACCAGGGAGATAGATCCTTGGCATTGCAGAATTAAGGAACATGTGCAAAATGGGAGGGTTAAAGTGTATTTGGGAATCCAAGAAGGAAGATTTCTGCAAAGTCCTCAGGGCCTGGCAAGGATGAAGAGAATTAGGAAACCCAAATAGCGGAGGAGTTGGATGGTGTTCTGGCTCTAAAAAGCTTCTCATGTGCACTTTGCAGGTTGTAAAGAGATCAGTCTCACATTCTGAGCACTTTACAGCTGGCAGCCTGCTAATTGGAGTACCCCAACGTCACAACGAGTTCCTAGAAACCAGACCCTTAAGTTATTGGGAGTTTCCCTAGCCCAGGATTATTGATTTCTCCAAGATCTCATTTATTATGCATGAACCGCTATTCCTTAAGGGTTCATTCCTGATGTCTTCCTCTGCTCGACTTTACGTCAATGCTAACATCCCAAAGTACCTTCCAGGTATAAATATACCTTCCCTTGCCCAAGTAAGTATGGAGATAAGGAGATACAGGTGAGACCTCTACTTTAGAGGAGTCTGTGTCACGGCCTGATGCAGTAACCAGACGCTGTCATCCCTGCTCGCAGAGAATCCAGCTTCCAGTGTTCTGACTCCCTTCGCGGGGGTCTATAGAATATAACACCTATTGATTACCTTGTACTATACTCAGGTTAGGTACACTGGGGTAGAACTAGATAGAGATGCATCATATGAGCATTCACATTTTAATTTGTGTTATTGATGTATATTAATATGTGTCATAAATAAAAGAACAAAGCTAATGCAGTATTATTTCTTTCTACTGCTTACGCTGTGCATAATATATCTTGCATACTGTCTTATGATTGTAACAGCTCATATCTCTTACTCGAGAATCAAGACTGTTCAATAAATCCCTTTTATTGAAACGCCAGTCGATTCTTTCTGTGTAACTCTGAAGAAACTAAGCGTGCACGATTAGCTGAGTGCAAGTGTTTTCTATTGTTCCCATGATTCTGAGACTGTTCCGATTCTCAAGGGAAACAAAGTTGTCATGTTTATGCTGTTGCCAAATCCAATTCAGGAGAGATAAGTCTGCCCTATATGTTTTAGTTTAAAGGCTCATAAGGAGTCCAACATAAATAATGCGCTCAACTTTAAGCTCACTGTGACTCACGGCTCCCACATTTAAATTATCCACACAGCATCGAAATACATATATAGTTTTATTTTCATATTCAAAATATAAAGTTAATTTCACGCGAATACAAAAACATCCTCTTCGAGATATATACAATATACAATCATTAAATCACAATAGAAATAAATAGGACACCCCTAAGCACCCACTCATCTTCCATTCAAAATCACAGACTCATTCCACTAAACTAACAACACATATTCAATCCACTCGCTCAATTAACATAATACATAAACCTCAGTACCCATCGCGGACAAATACACTGAGGTTGTTCTGCGGTATCCTCTCAGCAACAGGCTGGGGAAAACAAGATGGTATTAACATTAGCTGTTGCCAAAAACTACTCCTTTCTTGTTTACAGGAGTTTCTAGTGGCCTCTGAGTTAGCTGGTACAAAGTAATTTAGTTTAATATACTCAATAGGGGTATACTGACCTCAGTCCTATGCCAAACCTATAGGGTAAATTATTCCAATGTGCAGAGCCTATTAGGGAAATAGGAACTACACTACAACATTGCTATCTGCTTCAGGTATACAATCTCTTTACTACTATTTACTACATGTACCATGATCTCCGGTTCACAAAATATGTCATGAATCTGTAAACAGATTTATCTTCTTTAAAAAACAGAATTCTGTAAGTGATTGTAATGCATGTGTATGATGTATTAGGTGTGTATAAATGTCACATTACTTACTGGTACACTTCATAATCCATAGACTGTAGCCCTCATTACAGTCCATTACTCATAAAGTGAAACAACCTCTACGACAGAACCAAAACTAGGATTAGGAGTGGACTCAACTTAATCCCATTGCTAAAGTGTGGTATAGGAAATGGCCAATCCCATTCCATTTCCTGGATTACAAAGCCACCTGAGACCAGAAGCTCCAGAGAAATTGGTAGGATTGAAAGATCTGTGACAAGGACTACAGACTAAGGATAATCCTCAATGATCTAACACTGATTCCAAAACTCTGAACCCTAAAAATTATTCCTAACATCCACACCTGGAATCTTATAGTGGTTCAAGAAAGTATGTGGAGTAGCCTAAGTGCCTGCTCAGCACAGCTCTTGCAAAGAAACGTCTTTAAAGTCAGCACAAGGAGCAGCCATTCATCTTGTCAATTGTCCTTTACTAGTCTGCTTAGCTCCCCAAAGGTAATAATCAATCTATCAGATTTCCTGAGTGAGTGAGTTAGTATAGTCTAAGTAAAAGGATTGCTCTTTTTACATCAATGAAGTAACATCTCATTTTTGGAAGGAGGATTATGATAAAATGAGTGCCAATATAGAAACTTTAGTCATAGTCAATAATCTTTAATTTGCATTGTTTCCAAAGCATTAAAAGTACATGATTAAAAAATCTCTAAAAACATACCAGATGGGTAGCAATAAAAATACATCAATAAGAATCAATTACATGTACAAATTCCATATAAATAGATATATAAAGTGCGTTGTGCCTTCGACTGTGAGGACCCCCACTTTAAAGTTCATTGTTGCTTTGATCTTAATCATCACAGTAAAATAAAGTGCATTGTGCCCTCAGAACTTAGTTTCAATCATTCCCTTTTTACAACACTAATCTAATATATCAAACCTTACCAATAATTTTGGTATTATCACCAAATATTCATAGATATAATATCAAAAACATCATTAAAATAAAATTAAATAATAGATATAAAATATGTACCCAAAATGGCAAACCCACATTATGCAGTCAGTCCCAATGCCCAGTATTTCCCATTTCTCCTCCCCTATCCCATTCTGTCAAGACCTTCCTATTAGTCCACGAGGATCCTAGAAACAATGCCGTACTATAACAGATAAGAGGATTAGATAGTTGTTTAATACAATAGAGTGCAGGGCGGCATTGTTTAAAATGGGATTATTGCAAGAGGGGGAGAATGTACCTCTTTCTATATGGGGTAAAAAATGTACAGAAAAATAGGATATGCAAATCAGACTGTACAGAGCTTTTATCACAAGTGCCTACTGGAAGATAATTTATTGCCAAGTAAGATATACCTTTACTGAGTTTTTAGTGTTACTAGAATCAGCGCGATTACTTGCAGCTTTGTCCAAGAATATTTACTAACTCTAACCTTGGACATAGTTCTGCAGCTAGACCAGTTTGTAAATAAGTCCCCCATCCCCAGACTCTCCAGCACTGGTTTCACATATTGCAGCTAGGCGAACTTGTGTGCATTGTCTAGGGTCAAACAGTCCTTAATAATATGTTGAGTCACAGTGACAGTAACTCTGTTCCAAATTAAGTGCCATAGCATAATCGCTGCAAGTTTCACTACATCTGTGATATAGGGGGCCTCTAGCTCAGTGCGGCAAAGGTATTTCACACTGTCGCTTGGGGAGCTAACAGTCTTTCATAGAAACAATCTTCTATTCTTTGCAATTGGTCAATTGCTACCGTACCCGAGAACCCCAGCTCCATAAGATGCTGCAGCTTTCGTGGCATACACATTTTTATCACATCAATCCTCCTAGTGCCCAATTTCTTAGTAATGGAAAAGATGCCGCTTACACTTTTCTCCATGGCAAGGGCTCTATTGCTCACCATATTGGACCAAGTGCTTTTTCTATCATATTCAACCCCCAGGTAAGTAAAAGTATTAACCACTGTCAATCTGCACTGCTCTATATGAAACATTGGGAGTTTTTTAGGGCTGGGGCCTGCCACAAGCACAGACGTTTTCGCTTCATTCACTCAAAGATCCAGAATGGACATAAATGTTGAGTAGGCCACTATCAGCTTCTGTAAGCCCAACCCAGTTCTTGCAATCATACAGCTTCATCTGCGTAGACCAGAATTGGAAGTGATACTGCATTAAAGGTTGTTAAATCTTGTCTTGCTTCCAACACAACTTCCTGTATACCATTGGTATAAAGTGAAAACAGAAAAAGGGCAAGGACACAGCCCTGCCTTACCCCCTGTTAAGTTTTAAACAGTCCAGAGAATTCCCCATTCTACTAAGCAGTGGCCTGGGCATACATTTGATGAATAAAAGCAATTAACTGGGGGTCTATACCCATTTCCTTCATGATGGCCCAGAGTTTGGGGTGGGAAAACAATCAAAAGCGGCCAACAATCCATAAAGGCCATATATATTTTTTTCGAATCGGTGTGCTGTATATTTTGCTAAAATTAGACTTAAGTTAAGACATTGATCAATTGTTCCCTTGCCTATTTGAAAAATATATTGCACCGGTAGTAAAATGTTCTTCTCTATGGTCCTAGCCTCCAATCTATTCAGCAGAGGTCGCCCCAACAATTTTGCAATGCTATCCAAAAGGAAGATAGTTCTATAGTTTTTTTGATTAGACCTATCCCCCTTTTTGAAGATGGGAACTAGTACTGATGTATTCCAAGAAGCTGTGGGCCCCACTTTACTTTACTTTAGTATCAATAATGTTTATTAAAGAGGGCGTGGCTAGCAGCCGGCGAGCATGGTTGCTAGCTAAGGGAGCTCCCGCATCCCCGCTGAATATCCTGCATTATCCAATGTCGTTGGGAGCTGTGAACTCGCTCCGAGAGTGCGGAAAGGCTTGGGAGTCCAGCTGTGGGTGAAGTGGTGGTGAAAATGCCCTATTTGACGAGTTGGAGTGAGCAAGATGGACGAAGATGGAGGCTTCAACATAGAGGCACTCAGAAAGGCGGCAATGGTGTATTGATTTCAGCAGCACCAGTAAGCTGCGGGCCCGTTGAGGCGAGCTGGGTGAGGGTCAGAGGTGACAGCTGCCCAGAGAAAGAAGTGATTGAGGTTCGGATCACAGACGCGGCCAAACAAAGGTGAGGTGGTGGACGTCCCAGGGTGGTGGCCATAAATCGAGGCCCAGACTTTTAAGACCTGCCGGGCCTTGACCAGGCCCAGCTGAATAGAGGACATCTGGAGAGCGAGGGAGAGCCGAGGAGTGCGCGGAATGACTCGGGGACAGAAGCATTAATAAGCGGACATTGGTAGGGCCGCCCAGGAGCGGCATCTCTCGCCTCCACGAGCAGTCCGGGCCGGAGACTGGGACCCGGTGCAGCTGGCAGCAGAAATCCCATACCCAGCTGAGGTCGTGAGCCACGCGTGGCCAGACCGGATCCTGATGAGAAGGTGAATGCATAATTACGCCGCCAGAGTGGCGACGGAGACTGGGTCAGCAAAGAGTGGCAGGATCCACGCAACCGGGGGCCGCAGAATAGCCTCAGAGGATATAGGGCACAGCCTGGGATACAGGGTACATGTTACCACCGCAACTGGCAGAGACACGCACCTTGGGCAAGAATAGAGGCCCTTGTCCCCCCTCTTTTCCTTCTTTTTGGTCAGAGGACCCAGCAACCCCCTACTAGACTGACCACCTTGAAAACAACCCTGGTCTAGAAGCGACCACAGTTACAGAGGGGATAGACGAGAACACCAACCCGCCAAATTAGTGCTATATGGGAAGAGCAGGTGATTGGGGTGCAGCCAGCTGAAGTCACATCGTAGCGGACTACCCCAGCACAACACGTTCCCCCAACTGGGGAGGAGACCTACACACCTGTAGGAGCATTACATGGAGTATTAAATGGACATAGTGTGGTAGATTGTGAATGATTGTTGTGAATAATTGTGGGTTTATTGAGCATAGCATCTCCAAAGGGAATATTCAATTTTTTTTGCATTACTGAAGTACCAATTTACCACACAAATGTAGCAATTCGCAACGGAAAGGTGACCCGTCAAGCTTTACAAAGGTACTTCCACTGCACAACAAAATGTGCAAAACGTACAGGTGCGCTTTAGCAACTTGTGAACGGTTTGAGCCAGAAACACTTTTTTTGTTAAAATCTGCATGCCAACGATGACTGCTTATTTAGTTAATGTGTCAAGCAGGAACCATTTAAATGACAGATTACCTGTTTACCCATTTTCTGCAATCCCTGAGGACAGGCCAGTTTGGGCTTTATACACTTGCTGACAAGGAACGCAATGAAAGTTTAAAAAACATTTGAAAAACATGGAGCCTGAAGCACCCAAGCACAGTTAGTCAGCGGAGGTTATACACATCACGGGGGAGGGGCGGCTCTACACTTGGGTAGGCCACAGAAACAAAACCCTGCGACACAGCTAATGCGTAGTAAGTACATGTACCTGTCGGAGTTACATTATTGAACCTCGCACAGAGCAATGATGAAATCAGTAGTGTCTTGTATGAATTATTGCAATGTGATTTTAAAATCTGAGAGTTAATTTGAGTGGTGGACATGTGACTCTGTTAGTTGGATTGAAAAGGTGAATGGGGGATAGAAGAAGTTAGAGTCTAGTAAGTGATAATTGGGGGATCATAGTAGCAAGGTGAGGTTAGGAAAGAACATATACATGTGAAGAAAGGTACCAGGATGGTGTGCGACCCAGACAATCACCATGCTTGGTAGATACTGAGGATCTTTATGAATCTTGAGCAGGAGGTATAACACTAGGGTGTTCTCAGCATATTATTTATAAGAAAATCATATTCCATAGATGCGATCCATTTTTCCATGTGTCAATGTTTTAGTAAAGGGATCATTTCTTCCAGCTGTTCTCATTGGGGATCCCTTTACAGAGGTTTTGATCCAAAACTTGTCTCATGCCTTCCTTGGTATATCATCTCTGTGAAGGAAATGTTTTGACCCTCATTTCTCCACTGATTTGATAACCTTTTTTATCATTTTCTTTGAGTTCAGTCAGAACTTGAAAAAGAGATTCAAGTATTTGCATTTCTTTTCCAAACGTCTTATAGCTGACAGTACTTTAGTTTCACAAGTAATGATCTCCAAAGAGGTTTCAGAATTAGGAGGCACAAATGCAGATTCTTGTTTCCTGCAACCCTGTTATTTCTGTGCTAATCCCTTTTTTTCGTGAAAATAAATGTGTCTTTGAAGTTTGCAAAATAAGCTTCTATTTTTAATTGGTCAAAGTCAGTCCGGTGTGCTGGTATAAAGGACAGTCCTTTGGATAGCACAGCTATTGTTTTTGGACTAAGTGATGTCTGAAATATTGTGGGCTGGACTTGTTGCCCCTTGTTTAACCTGCACTGTGTTTGAATTTCCCATGGTTGATCTCCTCTTGTTCTTGCTTGTCCTAATATTAAAAGAGGCTGCCGGGGAATGTGCCTGGTGTAATTCGCACCGCAAAGCACTGAGTCCAATACCATGATAACCACACCTCAGTGGTCATCATGCACGGAGTGTAAACACTTCCCTCATAGGCACAAAGCAAAGACAGCACCTGTAAGGCTCACCTGGGTATTCTGCAGGAGCGAAATGAAAGGAACATATGTTAAATCCCAACTTCCCTCTCCCACCTCCTTCGCCCAACACAGTCAAAGCAAAAGAGGGAAGGTGGGGAAGAAGAGGAGACAAAACTAGGAACGGGAGAAGGGGTTAAATCCACTGGCTCGTCCGATGCTGTATCACCAGGGCACCCTAAGAAGAAAACACAAGGGTAAGTATATATGATACACTAGCAAACTGAAATATAGCTATTACTATTTCTGCTTTATACCTGTGGAAGGATATGTCGTAATCACATACAAAATGTATAAAGCACTAGGACATAGGATTCACATAAGGCATCTAGAAAAATAAAGGCATACTTATTATTCATAAGGACTGCAGGAGTTTAACCAAAACAAAGTGTAGAAAAAAGTGAGGAAAAAACTAAAAACAAATTTCCCTGTACAGGAGAAAACAGAATACAAAAATATGCGGTAGAAAAGAAAATATAACTCTGGGTCCGTAGTGTAACTGATACTCGTGGTCTCTGTGTATATATCACAGGTCAGAATATGGATGCCCAAAGAGAAAAACAAAACAAGAAGCCACAACTGGGCGAAACAAACACTCCTCAAAACAACAAATGAGGGGGGCGTTGCTTGTGCGCCGCACAAGATGGCAGCGTAACTGCGGAGCTCCTTCGCCGACCTCCATTCCCAGACACCATACGTCGGCTCTTTTGGGCAGTTCCACTGCGCAGGGTTAAATTCCTGTGTTTAAAGATGAGGTGTTGCTGTTCGTCTATCCATCCTGATGTGTCCCCTTTGTTATGTGAAGTTTTGAGGTAATTCAACAGATGTTCGGGGATGTTTGCTCTTGTTTTTCAGTCGTCTGTATCAGACTTGTACTGTCTTATTTTTCTCTATCCTCTTCTCTTTTCCTTGGCTCTTTCGGTTTTCCTCCCCTTTTCGCTTTTCTTTGTTCTTCCCCTATCTTCTTTCTTATGCTTTTTTGTCTTTGCACTCTTTTACTTCTTATCTTCTGATTCTCTTTTCTGTTAGGTTCTCTTATATTCTATTTTCTTCTCTATCTCTTCTACAAGATTTTCTCTCTTGTTCCAGTAAGCATAATCTTTGTTCATACTATCTCTCATTGAATTACATTCCGGGTCACCACCTGGAAAGTTAAAGGTTTAAATACTCCAATTAAAAGGCAACAGGTATTATCCCACCTAGCCAAGCTTAAAACAGATTTAGCTCTACTCCAGGAGGCCAATTTTTCAGACACTGAAGCTGCAAAACTCAAACGTTGTTGGGTGGGACATGTATTCAGTTCTCCTGTGGGTAAGATACATGGACTTGTGATTTTCTGCCATAAAAGTTAAGTGTTTCTACTGTATATCAAGAATGTGATGTTGATGGTCGTTGGGTAATTGTTAAATTACTTATAGATAAGATTCCTATTGTAATTGGTAATGTTTACGCTCCTACTGGTTGATGGATCTTTTTGACCCACTAGTTCTGAAAAGATGTACTCACTTAATGATGATTACATTATTTTTGGTAGTGACTGTAACCAAATCCTGACCCTATACTAGATAGGCATTCTAAAGTTAAATTCTCTACATTTAAAATGCATTCTCAATTCACAGCATCTATACATCACAAAGCTTAAGTAGATATTTGGAGATTATGTCACCCCGACCTTAGAGAATATTGTTTTTATTTTCCTTCCCATCACTCCCAATCCCGTATTGATTATCTTTTTCTAAGTAAATCTTTAGCCCAGCATGCAATTCATTCTGAAATTGGCTCTATACTAATCTCCAATCACGCTCCCGTACTTGTTGACATAGACCTCATTCCTTTCTCTCCCCACCCAGGAAGATGGAGATTTAATAATTCGTTACTCCTTGATCCCATTTTTTGTCAAAAATTCAAAACTTTTGCAACCAATTTTTTTATGATTAATCAAACCCCTGATTCCCCTTTCGTTATGGTGTGGGACTCTTTCAAACCAACTGCTAGAGGTTTTATCATCAATTTTGACTCACAGAAGAAAAAGCGTATGGAAGCTCAATGTACCCAACTTCTCAATAAAATCAAACCACTTGAGTATATGTATCATCATTCTAATTCTGAATCCTCTCTTAAGGACCTTATTGATGCAAAATTTACTTTTAACAAATTAATCACTGATGCTGCCTCAAATGTTTTATTAAAATGTACTTCCCGTTATTATGGAGGTCAAAATAAAATGGGTAAACTACTAGCTAATTATTTGAAAGTGAGAAAGGAGTGTACGAAAATAGAATCTATACAAGGCCCTACTGGAGTTTCTTTATTTAAGGACAAAGATATTCTAAATTAATTTGTCGCTTTTTACAAAAACCTCTATACTCCTGAAACCATTCCAGATTCGGCTGATCTTTCTTATTTTCATTCTTTACCCTTACCTCCTTCCAATCATGTTGACTTTGGATCCCTGGAATCTGACATCTCACTTGCAGAAATCTCTCATGCTGTTTCAGTTTTGAGACGTGGGAGAGCTCCTGGTTCCGATGGATTTACCACTAAATTCTACAACCCCTTTATATCTCTCCTCCTACCAAATCTTTTAATTCTATTTCAATCATTTCTTGATTCAGGCTCTTCACGCGGTACGTTTCAAGAAGCCTTTATTTGTTTAATCCCTAAGGAAGACAAAGATCACTCTTTATGCAAGAATTGTCGTCCTATTTCTTTAGTAAACACTGACTATAAGATTTTCGGCAAGATTCTGGCACTTAGGATGGATCCACTTTTACCTGACTTAATCGCTCCAGAGCAATCAGTTTTTGTTAAAGGCAGACTCTCTTCTGATAATTTGTGCGTATTTTTTAACGTCCTAAGTAAGGCCCCCTCACTAAATCATCCTCTAGCTGCTATCTCATTGGATGCTGAGAAAGCATTCAATAGAATTAGTTGGGAATTCATGTTCAATGCTCTAAAATGGGCAGGGTTTCAACCTAAATCTCTTACTTTTATTTCTTTACTTTACTCTGGTCCCCAGGCATCAATATTTGTTAATGGTATAGTTTCAGATTGTTTTTCACTGCACAGAGGTGTCAGACAAGGTTGTCCATTATCCCCCTTATTATTTGTTTTAGCTTTAGAACCCTTCCTCACCAAAATTCGACAAGACGACAATATCACTGGTTTTCATTTTGGTTCCCAGAAAGTTAGGCTTTTGGTTTATGCTGACGATATTCTTTTTTATTGTTCTGATCCTCAATCCTCTCTTCCTTTTTTCCATCAGCAGGTTTCTTCCTTTTCTAAAGTCTCTGGCTACCGCCTTAATGTTGACAAATGTGAAATTCTACCTCTAAACTCATTATGCCAAAAACAACTTTTTGAACACTCTGGCTTCTCTTGGCAACCCTCTAAGATCAAATATTTGGGAGTTTGGTTCGCCCCTTTTCTATCTGACACTCTCAAAATAAACTTTGATTATATAACCAAAAAATTGACTGCTGCCATTACTCGATTGAACCCTCTATTTTTATCTTGGAGGGGTCGTCTTGATTCAATTAAAATTATGTTATCTCCACTTATATTATATACGATCCCCATGATTCCTATTTGTATTCTGGACAACTATTTTAAGAGAGTTGATTCTACCCAACTTAAATTTCTGTAGAAAGGTAAACGTTCTCGTATAGCTCTTTCCGCCTTGGAGAAAGACAAATCTAATGGTGGACTTCGGTTCCCAGATTTTAAAGCTTATCATTGTGCTTTCTCACTAAAACAAACAGCCAGTTGGATGTCTACTGATCTTCCTCTTTATCCTCCTATCTGGCTCAACATGGAATCTTCACTCATTGCTCCCTTTGAGTTCTGAGAAACCCTATCTTTTACATCCAATTTGGCTTCTCTTCGCAATCCTATTATTTCTCACTCCCGTAATCTCCTGATCCCTTTCTTGTCCTCCTCTTATCCCTCTATCAATTTTACTCATCATCAGCCTATTTGGCATAATAATCATCTCCGAATCCGTAATCGTTCCATTTTTTGGAAATCTTGGTATTCCAAAGGCTTGAAATGGATCTCTCAGCTCCAATCTAATAATCAACCTCGTACCTTTTCTGATCTTCAATCTCAATTCTCTTTACCTACATTTTCTCATCCACAGTATAATTTGCTCTGTCCCATTCTCGTTCAATATCTTCAATCTTTAGCTATTACTAGTGACATTCCCTCTACTTCTCAAAATGTATCTTCAGCATTAACACATTCTCCCTCCGCTTCTTTCCTCTACAAATCATTTAATCTTTCTTTAGATAGACCCAAAACTAAGGTTGGGGAAGCGTGGGAAAAAGACTTTTCGCAGGATTGGTCGGTTCCTCTTTGGGACACGATTTGGTCAAAGATTCATAAGACCTCTAGAGCCACCAACACCACACAAACCCTTTTTTTCATTTATAATCGAATTTTATTTACTCCATTGATTTTATCGACTTTCTCAATAGACACTCCCTCTTCTTGTTGGTCTTGTTCTTGCCCCATTGCTGACTTAAAACATATGTTATTTGAATGTCCTCCTATACTCCAGTTTTGGAAACTTGTTTGGTTTCAAATTTGGAAAGTTTTTAAAGTTCAACTGTTTTTTAATTTTCTGTTTTCGTTTCTTAATAAACTCAAACTTAAAAAAAAAATATATAACAAAGGAGCCGAACAATCAGATAAGTATAGGTGGAGTGTTCAGAAAACAGAATGTAGCACAACCTACCACTACCAAAACAAAGATTCTTTAAACAACCTTTCTTTTCCTTTTCTTACAGGGACTGAACACAATGCAAAGAGTTAACTACACTGCACTGCTTAGGGAGCAACAATGTTGCGAGCTGTCTCAGCAACTCCCAGGAATCACCTGTCCTGGAAGAGACGGGAAACCACCGTTACAACGCAACTTTTACAATGCACACCGTTACAACGCATACCATTACAACGCAGGTTCCTTTACAATGCATGGCTTTACAACGCATGACATTACATAGCAGATGCTATTACAATGCATGCCATTACAACGTAAGTATAGGTAAGTAATTTATTTTATTTTACCTTTTTTTTAATTTCTAAAATATTTAAAATTAATAAAATAATTTAATTAAAGTAATTTTATATATATAGTTTGGATTTTGGGGTACAGGGGTATTTTTAGGTTTTAGGGCTGGGTTTGGGTTTAGGGGTACAGGGGTATTTTAAGGTTTTAGGGCTGGGTTTGGGTTTTGGGGTACAGGGGTATTTTTAGGTTTTAGGGTTGGGTTTGGGTTTAGGGGTACAGGGGTATTTTTAGGTTTTAGGGCTGGGTTTGGGTTTTGGGGTACAGGGGTATTTTTAGGTTTTAGGGCTGGGTTTGGGTTTAGGGGTACAGGGGTATTTTTAGGTTTTAGGGCTGGGTTTGGGTTTTGGGGTACAGGGGTATTTTAAGGTTTTAGGGCTGGGTTTCGGTTTTGGGGTACAGGGGTATTTTTAGGTTTTAGGGTTGGGTTTGGGTTTTGGGGTATAGGGGTATTTTTAGGTTTTAGGGCTGGGTTTGGGTTTTGGGGTACAGGGGTATTTTTAGGTTTTAGGGTTGGGTTTGGGTTTTGGGGTATAGGGGTATTTTTAGGTTTTAGGGCTGGGTTTGGGTTTTGGGGTACAGGGGTATTTTTAGGTTTTAGGGCTGGGTTTGGGTTTAGGGGTACAGGGGTATTTTTAGGTTTTAGGGCTGGGTTTGGGTTTAGGGCTACAGGGGTATTTTAAGGTTTTAGGGCTGGGTTTGGGTTTTGGGGTACAGGGGTATTTTTAGGTTTTAGGGCTGGGTTTGGGTTTTGGGGTACAGTGGTATTTTTGGTTTTAGGGCTGGGTTTGGGTTTAGGGGTACAGGGGTAGTTTTAGGGCTGGGTTTGGGTTTTGGGGTACAGGGGTATTTTTAGGGTTCCGTTTTTAAATAAATAATTTTAAACTATTTAAAAAAATTATTTTGATTAATTTTTATTTATTATTATAGTTCTTTAATAATAATAGTTCTTTTAAAAATAAACTATTTTTTAAAAATATATATTAGTACAAATTAATTATTTATAAATAATTTAACTTATTTAATTTATTAAATTTTATTAAATTACATTTTTTATTAAAATAATATACTTATCTATACTTACGTTGTAATGGCATGCGTTGTAATAGCATCTGCTATGTAATGTCTTGCGTTGTAAAGGTATGCGTTGTAAATGTATCTGCGTTGTAAAAATTGCATTGTAACGGTCTGCGTTGTAAAAGTTTGCGTTGTAACGTCATACATCCGGAAGAAACATCAAGTCAAGACATCGGAAACAGAGACGAACTCCCGCAGAGGAACACAAAGTACCAAAACTCCTCTCTGTCGTGGAACCAGAGTTGCAGCTGGTAAGGAAACAGAAAAGTGGAAATGCGTGGGATGCGCGGTAGGGTCTGATCAGGAACTCGAATCGCGTTTCTGATGCCGACCACTAAAAGGCCGCATGCACCGCCCCCAGCAGCCGGCGGGAGAAGGCAGGCTGGGCCTTCATCAGTGGCAGCAGGCGGGAATCCAAGGATGGCCATGAGCCACGTGGACTGAGCTGCGCTGCGTGACAGCACCCTTCCAACCAGAAACTCCGTATGGCGCAGAGTGCTATCTGTGTGAACAAGTGATTCAGCACCCCAAAAACAGAGAGTAAGGCTATACAAATGTTACAGTACAATACAATGTTCTTCCTTGAAACATCAAAGTCAGTTTTTGGAAATTGGTTTTCATAACTTATCTATGGGTGGAAATAGTACTCGTTTTATGTCAACATGTTGTGTAACTTATAAGTCACATTGGTCAGGAGAACTGGTGATTGATAATGTGTTATCTACAATGCTCCTCTGCAATTACACAAAAATAGCCATAGCATTCATCGCCTAACACCTGCTCTCATGTTAAGGTAAGAGTTGTGCACAGAGCAGGGCTTTTGTGAACATTACTATTCACTATTGATGTGCAGGCTTTCAGCAGATGACCATGTGTGTTCTGCACCGGTGATGTAAAGACAGAAAGGAGGTTACCAAGAAAGTTGAGGGACATTTTGAAAGGAACATTTATCAATTCTTGTGGGAGGGATGCCTTTTGAAAACACACTTCCTAAATGTGATTTTCTTTTGGCAAAACGGAAGATAGGGAAGAAAGCCTTTTTAAAGACCCCACTATGTGATATTGATGACGTCCACACCACGTGTACCCATTTTCCTGACGCAGCACTTTTTCCCCGACCTTGCCATTAAATAATTTGCTAATCCAATCAACTCCCTCTTACTTCCCCACCTCTCTTCACTACCTCTCCACTCTCTATTTTTTGTGTCTTGCCCTATGTCACCTTCCATTTCTCCCCAACATGTCTGTATTTTCCCCCATCTCTATCAGCTGCGGCCCGTCCTAGGGGCCTCACCCCCTCCCCTTTTGCCCCTCAAAAAGAGTGTCTGTCAGGCTGAGCAAAGGTCACCCTGACAGACATTCTTCATTTTCAGGTCAGGCAGCCAGGAGCTAGACATGCTATAGCTGCCTGTACTGAACTTTGCTGGGCTGAGGATACCAGAAGCAGTGATCTAAACATTAGGCGATGCCAATGTCCTTAATCTGACCACAGAGTCCATCTCTCATTCTTTCTTTCATCACCAGAAGGGCCATCCCTTTCAGCCCATGACTTGTCATCATCTTTCACAAGATAAAACTTTAGCTTGTCTATGAATGCTCCTCAAATTGTGTTGAAGACTTCTTGCATTTCTCACAGACCATATATGACTTTTCCTTAATTAGAAAATTTCGTTTCAGTCAATCTGCCCTTAAACTCTGTCCCTGAGGTCATGCGCCAACGCTTAAGACTTGGCTGGTTTCTGAAACAGACATGCATGGTTAGCTATGTTTTTGCATGCTCGCTTATACATATGAATACTTGGTAGTCCATCAAAAAAGGCTTTTTGGGCGGAATTGTTTTCACTGGGATTGCCCAGCATGTGTTTTCTTTTGTTTTGAGGCAAGCCACCAACCTTTGGGCTTGCACCTGTTACACTAACTATAGCTAACCCTGATAAACGCATTACCGGTTGGCTCTTCCTTATGGCGGGTTGCATATAGAGCAAACATTACAATAGAGACTGCAGTATCCCACCCCCTTTCCTACATCACCTTCAGAGTCAGAACTACAATGAAGGGCACAATAGCAGAACAGTCACAGTGTACACATGCTTTAAGGGTTTGTCGCTTAACAAGATTTGGAGACATTCTCTGACACTTTGACAGTATATTTTTGACTAGTTATAATTTAAGGTAAATCAAGCTATTTATGAAATGTAAATGAAAACAGCTATTTTACAACAGTACTCCAGACAGTAATAATTCCATTGCATGACTCTAACAAAATGAATCCACCAATAGTATTGCATAAGTTACTTTCATTTTAATCCAATGAGCTATTATAGGTAGGTATAAGATGGTGCCAAGTGGGCAATGCAACTGTAAAATATTTCTAAATAATAGTTCTTTCTTCTGTCCAGGGGCACCCTATACCTAGTGGGGTACAGCACAGATCTGAAAAGGGTGTGGGTGTACTGTGCCCCCCAAGATGACTTCCATGTTGACATTTTTCACTCCCTCTGGTAGCCGGAAGGTGAAGGCCCGGAGGAGGCTTGTGAAGAAGATGAACAGTTCGGTCCTGGCCAGCGTCTCCCCCAAACACGCACGGTGTCCTGCAGGTGGAAGAAGAGGAGAGATGGGTCACTTCTCTTACTACTGCTCAAGATGCATCATTTGCCAGGTAACATGGCAGGAAGGCCCTTGGATGTGCGGCCTATGGGTACATAGGAGCTCAGAGTTGTGAGACTACAGTGCAATGAATCCAGACCCCAGGGTTGAATACAAAGAGGCTACAATATTCTCCACATCCAGAGCTTGAGGCTAATTTACAAGAGGCCTCTCCCACTGGAGTGTAAATGTTTTTAACGAACCGGTGGCTCAGACCTCTTAATCATATCTATGAGATGATGCAAATCCAGCCTGGATAGCCTCATAGATACGGAGTAAAGCAAAGCGCTTTGCTTCTTTACTCTGCATCAAGGATTCATTTTATGGGAATTGCGGTCGCTATTCCCATGCAACAGCCATGGTTATGGACGCTGCCCCAGATTTACAAAATCATGTAAACCAGAGGAAGCGCTAAAACCATATGCCTCTCCAGAGCAGGCGTAATGAGGAGAAATGTTTTCATTTCTCCTCGTTTTTAGTTCTTTCCTGCAGCACACATAGAACAAGGAAAATGCCTTGCGGGGATGGTTTTTTGTGCAGGAAGCTTCCCATTCCTGCACCAAAACAATCCTGCCAAAAAACAGACACCGTTGCACTGTGGTGCAAGGGTGCCTGCACTGGTGCAATGCACCAAAACTGCACCAGCCCAGTGGGAAAGGACAGGAATGCGGTGTATATCATGAATAAGGCAATTTCCTGCCCTTTCCTTTTTACGCGGGGCAGTGCAACAAAGTGACTTGCTGCGCTGCCCTGTGCCAAAACATTCCTAAATGAGGCCCTTTGTGTTTTGCTTTTTTTCGCTTGGCCATCTAAGGGTTGCGATCCTGTTAACAGTACGGATTACTTTGATTTTCCCGCAAAAGCCTACTTAAAACTATGGGCCAGATTTACTAACATTTTGCATCATGGTTGCACCACTGTTCTGGCGCATCTGTGTCGCTAAATACTGGTAGATATTTACAAACCCAGGCAAGGGCGAATTGCCTTGCATGACGTTGTAAAGAAAAATGTAACTCAGTGCAGCAGCTGGTGCTGCGCTGCATTACATTTCATTCTGGGAGGCGTTCCATGGGTGGAACATGCGCGATCCCGTGCATCCACCCATGGATTTCAAACAATCCCAGATTCACAATGTTTTATAAACGCCTCCCAGAGGATAGTGTAGCAAGGAGAGAACTATTCTCTTCTCCCTATTTCCTCTTTATGTGTGTGCTGCAATCATAGCAGAAAAATGCCTCGAGAGATTGTTTTTGTGCAGAAAGGAATCTCCTTGCAACACAGGCACTCTTGCACCTTGGTGCAAGAGTGCCTGCATTGGCGTCAGGCTGCCTGAAGTGTGCCAGCGCTATTAGAGAGCAGAAGTGTACCATATTTTAGCATATATGGTGCATTTCTGTTTCATGTAACGCAGCACAGCAAGTTGCCTTCGTACACTGCGTTGCTTGAAGCGTTAGTAAATCTTGCCCTCCATTTCTAACTCGCGACTTGTTTTTTGAATTGCATATATCATTTCAGATCTTACAGATCACTCAGGCAGCAGAAGGCTTGCTGGAACAGAACCTTTGTGAAAGTTTAAGACTGATAGAGAAGGATTTTGAGCAGTGAAGTATTGGAAACATAAATCAAAAGGGGGGAAATTGCTGGGCTGCCTGTTGAGACTTGTGAAATGTGTGAACAGAACCCCAAGGGCAAAAGAGCAAACTGCTACAAATATCACTATTTAAGTACTCTTTATCAAAACATGAATAAAAGATTGTTAACAACTCAGGCCTTCATTCTAGTCAGGCCAATTATCCAGGCACAAACAGGATTTTCAGTGCAAATAGAGATAACAAGCTATACAAAATTACCTCACAGATCTGAAAGTTTCTAAGCCTGGAACCGGACAAAATTGCCTTTTTACCTCCAAACAGAATAGGAACGTAATACACGGTGCACAGGGTAAGGCTGAACCCTCAGTTTTTGTGTTTCTGTGGGCATTATTATTGCATTCAAATACTGGCTAGGGTTCATTTAACTGACCTCTGAAAATATAAAGGCCTGAGAAAGAGTTTTAATACACTGAACTACATTACTGGTAAATTACATACATTGCCTTCATGCACATCCACTATAATAGCATATTCAACTCTTGTGGTTACACAGCTCCCTGCTATGAATCCGATTTAAATTATTTGCCTGATAGAGAAAAAGAGAAACCTCCAAGGAAGGCCACGTGTTATAATGGGTGCTTACCTAAAAGTTTGAATGCAAATAGGGAATCACAATTTGCGATCCTGTAAGCACATGTACATAGCATTTTCTAAATGCACACTATGCATTTAGGAAATGCTATTACAATCACCTTGAAGTCGATGGTAACCATGTGCAAAATGTGAATCTTGTTTGGGCATATGTGCGCTTTACATGTGCACATATATGTGGTGCTTCAGGGGGGCCTAACGGCCCTGGGCACCCTTGGTAATTGGGTAATCGCAAATTGGCTAATGCAAAATCATTCGCAATCGAATGGAGTAATATTGCCTAATAGGGAGTCACTATTTACCGAATTGGTATTAGGTAATATTAGGGGCTCGCTCAAACTTTGACGATTCCTTACATACATAGCATTTTACGATTACCAAATAACAATTCAGTTAAAATCGCTATGTGGTAATCATAATCAGGCACATGCATCTACCTTATTTGCGAGCGCAAACGGTGCGATTCGCAAACATTGGCTGTTTCCTGCTGCAAAAAGCGCATTTGCGATGCATCATGGTTTAAGGCCCTCGCAACTTAAGAAATCGCACTTTATTGTGATTTCTTAAATTGCGACTGCATTTAAGGAATCGCAATTTGCGATTCCTTAAATGCAATGCAAGACCCACTTAAAAATAGCGATTTCGCTATGTGGGTCCGCAAATTACTGAGCATTTAAACTAGTCGGTAATTTTCAAAAACTTTGAAAAATGCACTAAAGTGCATTCAAAGTTTCATGTTGTGCACACACATGCCCTTGGGGCATGTGTGTGCGCAACATGGGTGCACATTACAATTTCAGGGGCGCATTTTGACACCCTTGAAATTGCGCAATTTGCGAGTATCTATTGCAACTCGCTAATTGCGCGTGCAATCTCCCATTCATTCCTATGGGCCTAGAGGCCCATAGGGATGAATGGGAAGCCATTTCTTAATTGCGACTCGCAATTTGCGAGTCACAATTAAGGAATTTGTTGGATCCTCTATTTTCTCAGCAATTCCTACATGCATAGGCTTTTGCGATTCCTTATTCGGGAATCCTTATTTTTTGCTAATAAGGAACTGCAAATGACATGACAAGTACCTGAAAATGCTTATATGCACAGGTGGTTCACTATGACGTAATAAAAAGTGTGATCTTTTGTGTCAGTCCTTGCAATCAGAGGAGTTTGGGTGCCATCTTGGAAAAAGGTCACAGTACTCATTACACACAGGTCACTCCACGTAGCTGCATTATTAGTGCAATTGTTCCATCCATGGTGTGTCTGCTCTGCTGAACCTCTAAATCATCCTAAATATAGTGCTTCAAAAACCTTCTCCGACACCGTCAGGGGTGAGGCTACTCTCAGGATACCTCCTTCAGGGGTGAGGCTACACTCTGGATCCATGCTTCATGGGTGAGTCTACACTCGGGATGCCTCCTTCAGGGGTGAGGCTACACTTTAGGTGCCTCCTGAGTTCCTAGGTTATTTTAAGTAGTAGAAAGGACTTGCACTGCTGCAGCTTCTTTCATGAAAGCAGATGAGGGCAGAGGTCACAGCAAACGTTACCCCCCGTCTTGAACTTTGATACGGTTGTCACTGCCCTTACTACCCTTTGTTGCATTGGTCAAAAGGCAGTACCAGAAATAGAAAGTAAACATGTGTCCAAGAGTCCCTTTACATTACTTTGAGTAGTTTCCTCTTCTTGTACTTATCTTATAACTCTTAAAAGGGTGAGCAGCCTTTACAACGCGGGCATTACCACGCGCTGCCATTACCACGCGCTGCCATTACTACGCTGCTTTTACAACGCAAGTCGTTACAACAACTTGCGCTGGAGGCCGCTGTTGGATAGGGAATAGTTTAATTTTCTATTTCAACACCTTCCCTACTGTAACGTGGGCTGGAGTTGGAATAGAAAATTAAACTATTCCACTATCCAGCGCTTACAGCGAAAGTCGTTGTAACGACTTGCGTTGTAAAAACAGCGTTGTAATGGCACGCGTGGTAATAGACTGCGTTGTAGTGTCATACAACCCTCAAAAGCAAATGAACGGCTTTTGGGAGGCTAAGAAGGGAACAAAACATCGACCCGCTGATGACATCATATTTTGTTGACATGACTTCCATGTTGTACTTTAATGCGTACACTCAGATAAAATGTCCAGTTGGTATTCTAGCATGGTGGCTCGTTCTCTGTATACATAGTCATCATATATATTGTACCTCTCTTCAGCTAGGGTGGAGTATATGCCTAAGTTCTGGCTTGTGGCCTACCTTGAGCATTTGAGAGTCTATTGCTATGACTTGTGTGTATCTATACTACTATTATAAAGAGAGAACTTGCACCTTTGGGCAAGGTAAACTCGAAAACTACACCACCAATCTGAACACCCAATACATCTTAGAAAACCTCAGGGCGAGCAGAAGGACATAGGCTACATAAAAAATAAAAAAATGTTGTTTAAAATATTCACAAATAAAAATAAAGTAGTCCCTTGCAAGTAGCGCCGGCCGCGACGTATGCATGAGGGGAGTAGCGTCGTTCACAGCAACAGGAAGAGCGAGGACATGAGTAGCGTCTGCCTGAGGGGAGGAGCGGAGTTCACCAGCAACAGCAATACAGAGCGGTGAGAAGCGGAGGAGCAGTGGCAGCGCAGGGAGGTAAGTCGGGACCTGGGGGGGGTTTACAAAGCCGAGGCGGGCGGGAGACTCAAGGCGCGAGGAGGGAGGCGGGAGGCGGTAGGCGCTATGCTCAATGTCGGGTTGGGGCGGCGGGCTCAAAGCGGCGCTATGCTCAGTGCTCAATGTCGGGTCGGGGCGGCGGGCGGCGGGCTCAAAGTGGGAGGCGGTATAGCCAATGTCAAGGCGGGAGGCGGGAGGGATGCGGACTGGGCAATGTGGGGGGGAGGGGTGCGGTGCGGTGCACAGAGGCTTAGAATGCTGCCCCCAGCCCCTTTCTGCCCCAGGCAACGCTGGGACGGGCTGCTAGTCTATATATATATATATATATAAATAAATAAATATATATATATATATATATATATATATATATATATATATATATATATATATATATATATATATATATATATATATATATATATAGACCTCCTGGTTGAAACGCGTCAGCTATTCAAATAAATGGTTTTGGACCTACCTGGAGTGTGGGCTGTGTTCTTCTGGCGAGGTGCTATTGCTTCAGCAAGGACTTCTTAAGCATATATATATATAGGCAACACCATATATATAGACTCCGGCAACACCAGTGAGCCCAACAAGGGGAAGAGGACGTCCACGAGGACGAGGAGGCGCAGGAACCGGGGGAAGAGGCTCTTCCAGAGGTGGAAGAAGAGGCAGCTCAAAGGGCAACGTGGGACACATGAAAACCCGCTCTGGAAGAGGACAATGATGGAAGCATCAATGGTAAATAAGACTATCATTAATCTTTCAAAAAGAGCCATAACTGACATTGAAAAAACTGTGTTGAGTCTTGGCTTATCCTTTTGCCCCTCAAATTCTTTGAATTTTTGTGAAACAAGAATTGATTTATTCAAATATATTCGCAAGTTGAAATTTAAAAAATGGCACAAACTGAGACATCGTCCGTGTACCAATGACGCTGTGAACGAGAAAGTTGATACAGATACCTTTCTTATAAGTGACATTGATGCCATTATCAACATTGCTGAATTAGAACACAGCTCTATGCTGCCTAACAGTGAGTCTGTCCAAGAAGAATCTGCTAGACCAGAGATGACCAACAGCTCCTCTGTGAAGCAGGTTTTACCATTGACAGTAGCGCAGCCTCAGCGTTCAAGCCCAAGTCCACCTTTATCCCCATCATGGCACATGACGCCATTGACACATTCCATGAATGTGTCAGCAAACAGCTCAGCACCCACAGGTCTAAGAACAAGAAACAAATCTGGAAACGGAACAATCTGTCCAAGAGCCAAAGAGAAGCTCTTAACTCTCTTATTGTTGACCAGTCCATCGTCATACGCCCCGCAGACAAAGGGGGCAATATTGTCATTCTTGATAGGGAACAATACACTATGGAAGCCCTAAGACAATTATCTGATGTAAAATATTATGCTCCAAGTGATTTTGAAGCATATAACAACAGTATAACCTCTATGTGGGAAAAGTTGGAATGCTGGAAGGATAAGGGAATAATTGAATGGGAGGAATACAGATATCTGAGGAACAACAACCCGACCCTGCCCGTCTTATACCTCCTTCCCAAGGTGCACAAGTGTAGAGAAAATCCTCCTGGAAGACCCATTGTCTCTTCCAGAGGCAGTGTGACAGAACATGTGTCTAAGTATATTGACCATTATCTTCAAGAGTGGGTACAGGGTCTCAACAGCTATATAAAAGACACCAAAGACTTTTTGACCAAACTTAACACCCTTACATGGAATGAAGACTATCTCCTCATTACCATGGATGTCCAGGCTCTCTACACCATAATTAACCACCAACAGGGTGTAGAGGCCTGTGATTACTTCCTTAAGAACCGTCCATTGTGCTTCAGAGAGCATAACAAAATGCTCCTTGAAATGTTGGCATTCTGTCTCGCAAACAACTTTTTCCTGTTTGATGGTAAGATCTACAGGCAAGAGACGGGGACGGCGATGGGTTCAAGCTTTGCCCCAAGTTTTGCGAACCTCTTTATGGGACAATGGGAACAAGAGATCTTTGCGGATCCATCATACATAGATGAGATCAGCCATGTCATCACCTGGTGGAGATACATCGACGATCTCTTCCTGGTATGGCAGGGCACTGAAGAACAGGCTTCTGGCTTTATTGATCGTCTTAATCTTAATAACAAGAACATTAGATTGACGAGCAACATAAGCAAAGACATGGCTGAATATCTAGATGTCAGAATTGACATTGTCAGTAATCAGATCCTCACATCTCTTTTCAGAAAAGAAACCGCAGGCAACAGCATTCTCCATGCCCTCAGCGGCCACCCTGAACCTCTGAAGTGGAGCATCCCCTACGGGGAGTTGCTGAGGGCAAGGAGAAATTGCAACACTGATGCCAGCTACCAATTGATGGCTAAGGACATGCTAGATAGATTCAAACAGCGTGACTACCCTGCCTGGGTGCTCAAAAAGGCCAAACAAAAAGCTGACACCGTCAAACGCTGTGACACCCTCAAAAACATTGTCAAGGATGATATTTCACCCAGTGACAGTGTCACACGCCTTATCCTCACCTTCAATAAGAAATCCAAGCAGATCCAAAAAATCATCACCAAAAACTGGCATATTCTGCAAAGTGACAGCATTATCGGTAATCTGATCCCCGAAAGACCCAGCATCACCTATAGAAAAAGCCAAAACCTGAGAGACATATGTGTCCGCAGTGACATCACTGATTATTCTAAGAACAAGGGCATTGGCCTCAAGGGATACTTCCCATGCGGGCACTGCAAAGCATGCAAGAGTAGTACTCTGGTCAAAAAAGTAGAATACAATGGCTTAAAGAAAGAGATTACCCAATTCTTGACTTGTAACACCATGTTTGTTATATATGTCATTGTCTGCCCATGCGAACTATGGTATATTGGCAGTACCACCGCCCATGCAAAGAAACGCATCCTAGAGCACTATCGTGCTATCATCCACAAGGATGCGAAATACCCTGTGGCACGCCACTTCAGTGAATTTCACTTCTCTGACCCCACCCTTATGAGATTTTTCATTCTGGAACAAATAGAGAGAAATCCCAGGGGCGGGAACCGTGTCCTCAAAATGAGACAGAGGGAATCCAGACACATAATCAATTTCCAAACCAAGGCCCCGGGGGGGCTCAATCATGATGAAGAACTAGCAATTCATCTTAAGAACGATTATGTTTAATTACCCTGTTTTTGTCTCATTGAATGTACTGTGATACAACATGCTCTCCTTGTCCTTACCTTCCCTTCCTAGCGCCTACCATCAGGTTTATTGACGTTATGCATACGCTGTTTTTCATGTTAGATTTTAACATCTGCTATTTTAAATTCACAGGAACATCACTGGGATTGAGACCCTTCACTGCACCTGCACCAGTCATCTTCCCTGCACGTTCCTGATATAAGATAAGAGCACGCCTTCATTGGCTTCACTTCACAGATATTGACTTTTATGACCAGGCCGCCTGATAGAACTTTGGCGCTTCGCCGCCTACTGCATCACTCTGCAGGCACTATGGGAACCCAGGTATTTTACCTAGTAACTGGCTTAGACACTGTCATCTATTTGGACAGTCTTCTACCTTTTGTGCCATGCATGTTGGTCACCTCCAATATATCATTCACGATCCAACTTGGCCATTTAACGCGAGCGCCAGCACAGACTGCACTTGTCTCGTTTGTGTGCACATATCAATAATATGCATTAATTTGATTTGTGAGGATATACATTGTGTCATGACCATGACTCTTTGATTTGATTTGTCTTTACATATATGTGCATTGTTATGTTGGTTAAGACGCATTAACAGCGTAATTTGACCGTTCCAACATGGCCGACCCACTTTTTGTTATTTGACTTGTGACCTGAGTCCGTTGTTTCTGTTGTTGTTCAGTATTTACGCTGTACAGATGCGATGCACAAACTTACGTGAACAAGGCTTCTCGTAAGCCGAAACATGTCGTAAGGTGTCAATAAACACCCTTGGACCTTGCTGATCTCTGGCGTTTACTTGGTGTCTGAGAGCGTGGTGAATTGTGAGACGAAGTATTGTCAATTGAAGTTACCGGCGTGCTCCGCCGGCGTTCACGCCACTTCCCACGGGGCCGACCGCAGCCCTTTGGAGCAACCCAGGAACTTGGATATATATATATATATATATATATATATATATATATATATATATATATATATATATATATATATATATATATATATATATATATATATATATATATATATATATATATATATATATATATATATATATATATATATATATATATATATATATATATATATAAATATTTATATATATTTATATATATATATATATATATATATATATATATATATATATATATATATATATATATATATATATATATAATTCTTGGCAGAAATGAACATACATTTCTGACCACGGACTCTCCAGTGCTCCCAATCCTATATTTTCTTCCCAAGGTGCACAAGAACTCTACTCCAATCCCAGGCCGCCCAATCATTTCTGCAAGCAAAAACATGTGACATGTGTGAGAACATATCAAAATATGTTGACTTTTTCCTACAGGATTTGGTGACCAGTCTACCAATGTATTTAAAGGACACCAGTGATTCCTTTTGAAAATCAATGACATTCCCCGGTGTGATGACCACATCTGATGTCTCTCAGCATCACCTCACTTTACACTAGCATCTGTCATAAAGATGGTCAAAAGGCTGCAAGTACTTTCTCGACAAAAAGCGTATCCACTGTTATAAACATAATGATTTTGTTCTGTTCCTAATTAAATGGTGCTTATGTCATAACTTTTTTATGTTCAACAAAACAGTGTACCAGCAACTCAGCGGGGTGGCCATGGGAGGTTGCATCTCTCCCAGCTAAGCATGCTTGCATGTGGGATGGTGGGAGGAGAGCGTTCTCATGGCTGTTCTCTCTGGTTCTTCATATCACAACATGGTTACCTGGCTCAGATACATAGATGACGTTTTTGTAGTCTGGAGAGGTAGTGTGGAAAGTGCACAGACATTTGTTAATGATGATCAATAACAACAATCTCAATTTGGAGTTTAATGCCAACATCAGCAACAATACAATTGAGATCTTAGATGTCACTTTGTACGTATATATATGTGTGTATCTCAATGTAATATCAAAACAATACCCTTTACGGCTTAGAGTGCTGCATAAATTATTCAAGAAAGAAAGCAAGGAACTCTAGAGAGCAACTCCTAATATGAAGCACACTACAACACCACTTACACTCTGAATCTTCTCAAATAAAATGTCTGTTTCTTGAGCAGAGTTTTTAAGCATAGTATTAGCAGGTGTGATCCATGCCAAGCTGAAAAATGACAAAAGCCTTTGTTCCACTTCGGGACTGTACTAATCCTATACAATGCCAGCAGGTGGGTTGGATGCAAGGCCTAGCTGCGTGAGCTGCAGCCAACCACTGCCACGCCTGGCCAAAGGCAGTGCGCAGAGGGGGTTTGACTTCATGTGGGGGTTGGGCACAGAGCCTGACCACAGGTTAAAGGCAGGTTATAGTTAGGTGAAATCGTCAGTTAAACATACTATTTTAGACTTACAAAATCACTTACCAGTTATAGTTATCTCAAGTAACTATAACTCTAGTCCTCCCCATGGACTACTAATTACCTCACATATTTCATCAAACATGATATGTTTGATGACATAATTGATAACATCACTGCAACATCTGAAAGTACATAATTGATGAATACAACGTGCATGGCGGGGGTGCGAGTTATAGTTACTT
Source organism: Lissotriton vulgaris (assembly GCF_964263255.1). NCBI lineage: Eukaryota > Metazoa > Chordata > Amphibia > Caudata > Salamandridae > Lissotriton > Lissotriton vulgaris. Next base: position 1,072,596,088 of record NC_141699.1, read on the forward strand.
TAAGTTACAAGTCATAGTTACTTGAGATAACTCCTATAACTGGTGAATTTCAGTGATTTCCTTTATTTAAATAATCCAAGGTGCCGGTAAAAAAATGGTAAAAATGGTGAGCTCCTGCCATTTTGAATTTGAAGCCCCCTCTCTGGGGTGGACCAGGTTCCAGCACGTTTCAATATAGTTTTGGAAGTGGGTTTTATCATCCCCATTCCTGAGGCATTTCAAGGCCCCAGGGACATTATCTCCGAGGCCGATTTACTTATTTCGCACACAGGCTTTGGTCATGCGGCACACCCCATTAGCTATAAAAAGGACTTGGGTTCCCCATCCCCCGGGGACAGCTTAATTATTTTTAGGAAGGGGAATGCAACCCGCTTCTCGGGCTGCTAAAAGGCCCACAGGATACTATCCCCTGACTTTGACTTTGTTATGGGAAGGAGGCATGTGTCTCCCCTCACTAATCCATAGGAGGGCACTTGGTATCCACTCAGCCAGGGCCCGAGAAATCCACGGGGACACTGACTTGTGCCCCGCCTGTGAGAGTGTGTGCATCGAATATAAAATTGATTCACAGCCCATACTCTCCCGAGTAGCAAACACAGAGAAAAAAACTTGCTACCATCCGGGTATGCTGAATGGACCGGGTAAGATAAAAGTAATATAGTCAGCTCCCCTTGCACCCAGGATGGCAGTTTGATATTATTACCATACCTAACTATACTGTCACCTTAACCTTTGGATTTTTCAGGGAATGTCTAGTTTTGTTTAAACATAAAGTAATATTTTATTTATAACGGTACGTAAAGTGATGTTCTAGTTAGGTGAAATTGTTTAAATGTAACATTTTAAACCAAAAAATACTGATATTCACCAGTTATAGTTATTACAGGTAACTGTAATTCACGCCCCAGCAATGCACAGCATTGTTATCAATGACATAATTTCAGATGACATCAGTGATGTTATCAATGATAATCTAATTGTTTTAACGTCATTTTTATTACCAAATATAGCTATACCACTGCCAACCCCTCATTGCGCACAGCCTTTGGTCATGCTTGGTGTTGGGTTGGTAGCCTAGCCTGTGTCCAGGCCCTGCCGCCTACCCACTGCGGGCAGTCAGCCCCTTCCACAAATGGCTTTTGGCAGACAGCCCGTACGCATGGCCTTTTGCTGTGTGTGACATTTGTTAGTTGTAGGGGCAATGGCCTGTATGTGGCCAATACATCACAGAAACTCATACCTCTCAGTTTTTACCAATCAAGTGAGAGTCTTGAGGGAGCCAGCATGGCTCCTGTGCTTATGTAGTACTCTCATGGGAGCAAGCAAGTACTGCTGGCTCCAGTGAGAGACTGGCAAGGATTTATGAATATCTAGATATGCAGACCTACCACGATCCATGCGCCAACAGAAATGCTGGTCGCAACCTGAGAGGAAAGTTGAGGCTACCATTTTGTGCATTGATACACGATTCCTAGGGGGAATGTAAAATGTAAAAGTGGTAGAAGGCATCAGGGTAGAGGTACCCTCTTACCATGGGACTGATGGAGAGGTTGCTGAGGGACCCCTCAAGGAGGCAAGACGGAGGGTCTTGGTGGGGTCCACTGGGGCAACCTACATGGGAGGTAGCAGACAGCCTGTTTGAACTCGCCAAGGACGACGAAGGAGTGGAGTGACTGTGGTGCTCCTGCTACAGAGCTACGGAAGGCAGAAAGGTTTTGACCTGGTTGGTGTCCTGCCAACACGACTTGGGAGATTGATACTTTGTGTGTGGAAGCGCAAGATCCTTCCTGGAATACATCTTAGTGATGTGTGGCACAGACTGGCTACACCTCTTGTGGAGAAGACTCATACGGACAACCTTGCTGCACCTCGAATTACAGTATGGGTAAAGACAAAACAGAGAAATCACAATCCAACAAGATTTCCAACTACGCTCAACCTCTACTCCATGGTCCGGAGAACCGAAGTGAGGACCCTATAATGGAAAAAGGAACAGTAGAGGAAGCTGCCAGGGATACTCCAACGTTGATGATTGTTATCAGAGCCGTCCAATCCACTAGAGACAATATGATTAAGAAGATCGGAGCTGTGGCCATAGATGTTAATCTATTAAGATGCGACCTCAGGAAAGTCTCTGGCAGGGTGACGACTACTGAGAAAGACACGGAGGCCCTTAAGAAAGAGGTAAAGTACCTTGGTGAAACAGTGGTGGAGTTGAAGGGTCAGGTGATTAAGCTTGATGATAGGGCGGAAGACGCTGAAGGTTGCTCCAGAAAAGGAAACCTACATTTTGTGGGGTTTCCAGAGAAAGCGGAAGGGCCTGATGTAGGCCTATTCTTGGAAGACTGGATCACCAGAGAAATGGCTCCCACACAACTGTTGAAGTTCCTTAGTGTGGAGTGGGCACACAGGGCACTGGCTGCCCCCCTAGACCTAGAGCACCTCCCGAGCCATTATTGCAAAACTGTTTAACTTCCGGGATACGGACCTTATGCTTCAGCTTTCCCGCAGCCGCAAACAAGTTTTCTTTGAGGGACATTCTATAGCAATATTCCCGGATTATACCCAAAGGGTTCAGGAACAGCAGAAAACTTTCATTGTAGTGAAAAGGAAGCTAAGAGTCTTGAACTTAAACTATAGTCCCATGTTCCCGGCGAAGCTCAGGGTGGAGAGCGAAGGGTGAGCATTGTTCTTCTTTTCAGCAGGCCTAGACAAGTGGTGACAGATACACGCCTTCCTGAAGACATATAGGATAGCAAAAAACAAAAGAATGAATGTGTTAATACAATGTATTTATAAGCTTGCGAAAATGTATATTAGTAAATCGAACTTATGGGTCAAATTGTAGTGCAATTTATATAAATAAAACAGTAAAATTCGCAAAAAAACATAAGTTATAAGTACGTTATAGTTAGTAAATAGCATTAATAAAACGTAGGAATTTACTGAAAAAAGGAAATGTTGCAGGGCTGGTATAGAAAAAAATAGAATTTTTTTTAAAAGTAGAAATTTGCGGGGAAAAACAAAGATTTGTAGGGACGTTATAGTTAGACTCAGATTTTACACCCACAAAACCATAGAAATGCATTATCGTTACCTCAACTGTAACTTGTACCCTTAGGTAACTATAGCTCATGCACTTGCCATGCACTGCTAATTACATCGCTCATGACATCTTCTATGACATCATTGATAATTTCACTGCAACATTTGCACTGAAGTAAGTGGCAGTGCCTAAACGGGTATATGTGTTGTAAATGCCACTAGGACTTCTTCCATCCTTGTCAAGGGTGGTGCTAGCCTTCTTTCCTTTCATACAACACTTGCAGGGAAACTCGCTGAGAAAACTGTACATGGCAAAAGCAAGATTATTAGTTACCTTAGGGCACAAGTTAGAGTTACTTGCGATAACTATAACTGCTGGATTTCTATGGTTTTGTGTGTGTAAATTCTAAACCTAACTGTAACGTCCCTGTAACCTTTAGTGTCTTCAGTTAATACAAATATACATATACATGTATATGTTTATATATTACCTACTGGCGGTTGCCAGTAGGTAGTTATAGTTAGGACCTAGTTTCCATAGGAAGAGCATTTTATGTTTTGCTTATAACTTTGACGTTGTTTGATTAATCTTCATGAAATGTTCAAAACTAATTCTTTGTTCATGTCAGCTCCTATGTTGAAAGTTTGGGGGTAATTCATCAAGGGGGTGGCTGAGAAAAAAGGGGGTCCCAAAACGTGTTTTCTCCATGTTAATTTCCATAGGAAACTTTAGACAAGGCTACAGGTCGAACGGGTGAACGGAATTACCCCAAATTTGGCAGGGAGAAGGGTCTTGGTCTAGAAAGCATGCTTTTGTTTATTTGGTGTAAATCCATTCAGTAGTTTTTGAGAAATTTCTACATTTACAGATATCGATATTTGGGAATTCTGCCATCTGATTGGCTGAGGCGTTACGAGCGCGAGCTTGCTGCTTATTGGCTGAGAGCGCTGTGAGCGTTTACAACTAGGAAGTGTTGGCTGCCATTTTGTGATTCCGTTGAACTGAGTAAGGGGAAAAAGGGCGAAAGAAATAGGAATGAGGAGGGGAGGAGAACTGTAACCTCTGTGGGGTTTTTAGGATGTGCTTATAGAAGGGGTGCGAAGCAAAGTATTCACCCCTACCAGTGTGAAAGTGCTGGGCTACGGACATTTAGTGAGGTATTGCGTAGAGTCTGATGCTGGTAAGGTGAGCTGGTTCGGGACTCGGGGATTAAAGCGTGAGCCCAAATTGTGTGTCTTATGCTGTGAAGTCATGTGCCGTGGCAGCTGTACTACACCTGTTGAAGTAGTGTAAGCATGTGTTTATACCTACTTGGATGAACTACTGACCCGTACTGGTCTGAAAGTCCTGGGGTACGGAAAATATGTGAGGTACTGTCTAGAGTCTCATGCTGCTAAGCTGAGCTGCTGCCGGACTCGGGGAAGAAAGCGTGAGCCCAAACTGTGTGCCATATGCTGTGAAGTCATGTGCTCTGGTCGCTGTGCCACATCTGTCCAAGTAGTGTCAGCATGTAGTTATACCTACTCGGAGGAACTTTTGTTTCGAACATTGTAACTTGAGTATGGTGCTTAGGGGGTGTTATATAGGAAGTGCAAAGGTTAATTTATGCGTATTAAATGAATTCAGTATTTGTAAAGTGGAAAGCACTGACTCCTACGGGTCTGATGGCACTGGGGGCGTAAGCTGAGGTGTTGCTGGAGTTGGGGATAAAGCTGATGAACTACTGACCCCTATTGTGAACTTTTAACTTGCACGTGCCGTTAAATGTTCGATAAAATGTTGCATAACTATATTGTTAGGTTAAAAATAAATTGATGAACTTTTAATCTGCAGGTGTCGTAGAATATTCCACGAAGTGTGGTAATAAAATAGGTTGAACTTCTGACCTGTATGTGGCGCGGAATATTAAGTAGCTTTTCGTATGTAAAATTCTAAATTAACCAATGGAGATAAGTTTTGGAATGTCGTTGAAGGAATGAAGTATTCTGATTTGTTCTTTACATGTGTTTATGTGTGGGGCGACAGAGAAATTGTGCCATTACTGGTTCTATTCTTGATGAAAGCGGTGCTTTACATGTAGTGTGTGAGAAAGAAAGAAATCCATGTGTGTGTGATATTTGCAATCTGCATACCAACTACAAAGGTGAGGTAGAAATGAACAAGTATTTAAGGTGATGTTTTTAAGTTTGAAAGTATTTTTTTATATCAAAATAATATAGTGTTAGTAAAGTGTGGTGTTTCATATTGGTTATAAAATATGCATAAAGTTTGCCCTGTTGTTAAATAAGTACTTTATATATGTTTAGGAATTTTTCACAAAGAAGAAGTGTAGTTTGTCATCTTTAAAGAACTGTATGGTTCTGAAAATGAGGTACAGCGTTAATTTGGGTTTGCTAATGTATTCGGGTGAGATAAAGAAAATGTCCCACGTTTGCAAATTGTACTTTTTGTGGAAATAGTGTGGTGGGGGTGGGGTGGTAGGAGATGTATGTGTTATTAAGTTAAAAGAGATAAAACGAAACCCAGAAATGTTATATGGGCAGTTGTGGTCTCATTTTTGACACTGAGAGGTAGATTTGAATGTAAGTGGAGGAAGGTTGTTGTACTGTGAGCCCGTCTACAGTGTTTGAAGATTACATGGAGAGGAGATGGAGATAGTAAAACTGATACGTTTCTTTTATATGTACGCATAGTTTGAATCATTTGATCATAGGTTGAGATATAATATGAACATGGTTTCTGGTTTGCATTTGGGTATAGTTAATAGTTTTTGTAGTTTCTGACTAGTGAATAATAAAAAGGTAGATGTACTAAAATATATGGTAGTAAACGTATTAATCATTGTCTGTTCTTATGAAATAGAATTGGTTGGGGAATGCTTCTTTAGAAGAGATGTTTTATAAATGTGTGAGAAATAAACAAGAAATGAACATGTGCAGTATATTTTCTGTATGACTTTGTTGACATTAGTAAAGTACATGTGATTATAATTGATCCTATTTGTCAGGCTGTGTTCTTGTGCTGGATATATGTAGGTGTTGAAGTGGTCCGGGTTTTACCAGTGCTCAGCTTCACTATCCCTTTTGAGACACTCGTCAATTTTTTCATTCCATTTAATGTCTTTAGTATAGATATAGTAAGGGGACTGTATATCAAAAGTTTAGGAATTACAACTTTGTTTACTCTCCCCATCCCCTGCTATACACTCTACAGAGTGTTTAAACGACTTTAGTAACATATAGATGTCTAGCTAGTAAAGATGGTGTAATTACCCTGGGCCCATTTATAAACCGTGCTATGGGATGGTTTATGTTTTACCCGCCAATTTGCATGTTTGAATACTTATTTGCTGATAAGTGTTCCGGCAGACACCTCTTAAAATTAACCCCGTCTATGGGTATAGTTGCGCTACTGGGAATGGTGGGTGTTTCTGTTTGATTTCGTATGGTTAAGCAAGGGCAGGGGTGGGTGTGGGGAAGGTGGGTATTTGGTGATTAAAACGCAGAATTTAGTAATGTGCAGATGTTGAGCGACTAAAGGTGATGTAGTACCACTGTGACTATTTATAAAGAGCCCTATGGCATGGTATATGTTTTACCCGCAAATTTGTATGTTTTAATAATTTTCGCTGATGAGCGCTCCGGCAGACAGTTGTTGAAATTAAGATCCTGTATTGCTATAGTGACTCTACAATGTTTGCTGGGGCTCTTTCTTTGATTGTGTAAGGTTAAGGAAGGATGGGAAGAGGGTGGTGTAGTGGCAGTGGGCCCATTTATGAATCGCTTTATGGTATGGTATATGTTTTCCTGGCAAATTCCCATGTTTTAATACCTTTTGATGATGAGTGTTCCAGCAGACAGCTACATAAATCACACAACATTTCTGTGGATAACAAATCTTCGTGCTGATAGACACGCTTACACTGTGGTAGAAGGCTGCCAGCGTTGATGGCAAATTATGACACTTGGTGCAATTGTAGATTTCAATGGAAGCTCAGACTATTTCTGTTACTAAGGTGTAGGCAGGTTTTTAAGTAGGATAAAGTAAACTGGGGGTGCTCTAAAAGGGGGGCAAACCTCTTAAAGGGGTGTGGGCTATGCTAGTAGGGGTGTGGTCAAAGCAAGATAAGTAGCATTGTGTGCTTTAGAAAATCCCCTCCATTTCCCTTCCTTCTACAACGTGGCTCACCTAGCATGATGTCTCCAGTTCTCAGTAGTGAGCAAAATGAGCATGCGTACATCGATGAGCACGCTGTCACCGCAGTGCAATAAAAATAATTGACTATCTTTGCGAGGGCCGAAAATAGAGCCCGATAGAGAATCGTTTTGAGGCTCCCTGAAAATAACTACCGGTCCTCAGACCCGGCCCAATTAAAGCCCAGCATCCATCCATCCTGCACTGCACCATCTAATCATCTTTTAATTGATGCATACATTCCTACTTATATACATACATACATCTGTTCCTGCATTTATCTTAAGCATCTATCAGCGCACTCGCCTATGGTAAGCACTGTGTCATCCATGCAGTCATACACCTATATATCCATAGATACATCAGTCCCAGAACTAATCTTAAGCATCTATCAGCCCACCCATCTATCCTAAGTACTGGTCCATGCATTCATTTATCCTTCCATCCATACATTGATACATCCATCCATCTACCTATCCATTTATCCATCTGGCCATGCATCCACTCGTCCTTTATTCAACTATACGTCCTTATTTCGGTGCACCCTCCACCTGATCCTAAATACGGCGTATTATACTCATCCGCCCAGCCTCTTAAGGGGTCAAAAAGGCTGGCGATAAACATTGACAGGCAGATGTTTCTTATAAAGAACAACAAAGCTTTGAGTTGCTCTTTGTGGAGCATAGTTCACCACCTTTCTCTGGTGGTATTTTAAAAAAAGCTTCATCTAGCAAAAGAAATATAAAGGAACTTTTCAGTATAAGCCGTTAATTTAGAAACACAACGCTTTGTCCATTTGTATTTAGGAACACTGCCTTTAAGTGACTCACAGATTGTTTATACCTTTACTTCTTTCATTTGAACATGCAGTTCTATATTTCCATGTGAAGCACAGTATAGGAATATTAAAGGAATTGCAAAGCTTTTATCTTCCTATTAAAGAGGGGGTGTGAGCACTAAGTGAGCCAGGCAAAGGGTGTGTTTTCGTAGCACTAAAACAAGGCACTGTGCAGGGTCAGAGCAGGAGTTGTGCTGGAGTTGCCTGCTTGTGGTCGTCCGCAGAGGCGCAACCAGAGGGGGAGCCTAATTCTTTTAGCAATAGGCAGAGTGGGGATGATGAAAAAATGGTCTTTTGAAGACCTGTAAAGTACTCGGGTGCGGCTCTGTGTATGCGCCTGGTAAGCTGTCTCAGAGAGTCCAAAGCAATGGGCGTTGCACGCCTGGTGGTCTGGCTGCTAATCACCCTACGATGATGTTGCTCCTGCGTTGCAAAAAGAGAAGGGAAATCCTGAGAGAAAATGGCTCTCTTTAAAGGATTTCCCTTCTCCTACAATGCGACTCATCTGGCATGATGTCTGCACTTCTCAGTAGTGAGCAATGTGCATGCTCCCACAGTCTCACTGCAGTGCAATAAAAAGACAAAAATCAGACTTCCTTTGCGAGGCCCGAATATAGAGCCCCATAAAGACCTGTTTCGAGGCCCCCAAAAATAAAGTTCTAATGCTCAGACCCCCATACCCCCCCCCAATTAAAGCCCTGGTTGCAGTGTTATGTTTGCGAAGTTGGAGATAAAATTGTTAGGCTAATAATGGTCATTGTTGTGTGTGCCGTTTGGTTGATAATATCATCCTAAGTACAAAGATTACATTTTTTTTAAATAGTATTTATAAAGTTGTCTTTGGAGGGTTGCAGAGAGAGTGCTGTGGGGTGGTGGGGTGCGGCAGAAAGGTGAAAAGTACGAGGTAGTGCAGTTACATATAAATTGTAAAGGTGTATGTAAATAATTAAATAAATACTTGCTGTATGTTCTATGGCACTACTTGTCATCCTATTGCTCCCCTGTTGTGCTCCATCACATTGCAGCACTGGGTCTGGAAGTCTTTAGTAGAAGTTTTGTAATTGTAAGTTATTATTTTAACATAGTGAACAGATGTAAAAAATAACTGAATCTATTTTTTGTTTTTCAGAAAATTACTTTGTTTGGATTAAAATTTGGAAATGCCTAGAAAAAGTGAAAAAAAAGAAAAGAGAAGAAAAATATATATTTGTCCAAAAAGGAAAAATCTTCAATTAGAGAAAAATGCAAGTAGTACAGAAACAGTTTGTTCTAGTAAAAGCACTAGTCAATTTGTGAAAAAAATATTACGAACATTTAATGAAATAAACATCACACAAAGCAAAAAGAAGAATTTTTCAAGTAAGGTGATGTAGACTTCAATTTCAAATACCAGGGAAAGGAAACATGATAAAGAAACAGTATCTGTTACTCGGAGACAAAAGCAATTTCAAGTAATTCCTCAGAGACTTTTTCGATCTAGAGTGATTCAGAATTTAATGAAAACATGCTGCAAATATAAAAGAAAAGTGTTGCAATTCAAAGAGAAGCAGCGTATTGAAAGTATAGTGGATACTGCTTTCAGTTTAAAACAGAAGTTATTCCTTCTGATTTTGAAGAGAATCAAACTGTTGGATAAAATAATCAAAGTGTTGAAAGAAAAAAGTAAAAAAAGAGACGTGAACAGAACCAACTTCTGCAAAATTTTTAGTGAACATCGGAAACATACTTATATTAGTGAGCCTTTTTTTAATTTGAAAAGTAACTTTCATGAAAATAGTTTACCATTTGCAGTTGATGCTGGAGGTCGTTGCTACGAAGTTCAGCATGGCTGTCCTCATTCCAAAGGAGGAAATGGTTTGGAAAGTGCAGAAGAGTTAATAGCTGAAGAATGGAAAGGGGCGACCATTCGGTCCCCCCGAACGTATGACCGAGTACCACGAGCCCCCCGGGAAGCCATTTTTGGGCGGGAGGCGAGCCTCGGCTGGTATGCCCGAAGCGGCGTAGCCGGGGCGCGCTGTTTCCCGCCCTCGAGTGGGCTGGCCTAGACACTGACGCGGCTGGCCACGCCCTAAGGGCAGGCAGGGGCGGGTTTACGCCCGCCCTGAAGACGGATAAAAGGAGCAACAAGCCAAGAACGCATCCTCTTGTTCCTGTGCTCTGAAGCTGCACCCCCTCGCTGCACGTGAGCTCGAGACGGAACGAAGAGCCAATTTTGAACGTTTTAATCTTTCTTGTTTATTTTACAGATATTCTGTTCGAGAATGCCTAAGAAAGTTGGAAAGCGAATGACTACCGACCAGATGCTGCGTGTTCTTATGAAAGAGGTGACCGACTTAAAGAAGAGAATGGCAGAGAAAGATGGGGAAGAGGGACCGAAACGTCCGTTGGCTGGAGCAGCTCCGGGAGGAAAAGGCAAGAGGCCCAGAAGGGGAGCAGCTGGAGGGGACATCCCGGTTCCCCCTGCCCCACTCGAAGAGCCAACTCCGGTGCCGGCGGAGGGGAATCCGATTCCCGTGGTGGTCACCCCCGTGTCCGGGGACAATATGCCGCCCGAGCTGGCAGCACAATTAGCAGCGTGGTTGGGTAGAAATAACGAGGGCGCCACGGCTGACGACGCACGGGTCTTGATGAGGCAACTGCGCGAAACAAGGGAGGCGGCTAAGGCAGCATCGCCAGTCATCACGCCGGCCGCGGCAGGAGGAAAGCCACCTGGGATAGGCTCAGCCGCAGATACAGCTTCCGGTTCAGGTAAGCGGCCATTGCCGATTGCGAGGGATGAGTCTGCCCCGTCAAGAAGGGAAAAGTTGGGTCAACATGTCCCTCTAGCTATTAAGGAGAAGATATGGGCAGATGAGTATGTAAACATCTTCTCGTTACTTACCGATCATTATGAGATGGAATATGTTAAGAGCCAAAAGGAGCTCATGCATCCGAGTGTTTGGCGCGCAAAGATGGCCGCCTTCAAGGTAAATGAGAACATTGGCAATTGGGGCAAGGCGTGGGGGAATTTTACATCCATCCTGGACGAACGTAGGCCCGAATTACTGTCTGAATTGCCGATTTATCAGTCACGTATCATGGGGTATTCCGTGTCACATGGGGGCAATCAATGGTTCTGTTACGATAATATTTTCAGAAAAGCGAAAGAACATGATAAAAACTTAACTTGGGATTGTTACGATTCTGTGTCATGGTCAAAAATGGCGGATACTGGTATGTTGAATTTGCCATTAGTAGGGAGTAGTGTGGGGGAGTCCTCCCGCCAATATTCTGGGACCTCCTTTCGATCAGGCGCGAGTAACGAGTACCAGTCCAGGCCGAACGGCACCACTGGTAAAAAGGGGAGTTGTTGGAACTTTAACAGGGGTAAATGTACGAGGCCCCAGGGGTCATGCAAATTTAGGCACGAATGTAGCGGGTGTGGGCAAGCGTCCCATCCTGAGTCCATGTGCAGAGCCAAAACGGGTGACAACGGGGGTAGAGGAGGCGCCAAACAGGTCTGAAATAGTCCGAGGGGCGCCTTTACCTACTCCGATTGATACTATGGCAATGATTCCTTGGCTCAGCGAATACCCGGACCACGCTTCCGCTGGGGTGTTGCGGAACGGGTTTTCATATGGTTTCCGCATCCCAGTGGGGGAGTTTCAGGGTTTAGCGAAATGTAAAAACCAAATATCAGTCTTGCAGCACACGACCGTGGTACAGGAGAAGATTGGGAAAGAGGTGGCTCGAGGTCGAGTCGCCGGTCCGTTTAAGGTGCCACCGGTTGCTAACTTTGTTTGTTCCCCCTTAGGGGTGGTCCCCAAGAAGGACCCGGGTGGTCCCCAAGAAGGACCCGGGTGAGTTTCGGCTGATACATAATTTATCAGCCCCACGTGGCCTTTCCGTAAACGATGCGATAGACCCAGCAGTGTGTTCAGTACGGTATGCATCTTTCGATGAGGCCGTAGCCATTTTGAATCGCCTAGGGCCCGGTGCGCTGATGGCGAAATCTGATATCGAGTCAGCGTTCCGGTTGCTCCCGGTACATCCAGACGACCAGCGTCTTCTTGGTTTCATGTTTCAGGGACACTATTACATGGATAGATGTATGCCAATGGGTTGCTCTATATCTTGTTCTTATTTCGAGCAGTTCAGTTGTTTCCTGCAATGGGTCTTCACAAGGAAGACGGGGTTTCATCAGGTTATGCATTATCTCGATGACTTTTTGTTTCTAGGGGCAGCCGGGGACCCGGAATGTGGTCAGGCTTTGAATGAATTTTGTGTCTTAATGAACCATTTTGGTGTGCCATTGGCACCCGGTAAGACGGTGGGTCCTTCAACTTGCCTCGAGTTTCTGGGGATCGAGCTCGACTCGGAGGAGGGTTGTTTTCGTTTACCAAGAGAAAAAGTGATTAGGTTCAGGGCATCCCTGGAGACGTGTATTAGTCAGTCTAAGGTTAAGTTGCAGCAATTACAACAATTGGTGGGACAGCTGAATTTTGCCCTGAGAGTAATACCGATGGCCCGCCCCTTTTCCCGCTCGATCGCTCAGGCCATGGTCGGCCTGAAGGAGGGTCACCATCGCACGAGGCTCTCGGCCGAGGTTCGCCAGGACATGCGCGTTTCGTTGGCATTTCTGGCGGATTTCAATGGTCGAGTTGTCTGGAACAAACCGGCGGTGTCCTCCGAGGAGCTGGGGTTGTGGACAGATTCGGCAGGGAGCATTGGTTTTGGTGCCATCTTTGGCACAAAATGGTCGGCTCAAAAATGGCCGTCATGGTGGCATGAGGATGGGTTGACGAGTAACATTGCTTTTCTTGAACTGTTCCCCATTCTGGTGGCCCTGAGAACTTGGCCTGAGGGGTTTAGAGATCACTCTGTGGTATTCTGGTCTGATAACATGACCGTGGTTGAGTGTATCAATAGCCAGGCTGCACGATGCAAATGGATCCTGAGGCTGCTGAAAGAAATTGTCTTGTTGTGTATGCAATTGAATGTCCTATTTAAGGCAAGACATGTGCCGGGGGTGATGAACCAAGCGGCTGATGCGCTTTCTCGTTTCCGTATGCAGGCCTTCTGGGGTTTTCTACCCACAGCGGACCCGGTGGCGGCACCCTTTCCCGAAGTTCTCTGGTCTCTCGGTGCCCCGAACTACGAAACCTCGTGGGAGAGAGTTTAGCACCCAGGACAAGGAAGGCATATGAAGGGGCGTTCCGTTCCTATTTGGCCTTTTTGGGGACTGCTGGAGGGGAGCTTTGGGGCCAGGAGGAGTGGGTAGTAAATTTCCTGCTGTCTTTACATCAGGCAGGCAAATCTGTGGCTACTGCCCAGAGGCATCGGGCAGCCATTTCCTTCGTGGCTAGGGCTTATGGGATCCAGGACCCGACAGCGTCTTTCGTTGTACAAAAAGCGCTACGTGGGTGGCAACGCCTTGAGGGTCGCAGAATAGATGTAAGGCGCCCGATAGGTCTGGATAGGCTGGCCCTGTTATTATCTGTACTCCCTTCAACGTGTTCATCCCAATTTGAAACAGTGTTATTCCGAGCCGCTTTTGCGCTGGCATTCCATGGGGCTATGCGGGTAAGCGAACTAGTGGCGAGGAACAAGCGGGATGTGACGGGGGGACTGTGCCGAGAGCACGTTCAGGTCAGAGGGGAGGCAATGTCCATCTCGTTTGTCCGGTCCAAGACCGACCAGGGTGCGATGGGGGACTGCATAATCATACAAAGGATTCCCGGGTCCTCCATGTGCCCGGTAAGTTGCGTAGAGGAATATTTAGCGCAAAGGGTGGCATCATGGGGGGGGACATTGTTGCGACACGCTGACACCACCCCACTGACGAGGTTTCAGTTTCAGCGGGTGCTTGCGATGTCAGTCTCCGCTGCGGGCTTGAACCCCGGCGAGTTTGGGACCCATTCCTTTCGGATAGGGGCTGCTACAGAGGCTACAGCCAGGGGTCTGAATGTCGAACAAGTTAAACGTGTGGGGCGTTGGTCCTCGAACTGTTATAAAAGGTATGTGCGGCTGCACATGTTGTGAAGCTGTAATGATGTACTCACGCTTCTTGTTTTCTTTGGTTTTCAGTTGCGCAAGCCTACGAGGCGGGGCGGACTGGGCAGTCGACCCAACACCGGGTCAGCGGTCAGACATCACCGGCTGTGAAAAAGGAGGTGTGGGTCGTGGGCCACTCATACGTGAGGCGGGCCGCGGACGTATTCAAAGCAGGTGACATGATTCACGTGGCTGGGGAATACGGGTACAGTGTGTCCTTCTACGGAAAGGGCGGGCTCTGTATTGACCAGTTTCAATCATTTTTTGAGGGTTTGTTAGGGCGGACGAGGTCACCGCCGGCTATAGTCATAGTACATCTTGGGGGCAACGATTTGGTGTCCACTGGTAGACGACTACTTCTTGAGGCAATGCTTTCCACTGTAAGTTGGTTAGGGAGAAGAGTTCCAGGGTGCACAATCGCATGGTCCCATATGATACCGCGAAAAGTGTGGCGGGGGGCTCTTTCAGTTTCTGCTCTGAATCATTCAGTAAGGAAGATTAATAATAAAGTGAGTCGATTGTTCCGATCAAGTACACTGCATTCTATTTCGCATGGTTGTATTAAAGGGGACAGTATGTATTTGGGTGATGGTGTTCATTTGTCCCGGGTGGGGAACGAGTTACTCATAGGAGACCTGATAGCTTGGCTGGGGACTTTAAGACATGACCTTTAGGTAGGAGTGTGTGGGGGGTCCGGATAGCCGGTCAACTATCCGGCCTGTGGCGGTAAGGTCATGATCGGTGAGCACTAATTAGTAGATCCCTATGAGTGGGCATCACCCATTACGGATGGGAGCGCTCGAGGGAGGTGGCCATTGGCCCCTCAACGGGTAGGCGGTCCCTTCTAAGGATGGGACGCCGAAAGGAAAGGAAAGGCGGTCAAGGCCCCTTCCTGGGTAGGAGGGGCTACAGCCCCCTCCTGGGGAATTTCCCGGGGCCAGGATATCTGCGACGGCAGATGTGGTAAGTTGTGTGGGGTTTGGGAGGGGGTCTACGCTACCTTCTAGATACCTCACACGAGTCCTCGAACGACCTTTAAGTGGCGTCGAGTTTATTGGGGCCCCCGTCAAGTCAAGGGAAATTGGTAGTTGCACTTGAGGTACACCTCTGTGCGGTCGCCCCTCACAAGTGAGGGGGATATTTCGGGTTTAGGGATCTTGACACCGGTTACGACCTTGCCGTTGGCCCTTAAACGTTAGGATGTACAATTTCAAAATTTCAAGTTAATGTTTTGTAGGATGTTAGTTCGGCTAGGAGAACCTTTGTATTAGAGAATATGTTAAGGTTAGCCAAACATCGCAATGTGGTAATGAAATTGTACATAATATGAAACTGTTATTTTAATGTTTTATTTTTGTTTCATATTTTAATAAATACGGCCGGGAGGGTCACTCCCTCCCGTCTTCCAAAAGTTCAGAACGGTTTCCGGTTTCCCATCCTTGGGGAGTGTGTTGAGAGGGGGTGGCGGGTATCGCGGCCATATGGAAAGGGGCGACCATTCGGTCCCCCCGAACGTATGGCCGAGTACCACGAGCCCCCCGGGAAGCCATTTTTGGGCGGGAGGCGAGCCTCGGCTGGTATGCCCGAAGCGGCGTAGCCGGGGCGCGCTGTTTCCCGCCCTCGAGTGGGCTGGCCTAGACACTGACGCGGCTGGCCACGCCCTAAGGGCAGGCAGGGGCGGGTTTACGCCCGCCCTGAAGACGGATAAAAGGAGCAACAAGCCAAGAACGCATCCTCTTGTTCCTGTGCTCTGAAGCTGCACCCCCTCGCTGCACGTGAGCTCGAGACGGAACGAAGAGCCAATTTTGAACCCACCCACCAGCCCCTGAGGACAGCCAGTTGTTTTGAATAAAGTTTTGATATGGTAATTCTATTTCTTGCAGGTTGTGGTGATTGTCGTGTTATTCTTAGTATGCAATAAAGAATGGTCAGCTACAATATGTTTTTTCAAATAAAGTAATTCTGCACTAAGTATCGATTAGTGATCATACGTGAAATGGTTTATGGTTGTTTTTAATTGAGTAATTTAGGTAAATTGTCGTATTTATTTTTTGGTCGGGCGGTAAGGTCATGATCGGTGAGCACTAATTAGTAGATCCCTATGAGTGGGCGTCACCCATTACGGATGGGAGCGCTCGAGGGAGGTGGCCATTGGCCCCTCAACGGGTAGGCGGTCCCTTCTAAGGATGGGACGCCGAAAGGAAAGGAAAGGCGGTCAAGGCCCCTTCCTGGGTAGGAGGGGCTACAGCCCCCTCCTGGGGAATTTCCCGGGGCCAGGATATCTGCGACGGCAGATGTGGTAAGTTGTGTGGGGTTTGGGAGGGGGTCTACGCTACCTTCTAGATACCTCACACGAGTCCTCGAACGACCTTTAAGTGGCGTCGAGTTTATTGGGGCCCCCGTCAAGTCAAGGGAAATTGGTAGTTGCACTTGAGGTACACCTCTGTGCGGTCGCCCCTCACAAGTGAGGGGGATATTTCGGGTTTAGGGATCTTGACACCGGTTACGACCTTGCCGTTGGCCCTTAAACGTTAGGATGTACAATTTCAAAATTTCAAGTTAATGTTTTGTAGGATGTTAGTTCGGCTAGGAGAACCTTTGTATTAGAGAATATGTTAAGGTTAGCCAAACATCGCAATGTGGTAATGAAATTGTACATAATATGAAACTGTTATTTTAATGTTTTATTTTTGTTTCATATTTTAATAAATACGGCCGGGAGGGTCACTCCCTCCCGTCTTCCAAAAGTTCAGAACGGTTTCGGTTTCCCATCCTTGGGGAGTGTGTTGAGAGGGGGTGGCGGGTATCGCGGCCATAGTGCAAGGGAACGTCCACAAGCTCCTGTGTATAAGTGGGCTTGTAGTAGTATTTGTAGTATTCGACAGGAATCTATTGATATAATGCAAAATGTGCTACAAGAAAATACACAGAAAAGTATTAAACAGAAGATTAAGTTGTTACAAGGACTAGATCCATGTAATGTAAGAAAATATACTGAGAAGTATGGGCATTCTCTGGCTTGTCTTTCAAGAAAGGTTTGCAAAAGTGTTTTACATCACTTGAGGATGTTAGCAGTAAACCATTCAGAAATACAGAAGTTTGTAAGGAAACTGTACTATGTAAAAAGTCCTGCATTATGTTTAAGTGAACTGAATACATGTCTTTTATATGGTTCTTTATCAGATGTTCAAAAAAAGTGTGATGATATTGAAATGCGATACTTTGGTTCGGAAGAGCAGTCCATAGAATGTGAAAGTTTGACAATTACAGATGTTGGAAGAGATGGGAAAGTGATTAATACTGATCAGTTTGAAGAAATTGGAAAGTTTTATGTAGAGTGCTCTGAAATACCAAACTATGTGTGTGTTTGTTGTCAACGTACTCATTATAAAAGTCAAAGTACGAATGTTGATTTGTATTTGAAAAGTGAAAAGGAGAACTGTGGGAAGAATTTGCAACTTACTTGTTTGTGGAAGGTCGATTTAAGTTACGTAGTGATCAATGTATATGCAAATATTGTTACAACAAATTAGAAGAGAACAAAAAGCCTGCTAGAGCAGGACATAATAACTTAGAATTAGTAGCTATTCCGGAGGAACTGGCTAAATTGAATACATATGAGTCAGTTTTAATTCAATCTGTTCATCCTTTTCAAACTATAATTTGGATGGAGCCTTTAACAGGTAAACTGCCACCAACAGATTTGCAAAGAGGGCTGAAAGGAAGAGTGGTGTACTTACCTTTGGATTTTAAGAAAAATATTGAAACTATTGCTGGAGAGAAAGAGGAAAAGGAGGCAGTAGTTATTTTAGTAAATGGTGTACCAACAAAGAGTCAGAAAATATGGCAAGAATTTGTGGATGTTAATAAAGTTGAAAAGGCTACCTTATATCTTATAGAGAACAATATTTATTACAACAATGTAAATGTGGATGAACAGGTAATAAGTTTGGAAGATGAATCTGAAATTTCAAGTGGTAAAATAGAGAAAGTGGACAAGTCAAGGACTGAAGAGATTTATGAACATTACACAATATGTCCTTTGCATTCAAAAGAAGTAATAGGAAGCAGCATTGAGTTATTTAAAATGAAAAAAGCACAGGGAACTCAAACGAGTGTATGGGAAAAAAGCTTGGAAGCTTGTTGTTTTCCACAGCTGTTTCCTACTGGAGAAGGTGGACGATATGATGACTGACCTGTATGGATTCCAGCTTCAGAATATCAGTCAAACAAGATTATATTCTGAAGATCCTAGATTTCGACAGTGCATTCCATACATATTTCATCTTTTGTTTGAAAGTTGTTTGTCGTATGCAGTGAACCACACACTTAAAACTGGAGTTCATCAATCACTTCTTTCTGTGAAAGAATTTGTGGAGAAAGTTCAAGAAACAGATGAAAATTTACAACCACAGTTAATCAATTTGATGGCATGTCAACGTGGGACAAATGAGTATAGGTATCGCCGTCATAGAGAACTCAAATGTATGTTACGGAGCTTAGTTACACCAACATGGTTTGTCACATTTAGCTGTGCAGAGTATGCATGGGAAGATTTGCTTGAGTTTCTAAGAGAAGCGAGTTCCAATATAAAAAAGGTTGAAATAAAGACTCCTAGTGAACTGTGTTAGTTGGATCCTGTAAATGTGTGCAGATATTTAATCATAGGTTTCAAGCTATGATGTCTTTCATCTGCAATAAAAAGAATCCACCTCTTGTAGTAGTTACCGATTTCCTTTGGAGAAAGGAGTATCAAGCAAGAGATGCACCTCATATACATATGCTACTATGGATCAAGGATGCACCTACATTTGGACATGATTCTGATGAAACAGTATTGTCTTTCATTGAACAGTACGTGATATATGAGATTCCAAGAGAAGAAGGAGCTAGAAACTTGGAACAGCAAGGTTTAGGTGTCCAAAGTCATCGTTGTGGTAAGTACTGCAGAAGAAAATATAAGTCTAAAGGAAAATTTTACACCAAATGTCGGTTTGGTTTTCCCCGTTGAGGCATTTCTAAAGGAAGAGTAAATTCTTATTTTTTCTTCTGTAAGGCACACAATAACTCGGAAATTTCCAAAGAATACCTACAACTTAAAAAGAACACAAGTGTCAAAGTATATCAATGACTACAATCTAGTCATTTTAAAAATGTGGAATGCGAACATGGACATGCAGTATGTTGCAGATAACCTCAATTACTGTTGCATGTTATGTTACATAGTACATAACAAAATCGGAAAAAACAGAGATGAAACAAATGTGGGAAGAAATTGCACAAGAGAAAAACCTTAGCAAAAAATTGTTCAGCTTTACTTTGAAAATGATTTCCCACAGAGAAATTGGATCCTATGAATGTTCAGACCCCTTGTGCTCTTCACTTTTATATTCAAAGTCACAAGGAATCATTTGGGTAAAATTAGGTCTAGCCTGCAAATGAAATAGAGTGTTGAAATCATTAGACGAAATTGAACAATTTGCAGCAAATGAACCAGACAGTACAGACAATCTTAAAACGAATATGTCGGGCACATACTATCCGAAAAGGAGTCGACATCTGGAACAGCTATGTCTGTATGAAGTACTTCAACATTACAGCTTCAAAAGAAATGTTAAACAGAATTTAAAAGAAGGAACATTTGCAGTAGTTGGATATAATGGTTGTTTAGTAAAACATGCAAAGGGTAATCTTGTAAACCACAAGAAACTTAGTTGTGAAACTCCAGATAAGTGAGAATTTTACTATTTAGCACTTCTGCAACTGTTTAAACCATGGCGTAGTGAATGTGAATTACTTGGAGACTTTGGGGCCGATTATGATTGCGGTTTTTCCGCATCCTCCGGGACGGCGGAAGCCACCGCCGGCCCTGAGGATGCGGAAAACCGCTGCGGAGCCTCCAAAGACCCACCGCCATATTAGGATGGCTGGTGGGTCTTGAATTCTGTCTGCCGCTTTTCCGCTGCGGTCGCATTACGACCGCGGCGGAAAAGCCCTAATATGGTGGCGGTGTCTAACAAACACTGCCAGTGATATTAGGTTGGTGGGAAAGACATGCTTTTCCGTGGCGGCTTTTCCGCCGTGGAAAAGCATATGGACTTTCAATTTGGGGGCCCGTTGCGGGCCCCCTGGGTGAAAGGGGGTGCACATGGGGGGTACCTATATTACCCCCGTGCATTTGCGTGCACAAAGCAGCAAGCACTGCGCAGTGCCTGCCGCTTTGTGTATGCAAATGCGATGCATGTATTTTTTGCCTTGCGGCTGGTGCAGCTTGAAGCTGCACCCGCCACAATGTTAGAGATAGAGGATGTGACCGCCACCCTGGCGGTCACATCCTAATCTGCTCGGAGGGAACGCCGCAGCCCCTGCGGACGTTCCATCCTTCTCAGGGGTCGCGGACAGACTCAAGTCCGTCCGCGATCATAATCGGCCCCTCTGACTGCTATGAAGATTCTTTTAATGCATGTAAAGATAGCATTGGATGTACAATTTTCCCTACATATTTAAAAATGTTGAATGATGAAGTTGAACAGGAAAAGACTATTACAGGTGAAAAAGCTCATGAAAGTTCTCAAGATAGTCAAAATACTAGTCCATGTAGTAAAGATCCTCTTGAACAACCAATGCTGGAAAATGAAGCAGCGATTGCTTTGCATGAAGTCGAAATTGCAATGCAACAAGCACACAAGGAGAATATTACATTGGAAAACTTAGATGAGCAAGTAAATGTTGAACAGAAAGAAATATATGTGCAAGTGAGAGAATGTATAGAACATGGTTTGTTGCATGAAAAAAAGGAATGGGTGTTTATCTTTTAAACCTCTTCTGATGTACATCAGTGGTCAAGCTGGGACAGGTAAAAGTTTTTTAATTAAAGTTTTGACCAGTTATCTTCAAAAAGCTACTGGTTCAAATGTATGTTGTGTGGTAACAGCTCCAACTGGATTAGCTGCACGCAATGTTAAAGGAGTTACTTTGCATAGATTATTGATCTTACCAGTTGAGCATGATAATAAATTAGAATATCAGAAGTTGTCTGGAGAAGCTTCTTATGAAGTGCCAAGAGTGCTGAAGAAAATGAAACTTTTAATTATTGATGAGGTGAGCATGGTCTCAAACTTAATGCTTGCTTTTGTACACTTAAGAATACAACAGGTATTTAAAAACAGATTACGACGTTCTCTTTGGAGGAAAACATTTAATTGTATTTAGAGATCTGCTACAACTAACCCCTGTAAAAGGAGAACCAGTGTTTAAAACTCTTCTACAAGACACTAAGAAATCTTTGGGAAGTATTGGAAATGTGAAACTGTGGTTACATTTTGAATATAAAGAACCCACTCAGAATATGCGACAAGCAAGAGATGAAGATTATGCAAAATGTAAGAATTGGTGTTCTAAGCAAACATGGTAAACAAGTTTTTCAAAGTCGTCTACTAAAGAACTTGTTTACAAATTAAAACACACCAGCAGAAGTAATGCACAAGAAAATGAAAGAAAAAAGTCTATAGTTTGCTTAATTTATATCAATCAACATAAGAGTGTCAGGTAAAAAGAACAGAACATCAGAACAGAGAACACAGAGTCAAATGTGCAAATAGTCAGTGCAAAGATCGGTACCGACTGATAGTTCTCACATTAGTAAAGAAATAGAGTGCACGTGCTAGGTGTGTAAAAAGGACCCTCAGGCCCCAACTAAAAGTTGGTAGCCAGTTGTCTTCATTGGGTCCCTGGTAGATTGAAAAGGAAATTGAAATTGTGAAAGAAAAAGTGCTTTAAAAAGAGTGTGGGCTACTCATCAAACAATTAATTTTATTGAGAAGGTAGCTCTAACTCTATTAAAAACGGTGGGAAAAAAACAGGACTAATGATTGGTTGGGTTAGTTTGAACCAATAAGTCCTCACAATGGTGACAAGAAAACAAAGATGGTCAACATGTTTCTGCTATGGAGCCTAAGGTCAGCTCAGCATTCGTCAGGACCAGAACAAACATTCATACTCCCTAGTGGGCACTCGCTAAGGTGTCCTAACCTAAGGGGTAGAGAAGAAAAAAGGGTAAACTAATACAACCTGGTTTTGTAAAAGTCCCTATGAAGGATGAATATCCAAAAAGGTCTTGCCTCATTGAGAGAGACCGAAAATCTGTGAAAAAAAGAAACAAGCATGTTTGTTTTGTATGTAGCTGTTATGCAATTGTCGTTATTAGCTTCGTCTAAACAAACGTGCACATGTATTTTAAATAGTAGTACTAATGCAAAGAATTATTCTGTTTGTAATTAGAAAAGATGCACTGGCCAAAGTTAAAGAAGGCTTTCTCAGTATTTTGAGTTCATAAACAGGTATTTCCTTTTCTCAGCCAATCGAAAAACAAGCCAAGCATATTAATTATGCTCATTAAAAGGGAAGACCCAAAATCTTAGAAAGTGCTCGTCAGGAAATGAACCCAACAACCAGTTGGAGTTTTTTTGAATCAAAAGACACCCCTCGAACTGGGAGGAATCAAACAACATATCGTGTCAGAAAGGGTAGCCAACTCACTTGAGAAAGTTCTTTGACAGACATCATGGGCTGGCGGCAGGGGGAAAACCTTCATGCTCGGTGAATCTAATAAGGAGAAACAGCGAAAATAACGCGCTGTGAGTCCACTCTGTTAGCGTGTGGTTTCTAATCACTAAAAGTTGTTAGCGCTGTTCGCGGGAAAAGCCCAGAAACGTACTTGCTCCCAAGCGCCTCTCCGCCTGTGAACCTGCTCAGGCCACGTCCGCCACCCGGTACATCCCTGAGGCAGTGCGGCGCTCGGTTTATTTAGAAGAAAATGCGGAAGTACGGCGGGGGGCGTGGCTTGCATGGCTGGCGGTCACGTGATCCTGCCACTGCTTATAACTCTTAAAGGGGCCTCACTGCTATGGTCCTAACAGTGCCGTGTTCATGGATTATCGGCGTAGTAGACCGAACAGAACCCCTTACGTTTTGAAAATGGGTTAAGTTCTTTGTATTGAGATGGAATTTATTTTATCATTATGTTAGAATAACTAGGGTATGTAGAAACACATATCAGGCAAAGCATTTACATATGGTAAGTGTTGGTTATTTTATCAGTCTGGCTTCTGAGTTATATAATGCAAATGCTTACATATATCCACCTTATGTGGAATAAGAGCTGATGAAAAAACCAAAAGCTAGAAATAGCCTATTAATGGGAGGAATGTATATGGGCTCAGTATCACTTGTGTCAGAAAGGGACCCATATAAAAGCGAAACAACCAAAACTGGAAAGATTGATAGTGTAGTTATCTCCGCATTACCAACCCCCACAGAATATCATCATTAAGGCCAGTAAGGTGTGTGGAAAGACGGTATATCCACCTTTGCTCTTTTTCAAAAAGAGTGCCTTCATTATTTGAGTTGATTTGCTCTATTATCACCCATTTCATATCGTTGGGGCCATGTCCGTTTTCCAAGTAGTGGCTGGTTAATTTCGTAGTGTTTCTGCCACATCTCACGTTACTACGGTCTCCCCAATGCGTGTTTTTATCCTCCTAGTGGTCATCCCCACGTACCTCAGGCTGCAGGGACAAGTAATCAAGTAGATAACGTTACTTGAGTTACAATTGGTGTGGCCTCTCAGTTGCCACTCTTTTCCTTCTTTCAGGTGTAAGACCTTGGTAGAGGTGGTAAGATGGCACACACTGCATCCACCGCAAGGGAAATGGCCTATGACAGGTGGTAAGCCCCAGGCATTGAGGACAGATTGATGATCTACAGGCCGGTCACTTCTAGGACGGGTATGTACAAGGGCATCATGCAAGCTTCTTTCTCTTTTATAGGAGAATAGCGGTTTTTGCCAATTGCGACCATTGCTTGTCAGTATTCTCCAATGTTTGCCAATACAACGACTGACGGCATTGGAGATATTGCTGTAGGTCGTTACACACGTTAGTGGAACCTCAGTTGCTGTATCTTTTTCATGATCTTCCAGAAGGGCCTCCCTGTTGTTATTCCTCGCCCTCTTACGGCTTTTTTGTAGTATTTTCTTAGGATAACCCCTCTGCGATAACTTCACAGTAAGGTCATCAGCCTGGCTATTGAAATCCCTGAGACTACTACAATTCCTACGTATACGTAGATATTGGCCGAAAGGAAGATTTTCCCTTAAGGGGCGTGGGTGAAAACTTGTGAAATGGAGTAGATTATTAGTGCTGGTTGGTTTATAGTAGGTTTTACTTACAAGTTGGTTACCTACTCTGGTAAGAGTCACATCTAAAAAGACAATGGATTCAGAATTGTATTGGTGAGTAAATCTGAGGTGGGGGTCACAGGTGTTAACCCAGTCAAAGAACGCTAGAAGACCCTTCTGGAAGATCATGAAAAAGATACAGCAACTGAGGTTCCACTAACGTGTGTAACGACCTACAGCAATATCTCCAATGCCGTCAGTCGTTGTATTGGCAAACATTGGAGAATACTGACAAGCAATGGTCGCAATTGGCAAAAAACGCTATTCTCCTATAAAAGAGAAAGAAGGTTGCATGATGCCCTTGTACATACCCGTCCTAGAAGTGACCGGCCTGTAGATCATCAATCTGTCCTCAATGTCTGGGGCTTACCACCTGTCATAGGCCATTTCCCTTGCGGTGGATGCAGTGTGTGCCATCTTACCACCTCTACCAAGGTCTTACACCTGGAAGAAGGAAAAGAGTGGCAACTGAGAGGCCACACCAATTGTAACTCAAGTAACGTTATCTACTTGATTACTTGTCCCTGCAGCCTGAGGTACGTGGGGATGACCACTAGGAGGATAAAAACACGCATTGGGGAGCACCGTAGTAACGTGAGATGTGGCAGAAACACTACGAAATTAACCAGCCACTACTTGGAAAACGGACATGGCCCCAACGATATGAAATGGGTGATAATAGAGCAAATCAACTCAAATAATGAAGGCACTCTTTTTGAAAAAGAGCAAAGGTGGATATACCGTCTTTCCACACACCTTACTGGCCTTAATGATGATATTCCGTGGGGGTCGGTAATGCGGAGATAACTACACTATCAATCTTTCCAGTTTTGGTTGTTTCACTTTTATATGGGTCCCTTTCTGACACAAGTGATACTGAGCCCATATACATTCCTCCCATTAATAGGCTATTTCTAGCTTTTGGTTTTTTCATCAGCTCTTATTCCACATAAGGTGGATATATGTAAGCATTTGCATTATATAACTCAGAAGCCAGACTGATAAAATAACCAACACTTACCATATGTA
Organism: Lissotriton vulgaris; assembly: GCF_964263255.1. NCBI lineage: Eukaryota > Metazoa > Chordata > Amphibia > Caudata > Salamandridae > Lissotriton > Lissotriton vulgaris. Next base: position 1,072,621,465 of record NC_141699.1, read on the forward strand.
AATACTTTGCCTGATATGTGTTTCTACATACCCTAGTTATTCCAACATAATGATAAAATAAATTCCATCTCAATACAAAGAACTTAACCCATTTTCAAAACGTAAGGGGTTCTGTTCGGTCTACTACGCCGATAATCCATGAACACGGCACTGTTAGGACCATAGCAGTGAGGCCCCTTTAAGAGTTATCTGCAGTGGCAGGATCACGTGACCGCCAGCCATGCAAGCCACGCCCCCCGCCGTACTTCTGCATTTTCTTCTAAATAAACTGAGCGCTGCACTGCCTCAGGGATGTACCGGGTGGTGGACGTGGCCTGAGCAGGTTCACAGGCGGAGAGGCGCTTGGGAGCAAGTAAGTTTCTGGGCTTTTCCCGCGAACAGCGCTAACAACTTTTAGTGATTAGAAACCACACGCTAACAGAGTGGACTCACAGCGCGTTATTTTCGCTGTTTCTCCTTATTAGATTCACCGAGCGTGAAGGTTTTCCCCCTGCCGCCAGCCCATGATGTCTGTCAAAGAACTTTCTCAAGTGAGTTGGCTACCCTTTCTGACACGATATGTTGTTTGATTCCTCCCAGTTCGAGGGGTGTCTTTTGATTCAAAAAAACTCCAACTGGTTGTTGGGTTCATTTCCTGACGAGCACTTTCTAAGATTTTGGGTCTTCCCTTTTAATGAGCATAATTATTATGCTTGGCTTGTTTTTCGATTGGCTGAGAAATAGGAAATACCTGTTTATGAACTCAAAATACTGAGAAAGCCTTCTTTAACTTTGGCCAGTGCATCTTTTCTAATTACAAACAGAATAATTCTTTGCATGAGTACTACTATTTAAAATACATGTGCACGTTTGTTTAGACGAAGCTAATACCGACAATTGCATAACAGCTACATACAAAACAAACATGCTTGTTTCTTTTTTTCACAGATTTTCGGTCTCTCTCAATGAGGCGAGACCTTTTTGGATATTCATCCTTCATAGGGACTTTTAAAAAACCAGGTTGTATTAGTTTACCCTTTTTTCTTCTCTACCCCTTAGGTTAGGACACCTTAGCGAGTGCCCACTAGGGAGTATGAATGTTTGTTCTGGTCCTGACGAATGCTGAGCTGACCTTAGGCTCCATAGCAGAAACATGTTGACCATCTTTGTTTTCTTGTCACCATTGTGAGGACTTATTGGTTCAAACTAACCCAACCAATCATTAGTCCTGTTTTTTTCCCACCGTTTTTAATAGAGTTAGAGCTACCTTCTCAATAAAATTAATTGTTTGATGAGTAGCCCACACTCTTTTTAAAGCACTTTTTCTTTCACAATTTCAGTTTCCTTTTCAATCTACCAGGGACCCAATGAAGACAACTGGCTACCAACTTTTAGTTGGGGCCTGAGGGTCCTTTTTACACACCTAGCACGTGCACTCTATTTCTTTACTAATGTGAGAACTATCAGTCGGTACCGATCTTTGCACTGACTATTTGCACATTTGACTCTGTGTTCTCTGTTCTGATGTTCTGTTCTTTTTACCTGACACTCTTATGTTGATTGATATAAGTATAGCTATAAGGGGTAAAAGAGTGTTTCTATAATACCCTTTCTCTCCTGTTGTTCTAATATAGTTTGCTTAATGCCTACAGTGGAAGAGTGTTATACATTTAATAGAGAGCTTATGAAATTGGAAAATCAAGAAATAGTTCACATTGAAGCTATTGATAAAATCGAGCATCAAGGAATAACAATTGTTCTTTCAGAAAAACTACAGACTAAATTGGATTCTTTGGAAAAGTCTATCACAAACTGCTGTCTTAGAAAGCTATTTAGATGTATTTTTAATCTGTCGGGTAATTTTGAAGCGTAATCTGAATGTAGAAGAAGGTTTAGTGAATGGAGAAATGGGGAAAGTTGATTTTGTGAAATATCAAAATAGAAATGGAATTGAATTCTTGAAAGTTAAATTTGCTCAGATTACAGAGGTAAAACAGATTGCGCATTCTGCTGCACGTTCTTTGCTTGTAAAAGACTTGTATGTTCGTAGAAAACAGTTTCCCTTCTGTTTAGCATATGCAATAACCATTCATGAATCTCAAGGTTTAAGTGTAGATAATGCTTTGGTAAATGTAGGAAGAACTGTGTTTAAAGAGGGAATGGTATATGTTGCATTATCTCGTGTGAGAATGTTGTCTGGTTTGTATTGAAATGATTTTGATGACAACGAGGGTAGTGCTGATGTTAATTGTATAAGAGAATATAATCGTTTGAGAAGGCTTTATGCTCCAAGTTTAGGTGAATATCCTATTTATGAGAAACGTGTTGTATGTTCAAAATGCAAATATGTTGAAGAATCAACTATGGTTGAAAAGCAGAAACAAAATCAAGAGAAAAGAAAAAGTGTAAAGAAGCAGAAATTACAAACAAGGGATGATACTGTTGGATACCAATTAGAAAATGCTTCTGGTGTCAACTGCTTTGGTAATGTTATTCTAAACGTTATATTTTATCTTGAAGATGTTTATGGTGAAATTATGGAAAGTCAGGAAAAAAGATTATGTTCAGCACTTTATACTTTATCTCAAGAATTGAGAACTGATAGAATTCTACTTCTGGTATTCGCCAACTGTTGGATACATGTACTGGATCTTTAACTTTTAGTCCTAATATACAACAAGATGCACAAGAATTTCTGGTTATGCTTGGAGTACTAGAAGATGAAGGAATTCAGATTGAGAATTTATTTGGACTCAGTTACAAATGGGAACATAAATGTAAACAGTGTTCATTAACTTCAAGCACTATAGTTGACAGAGAACGATTTCTATATTTAAAAATACCTGACTGCAAATCTGTACCATTTTCCAAATTAGTAAAAGAAGCTGATCACGAGATGATGTGTTCTCATTGTAAATCAACAATGCTATCTACATTATACCTACAAAGATTTGGAAAATATTTGATTATAACGCTGTAGACCAAATGGAAGAAGAGTGGAACCCAAAATAAAGATTTTTGTTACTAGTCAAGTATCTATTTCTGGAAGAACTTTTACAACAGTTGCTATTGTTTTCCATGCTAGAAGTACTACTACAAGTGGACATTATACAGTTTATTTCACACTTGGAAATGAAACCGAGATTGCCCTATGAATTACCCAACTCATACTTGATATTTCTGAAACAAAGATTTTAGATACACCATTCAGCTTTGTGGGAAGGTGTAAAGATACTTTAAGGAATTCATACTGGATGCTTTCAAAGCAACATTTTTGATACATTATTTGGCATATTGGGAAATGTGCACAGAAACTACAAAGTAAAGGTAAGATTTGAAGATTGGAAATAGTATTGGATGTGTTATTTGTGTTCATTTTGTATTATATTTGTGAGAATTAGGGGTTTGGTTTTTTTAACAATCTAGTTGATTGTTTTTTTTCCCTGCTGTTTATGATGAGACTACTCTGACATCACTGTGAATAGTGAAGTTAAGTAGTAGCTGATGACAGCAAAAAAAGGGAGAAAAATTGTTATCTGAATGTTAAATAATTTTGTATTATTTAAAAACTAATTGTAATTTGTGAAATGTATTCTATTACAAAGTACTTTTGCAGTTTATTTTATGTAGTTGAAAAGTTAGAAAAAACAGTCCTAATGACAAATACACAATAGTAGTTCGCTATATAAAAACCCTTTGAAATTCACTGAAAAATACAATAGGTTTTAGGGACGTTATAGTTAGAAATTAGTATTTATAAGCCTAAGAAATTCACTTAAAAAACATAGGTTTCAGAGAGGTTATAGTTAGTTGGACATTTGACTCATATAAAACCAGAGAAATTCTCCTGTTATAGTTAGTTGAGCTAACTATAACTTGGGGCGCATAAACGAATAAACGAATAAAACAAGAAAAGACAACCTTGGGAGTACAACAACGGAGGCATCTGATGAGGCTACCGCCGAAACGCGTCATGCCGTACACCTTAGAAGAATACAGTGAAGACCTGCCGCGTACCCTCATCTTTTTCTGACTGTGAAAGGAAGTTTTGGACATAACAGCATGAGACCAATGACACGCAGAGGGGAGCCTTCCTTAAGTGGTCTTCCAGTAGTGTTCAGGGTTCATTGGCGTAACCCAGACCACCCCGCACCCGACGGAAGCGAAGGCGTTGCTGCCAGTTGATAGTCCGTGACACACACGGAGAGAACACGTTACTTTAACGATGTCTCCAAGTCGAGTCACCGGAGGAACTGCGAGGCTGGAAGCGCAGGGGCAGGAATCTACAATCACTCGATACAGTTCTACTATCCCAAGCCGACCGCCCTCTAAACTCAGCCTCTCACCTTGAGAATAGAAAACACTCCGGCTGTGTAGTGAGCACTCCTCCATGCTGAGAACCAATTGCATGCTGGAGCATGCAGTCCTCAACCATGAACTGGGAGGAGCGCTCAGGTACGAGATGTGGTGCAGGTGAGCCCCTCACTACTTCAGAGGAGGGGCATAACGAATAAAACAAGAAAAGACAACCTTGGGAGTACAACAACGGAGGCATCTGATGAGGCTACCGCCGAAACGCGTCATGCCGTACACCATAGAAGAATCCCGTGAAGCCCTGCCGCGTCCCCTCATCTTTTTCTAACTTGGAAAGGAAGTTTTGGACATATATATATATATATATATATATATATATATATATATATATATATATATATATATATATATATATATATATATATATATATATATATATATATATATATATATATATATATATATATATATATATATATATATATATATATATATATATATATATATATATACATATATATATATATATATATATATATATATATATATATATATATATATATATATATATATATATATATATATATATATATATGTATATATATATATATATATATATATATGTAAGCTCCAGGATGTGTCCATCAGTTTGGGTCTGCACTCGACCAACAGCAGCAGAGAGTTGGACTCTCTTTAAGGTACAGGCGGTTGCCGCTTGAATCACTCCGTGCAGGTGTGCCTGACGCGTTTCGAAAGCTCCTCAGCTTTCTCTTCAGAGGCTTTCACGGAGATTTGCGCTCCCAATTTCAACAATGCACGCCCTCCAATAGGATGATGATGTTGGCTGAGCATTGTGGGAGCGGTAGTTCTTATGGATGCGGATATGGACTCAGGCAGGGGGTTCCGTCTTAAATCCCTGCTGTTACCCCACATGTTCGATGAGGTGTCTTCTCTTCGAGTGGTCCCCTTCTTACGGGGAAGTGCACAACCCCGCGGCAGGACGGCCGCGTGAATATGTAAGCTCCAGGATGTGTCCATCAGTTTGGGTCTGCACTCGACCAACAGCAGCAGAGAGTTGGACTCTCTTTAAGGTACAGGCGGTTGCCGCTTGAATCACTCCGTGAATATGAGAGTCCAACTCTCTGCTGCTGTTGGTCGAGTGCAGACCCAAACTGATGGACACATCCTGGAGCTTACATATTCACGCGGCCGTCCTGCCGCGGGGTTGTGCACCTCCCCGTAAGAAGGGGACCACTCGAAGAGAAGACACCTCATCGAACATGTGGGGTAACAGCAGGGATTTAAGACGGAACCCCCTGCCTGAGTCCATATCCGCATCCATAAGAACTACCGCTCCCACAATGCTCAGCCAACATCATCATCCTATTGGAGGGCGTGCATTGTTGAAATTGGGAGCGCAAATCTCCGTGAAAGCCTCTGAAGAGAAAGCTGAGGAGCTTTCGAAACGCGTCAGGCACACCTGCACGGAGTGATTCAAGCGGCAACCGCCTGTACCTTAAAGAGAGTCCAACTCTCTGCTGCTGTTGGTCGAGTGCAGACCCAAACTGATGGACACATCCTGGAGCTTACATATTCACGCGGCCGTCCTGCCGCGGGGTTGTGCACCTCCCCGTAAGAAGGGGACCACTCGAAGAGAAGACACCTCATCGAACATGTGGGGTAACAGCAGGGATTTAAGACGGAACCCCCTGCCTGAGTCCATATCCGCATCCATAAGAACTACCGCTCCCACAATGCTCAGCCAACATCATCATCCTATTGGAGGGCGTGCATTGTTGAAATTGGGAGCGCAAATCTCCGTGAAAGCCTCTGAAGAGAAAGCTGAGGAGCTTTCGAAACGCGTCAGGCACACCTGCACGGAGTGATTCAAGCGGCAACCGCCTGTACCTTAAAGAGAGTCCGAGTCCAACTCTCTGCTGCTGTTGGTCGAGTGCAGACCCAAACTGATGGACACATCCTGGAGCTTACATATTCACGCGGCCGTCCTGCCGCGGGGTTGTGCACCTCCCCGTAAGAAGGGGACCACTCGAAGAGAAGACACCTCATCGAACATGTGGGGTAACAGCAGGGATTTAAGACGGAACCCCCTGCCTGAGTCCATATCCGCATCCATAAGAACTACCGCTCCCACAATGCTCAGCCAACATCATCATCCTATTGGAGGGCGTGCATTGTTGAAATTGGGAGCGCAAATCTCTGTGAAAGCCTCTGAAGAGAAAGCTGAGGAGCTTTCGAAACGCGTCAGGCACACCTGCACGGAGTGATTCAAGCGGCAACCGCCTGTACCTTAAAGAGAGTCCAACTCTCTGCTGCTGTTGGTCGAGTGCAGACCCAAACTGATGGACACATCCTGGAGCTTACATATTCACGCGGCCGTCCTGCCGCGGGGTTGTGCACCTCCCCGTAAGAAGGGGACCACTCGAAGAGAAGACACCTCATCGAACATGTGGGGTAACAGCAGGGATTTAAGACGGAACCCCCTGCCTGAGTCCATATCCGCATCCATAAGAACTACCGCTCCCACAATGCTCAGCCAACATCATCATCCTATTGGAGGGCGTGCATTGTTGAAATTGGGAGCGCAAATCTCCGTGAAAGCCTCTGAAGAGAAAGCTGAGGAGCTTTCGAAACGCGTCAGGCACACCTGCACGGAGTGATTCAAGCGGCAACCGCCTGTACCTTAAAGAGAGTCCAACTCTCTGCTGCTGTTGGTCGAGTGCAGACCCAAACTGATGGACACATCCTGGAGCTTACATATTCACGCGGCCGTCCTGCCGCGGGGTTGTGCACCTCCCCGTAAGAAGGGGACCACTCGAAGAGAAGACACCTCATCGAACATGTGGGGTAACAGCAGGGATTTAAGACGGAACCCCCTGCCTGAGTCCATATCCGCATCCATAAGAACTACCGCTCCCACAATGCTCAGCCAACATCATCATCCTATTGGAGGGCGTGCATTGTTGAAATTGGGAGAGCAAATCTCCGTGAAAGCCTCTGAAGAGAAAGCTGAGGTGCTTTCGAAACGCGTCAGGCACACCTGCACGGAGTGATTCAAGCGGCAACCGCCTGTACCTTAAAGAGAGTCCAACTCTCTGCTGCTGTTGGTCGAGTGCAGACCCAAACTGATGGACACATCCTGGAGCTTACATATATATATATATATATATATATATATATACAGGTGACCAAGACCACGGACGTAGTTGAAATACGTATTTTCTTCATGGAATAAAGACTTTCCTACCAAATGAGTGGGCTCGTGAGTGCACTGCTGATGACGTCACATATTGCATCATTCATGACATGGTCATTGACAACACTGATGACATCTCAAATTAAATCACTGATGACATCATCCAGCAACTGTGTGTTTCTGTAAAGTTTAAATATGTTTCATATATATGCGAAGGTGTATTGAAACATGAGTGGGTTTATAGGTGTCTGGATGGTAGATTTAGTAGGTACATGACTGACTGTTTCAGTGAGTGATTACATGTGTCTTACTGAATGCATGGGTTAGTTACTAAACTGTGTGAATGTCTGTATCAGTCTGTCTGTTGTTGTATAAGCTGGTTCATGGGTTGGTCAGTAGCTACATGAGTGTCTATATGGGTTATCGACTGGTTGCCTGAGTATTTGTATGGGTGCCTGAGTGTGTGTGTTGTTTGACTCTGCGCAAAGATGTTTGAGTGGTTGTTTCACTGGGTGTATGGGTTGAAGAGTGCATGTGGAAACAGCTGTATGGGTGGGTGAGTGTGTGTGTGGGTGTGTTGATGAGTGAATAGATTTCTCAATTGTACATGTCCAAGTAACTACATATGTAAAAGGCAGTGTATGTGAGAGTTAGAGTATATAAATTACTATATGTGAGAGTCAGTGATTGTAAGAGTAGCTGTATAGATGAGTGTGTACTTGTATCAGTGATTGCATAAGAGAGAAAGTATGCATTTGTTTCTGTTTGAATAAGTGATCTGGTATGCGTTTAACTGTGTAGGTCAGTAAATGGAAGTGTGATTGATTCTTTGCATGACTGACCAGGTATGTGGGTAACTCTGGATGAGTGGTGGTGTGTGAGTGTCTGCATAGGTGTGTGAGTGCATATCACAGTGTTGTATTGATGAGTGGCTGCATGTATGAGTGATTGTATGGGTGCATGAGTGGGTGTGTGTGTAGACCTAGGAACCAGTGAGTGCATATGTAGTAACTGGCATTGGTGTGTCGATGGTTTCGAAAATGGTAGTCTGTATTTTACAGTGGGTGTATAAAAGGTTTTATTAGAGTGTGAGGAAGTACATCAGATTTTTACATGGATGATGTAATCAGTGATGTCATTTGAGATGTCATCAGTGATGTCATCAGTGATGTCACCGACCATGTCATGAATGATGTAATAAGGGACGTCATCAGCAGTGCATTGCGGGGGCGCAAGTTATAGTTAGCCAAACTAACAATAATGGTGAAATTTCTATGGTTTTGTACGAGTGAAATGTCCAACTAACTATAACGACCCTGAAACCTATGTTTTTTCAGTAAATTTCTAAGGTTTTTTAAATGCTAATTTCTAACTATAACTTGCCTAAAACCTATGTTTTTTTCAGTGAATTTCAATGATTTCTTTAAATGCTAATTTCTAACTATACCTTCCCTGAAACCTATGGTTTTTCGGTGAATTTCAATAGTTTTTTTAAATGAAGATTTCAAATTATAATGTGCCTCAATCCTATTGATTTTTCAGTGAATTTCCAAGGATTTATAAATGCTAATTTCTAACTATAACATCCCTATTAAGCCCCCTTGAATCCTGAAGGTCCCAGGTGGCCAAGTAGCCCACCAGGTACCTCCAGTAAGCGCCACAGAGTTGTGTTGCAGAGAGGTGTTCCTAGGGAATATATGTCATTACTACGTGAACCATTACTTTGCATGATTTTAGTTCAGGGTTTTTACTTTGCAAATACCATTACTTCGCAGTTTTCTACTGCGCATGCTTTTATTTCACTACTGCTTTAAAAGTACTAAAAATGCTTTTAGAACACATTTTATTACTTCGCATGCCACTGATATGCCTTTTTTCTCATAATAAGTATATAATTTTTTAAATATTAACCAATCCCCTGTGTCGGGATGACAAGGAAATATGGGTTTTGAGCAGGGGATTAATTTAAGAAATCGACTATTTATTTAATATTCGGTAATAAGTAAAATTCACAACTTATTTCCTTAAATACACTCGAATTTCAATTTTTTTCTAAATTAATATGTCCGTCATCTTTTAAATATTTTTTCAAATAATCAAACATTCTTTTTTCTGTAAAAAAAATCAATTCTGAGCTAAAAAACGAACAATACACACATAAAACATTCTTTTTAACAATTGACTTTTGCTTAATAAAAACAATATCTTTTTAAACTAAATTGTACCAGCATATTGTCATTTTTATCAAATAAAGTCTTTCCACTATTTATACACATTTTCATTAACTATTTATATCACAACACTACCCTAACGCTCAAACCCTACACTACCCTACACTAATTAAACACCACTACACTACCATAAACTTTCAAACACTACCCCTACACATCATTCCCCCTTCCCCATTCCTGACCCTACACTCTAACACTACCCTGCATGACCCCGCAACACTACCCTAAACCCTAAAACACTACCCTACACTACACAAACACCACAATACTACCGTAAACCCTAACTCACTACCCCCTGCACGACCCCACCCCCACCCCCAGTCCATCCCCCACACTGATACACTACCCTACATGACCCCCTGCCACTACCCTAAACCCTAAAACACTACCCTACACTACACAAACACTACAACAATATCCTAAACCCTAAATCACTACCCCCAGCACGACCCTACCCCTACCCCCAGTCCGTCCCCTATACTGAAACACTACTCTACACGACCCCCGACACTATCCTAAAACCTATACCAATACCTTACACTACACAAATACTACAACACTACCCTAAACCCTAATACACTACCCCCAGCATGACCCTACCCCTACCCCAGTCCATCCTCTACACTGATCCACTGCCCTTAACAACCCCTTATACTACCCTAAACCCTATAACACACTACCCTAACCCTAAAACACTACCCCAAGGACGACCCTGCCCCTACCCCCACTCATGTATGCTACCTACTCTCAGACACTACCCTTTACAACCCCCTACACTAACCTAAACACAATTACACTACTGTACACTACAGTACACAAACACAACACTACAACCTTAAGCACTACCCCCTGCACGTCCCTGAAAACTACACAGCCCCACTTACCTCTCTCTCCTCATGGTCCCTCTTGTCTCAAGTGGTTCCTCTCTGCTCCGGCTTCCTGCCTCGTCTGGAAACAAATGCGTCTAGAAGTGGATGCACCTTAAAAATAACGATGGTGAGAGCGCATACAATTACAATGCATGCGTTGTAACAACGCTTGCGATGTAACAGCATGCGTACTAATAGTATGCGTTGTTACATCACAAGCGTAGTAAAGACATGCAGCCTCGGCTTTGTCTTTTCGTCTCCGCTCCTTGGCATTATCCATGTACGCGAATGATATGGAGCTTTATATTCGGGAGCCAGACAGATACTTAGACGGGGTACTCAGGGAATAAGTTAGATTTGAGCGCTTCTCTGGCCTGTCGATAAACTGGGGGAAATCTATCTTGCTGCCCTCAACTGATATTACGTGCCCATTTCCGATAGAGTTTCCTTTGGAATGGGCTGAGGAACCTGTTTGATATTTAGGGATATGGATCCACAGAGATACCCAAGAAATGATCCATGCTAACTATGGTGTGGCAATTTCAAAATTGAAGGACCAAGTCGCACGCTGGATACGATTGCCCCTGTCGTTTGCGGACCGCGTGGCCCTGATATAATGGTAGTACTCCCTAAGGGCCAGATGTAGGTCGGTCGGTAACATGATTTGGCATGTAGAGGCACAATTTTACAGAATCGGTAACTTTAACGATTCGGTAAAGTTACTGATTCTGTAAAATACCGAATCGGTATTTTTACTGATTCGGTAAATCTCAGATGTAGGTGGGACTCTTCTGAGTCCCAAAGGCCCTACAAAATCGGTATTTTACCACACAATCCTATTGTGTGGTAAAATACCGATTTCAGGTGTGCATGCACATGTGTGCATGCACACCTAGCCATGTGACAGACAGACATGCCCTTAGGGCATGTCTGTGTGCCACATGGCGCACATGCCTATTTGTGGGGTGCCAGAGGGTGTCAAAGTGACACCCCCGCACCCTTGCAAAATTCGTTATTTACCGATTCTGTAAATACAGAATCGGTATTTCCCATTGATTCCTATGGGCTTTGAAGCCCATAGGAATCAGTTGGAAATACCGATTCTGTAGTTACAGAATCGGTAAATACCGAATGTTACAGAATCGGTATTTCCACATCTGGAAATACCTACATGTCCACCACATTGATTTACCGATTTTCAATTACCGAATCGGTAAAATTCGGTAATTAAAAATCGGTAAATCAATATTACCTACATCGGGCCCTAAATTTCTATATTATTTTGTAAACATTCCACTTCCCTTAACGACTAATTTTTTTACAACGCTGCAATCCTTGCTAATTACATTGGCCTGGGGAGGCAAAAAACCGCGAGTTAAATGGGACACCCTGATCGAACCATATGAGCGAGGTGGGTTTGCAGTACCGGACATGAGATTGTATTATTTGTGTGCACAAGCGCACTTTGCATCCTATTGGATCTCGGAGCCACCGTACACGCCACACGTGGCGATTGAGGCTGCGGCGACACATCCATTGCCCCTAAAGGCGATGATTGTGAACCCACACTCTGTGTATGAGAAGGACGAGGTGGACCCGGTGCAGAGTACGGTGAAGGCTTGGCGGGAATTGGGGAAGCGCGCTGGTTGTCTACCACTCTTTGCACCGGCCATGCCCTTGTTGTATCATGAGCACATTTCGGTTTCGAGTGAGGTAGGTGCCCTTCAACTGTTACAGGATGTTGGGATACACACCATGGGGCATATCTTCCCAGCGGGCCAATTTGTTGACTTGCAGACGATATTGGACTAAACGAATAATGGCACTATGGCTACTTTCACCTATGTTAGGTTGCGCGCTGCGGGATCACTATCCGTCCTTCCCGATGGAACCACCTACGCTGACGGCGCTACAGTTGATGTATACGGTGTCCTCTCGTGTGAAAATGATTTCGAAATTGTACAAAGTTTCGCAAGATGATGAGAGTGGTGTGAATGTGGTTGCGAAGGCTAGATGGGATGCATGTCTGCTGGAGCCGCTATCGGACGATGATTGGGCGGAGTGCTGTGCTATGACTGGTAAGTTTGCTGCCAATGGGAACTTTAGGCTCCTACATTATAAGTTCTTACAACAATGGTATTACACCCCGGAGCAACTTTTTAAATTTGGCCTACGTGACACACCTGCGTGTGTGCGTTGCGGGACTGCTGTAGCCAATTTCCTTCACTTGGCCTGGACGTGCCCGCGTGTGTCTAGGTTCTGGATGGATGTGACTGAAGCACTGTCCGATATGACCTCAGTGACAATTGATGTGGAACCATGAGTGTGTCTGCTGGGCATGGTGTCTGGTATCCCGTTGAGTGTGAGGCGCTTAGTGGCGCTGGCGCTACAGCTGGCCAAGCGTAGAGTGGCGGCCTGCTGGGGAGGGCGCCTGATGTAAAGACCTGGCTGCAGGAAATGGCATATTGTCGAGATCAGCTGACATGCTATTATGGGGAGCTGCCGGCGGGTTCACGCCCACGAGAAATTTTGGGACGGTACACCACTTACATGTTGGCACAGCTCTCTGATGATGACTGAGCTTGGCCGGTGTCTTTGGTATGACAGGTTGCTCTGTTTGAGGGGGTACTAGCTCAGATGCTGCAGGTTGTTGGTAATTAATGTTCTTTTGATCAATCCCCTGTGATACTGCCTCGAGCATGCGCCTGTTGTCTAACCAGTGGAATACCACTGCTTGTGCTGATCTTGCCTGAAGATGTCCCCCAATGTTGCTGCAGATTATGGTTGCTCTTAATTAATGCCTCAGGGGTTACCATATTGTGAATCTCTTCTGTGACATGATGATTCCCACTCATCAAGCTTGTTGTGTCTTCCATCACTCGAATAGCTATCAGACTAAGGCCCGGGAGGAGTATTGGGGGGGTTATGTTTCGTTACTAAAGTTTGACTACGGTCTATAAAATCAAGACTACAAGGAGATTCCTCATTGCTGCTGCAAGTTCGGTTCTATTTTATCAATGCTTGCTACACCGCCGGGCCTTTGGCTGTCGGCATTTTGGCTGTGTACTGGGAACTGTATGCACATCTGTTTCAACAATTGCGGCCGGCCCATTGGGTTGTAGTCCTGATGCTGTGTACTTGCAAATGATGTAATAAAGGTCTTCCAAAAAAAAAAAAAAAAAAAAACTATAACTACCTACTGGCGACCGCCAGTAGGTAATACATATATATATATATCTATCTATCTATCCATCCATCTATCTATCTATCTATCTATCTATCTATCTATCTATCTATCTATCTATCTATCTATCTATCTATCTATCTATCTATCTATCTATCTATCTATCTATCTATCTATCTATCTATCTATATATATATATATATATATATATATATATATATATATATATATATTCCAAGGATATCCGAATCACAACGCAGAGTTCTCAAAACTGCAGAAACAGATACGGGCCCAAAATAGGTGCAAAGATTACTTCTTTATTTCGTGCTGGTTTTCAAATCGCCATGACGCGTTTCGCACTTCAACGAGCGCTTGATCACATGACACAGTACACAAACAGGTATTGGTTTAAATAATCACATTTACAGGGTCACATGTTGCAGCCTAAATCACGCATAGACATGAAAGAGTTTTGTAGTTCAACAAAACTACACATTGTTTACCTCCATTAGACAATACCATAATCTGATAAATTATACATTTAGGCTGTTTGTTTAAATTAATAAAAACATGTGCGAATTTAAACACCAAACTCCTGTAGAAAAGTCAAAGTGCAAGTGCAGAGAACAAAAAAATTATTTGAAAGCCACAAGTTAATATTGTGCATTTGAAAGCAGCTATATATAGACATTTTCATGTTACTGATGAAAATTAAACTTTTTGTTATTTCCTTATTTCTTGATTTTTTTATATTATCGTAAGGTTATTACTTGTTTTTCAATATTTCGCTTTTTTTCGTAGTATTTTTTTCGTTTATTAAAAAGGCAAGGTGAACCTGTTAATTACCACTGGAGCCTATTATATAAAAGTCAATATAAAGTGCTACGTGCTTACACAGAGAGGGAATGGGGCGAAAAAATTATTGGGTTCATATGTCAGTACAAATACATAAACCACAACCAATGTCTCCTAGTTGGAGACAGATGTATACTACAAATGCTGTGCCATAATTAACCTGGGATGGGCATGTCAGATATCACTTGAGTTAGCATACATGCCTCTCATAGTTATTCAAATGTGCAAAAAACAATTCAAGGTAATGTCATATGAATAAAAACCTTAAAAATGGTTAAATGACGATTAAAATTGTAATTCTGTCACATATGTAGAAATCTAAAGGGCTATATGCATACAAAAGAGTCAATCATAAAATCGAATCTATAAATATATAAATATATCAATAAATATCTAAAAAGCATAAAAAGTTATTAGATCATTATATATTTATACATCCCTAAGGCGCAGCATTTGTCAAAACTCTGAGTGGTTTTTGAGGATGAGTTAAAGGCAAGTATAGAGGTCCTCCGTGTTATTTAACCCCGATGGTTGTTCAGTATTAAGTTCTAAAATGTAGCGGGTCTCAAGGCGGCATAATTTTTCTTCTCTGTTGCCGCCTCTTTTGTATGGAAGAACACAATCTATTACAAAGTACTTCAATTCCGCACTTTTGGAATTGTGTTTGGCCTTGAAGTGTCTTGCCACTGGATATGTATTGTCTTGATTGCTAATCGCTCTGATATGCTGTAAAATTCTTTTATGTACGGGGAGTTTAGTGTTCCCCACATAGAGCAAATTACAGGGACATGACAAAACATAAACTGCATACTTAGTTTTTGCAAGTGAGTACTTTAGTAATTTTGTGTTCTTTCAGATCAAACGGTGATAGGTAGCTGGTTTTATTTACTGCTTGTGAGCAGGCTTTGCAGACCTTACAATTGAAGAACCCACCATGTGTTTGAAGCCAATTATTGGATTCCATCACTTCGGGGCTATTTTTTAGAGTGCGTCTTTCATGGATTGGCCCCTACTGTAGGTGATGGAGGGTTTTTTGGGGAGATCCTTCCCAATTATAGGATCACATAGGACCAGAGGCCAGTTTTTATTGATGATGGATTGAATTTGTTTATGTTGGGCACTATATTGAATAATTATTCTGAAATCAGTCGGGTTGTCAGAGCAGTCCGCAGCTCTCCTTGTTGTTTTGGGGCCTGTCTTTAGAAGATCTGACCTATCTTAGGGCATTGATTTGGAAATGGCAGTGTTAACTATTTTTTCAGAATAGCCTCTTTCCAAAAATCTGGCTTTGCTTGCTTTTTGGGCTAGAATCAGATCATTTTTCCTACTATGAAAAGTCTCAACATCTCCCTGTAAGGGATACTGGTAATTAGATGTTTAACAGGAGAACTTTTGGGGTGTAGGGTAGAATTACCCGCCGTGGGTTTGCGGTGGAGTCTGGTCTCGATTTTATCATTTTCAATAAATATCTCTGTGTCCAAGAAAGTTATAGATGAGTTGCTAATGGTGGTAGTAAAATGTAGGTTAAGGTCATTACTGTTAATATCCTGAATAAACCTTTCTGCTGATTCCATGTTGCCATCCCAAATCACAAATAAATCATCTATATAACGTAACCAAGTGATTACATGACACTCCATTGTTGTACGGTGTTCAACCATGAGGACCAGCTCCTCCCACCAACCCATGTGAAGACATGCGTAGCTGGGGGAGAAGCTGGCCCCCATGGCAACACCCTGCAACTGCCTGTACAACACATTATTGAAAATTAATATATTGTTATTCAGACAAAAGTCCACCATTTCCAACAACAATTGTTTGTGCTTCAACATGCTGCCCAAAGATTTCTGAAGATAAAAGTTAAGTGCATTCAATCCATCAGAGTGTACAATGCTGGTAAAGAGTGCACTTACATCTAAAGCAATTAGTAAGTAGCGATTTTCCCGTTTGATATCTTTGATTTTATATTACCTCTCCACCCGGCACTACCGCCCGGAGAGATTCACAAGTGGGAGTGTCCCGCTTAGCAATAAACAAATCTCTGGTTTCGCATTAACTTTTGTGCTCCACGAACCAGTGTCCTAACAATTATCATTGTGGCATCAGGAACCGCTTACATAAGCGGGGAAAGAGGGTAAAAACACCAAATGACACGGGTCTAGCTGCGAGCTTGCTGCAGCTGATCGTAGTGCTCCGCAAACGTGCAAATAAAATCAACACGAGTCCTAGCACAGACTTTGATACATCAACTATAACATGGAAGAAGAGGGTGCCAGACGCAAAGAGGCACTAACATTATTTGCAAGAGCTCCAGGCAAATCAATAGGAGTGAGAATGACAACATAAAAACCAGAAAGTGATACATTGAGTATGTTATTCAAAAAATATGAGAAACTAAAAAAACAAGAAACATCAAAATGGTGGGAGGCTATCTCCCTACAGGATTATGTGGAAAAAGAAATGGTCCCACGGGGCCTACCAATTTATATCACGCCCTCTCATGAATCAATGAACCCACAAAAATTACAAGATTGGGCAGCTAATTCATCGAATAGCTCAAAAAATATGCTTTGCATCTTAATAAAATATGCATGGGAGGACCGTGAAAAAATCCTATTGGAATTAAAAGAAATAGAAGAAGAATTTCGAAAAAGCTCAGAAGGAGATAAGATTACCAAATTTCGGGAAGAACTGAAAGGTAGACTGAAAAAATATGAAGATGACATAAAGTATAGAAAACAAAGAAAACTACATAGAGACTGTGAAGACTATGAGAGCGGTAGGATCCTAACGTACACTCCAAAATACGATCATCTATACAAACAACAAACCAACCTTAATGAGGAAGTACCCCCATCAGTCAATGGGGAAGATCAACAAGAACAATTAACAGCTACCGACTCTGACACCGATGGGTCCATACAAACACCAAACTCGGTATTTAACATAGTGGTCACCAAAAAACAGGCCACTTTTTTAGACGAAGTCAAGGTCCTCAGTTCCCGCAGAATCAAGGAACAAACTCAAACCAGGAATACCACACCGCAGAGGGCACAGGAACGAGGCCGAGCAAGAGGAAGACCAAGAGGCAGGGGCGTTCCAAAAGAAGATATCTCAAAGCAAAACAAAGAAGTAACAAACAAAAAGCCTGTGGGAAACAAACGTGGGGGCTACAAAAAGGGAAAACAATGATGGACATCAATATGGTAAACAGAACCATCATTAATCTTTTCGATAGACTTTTAAGTGACTCTGATAAAAGCACGCTATGCCTAGGATTGTCATTTTGTCCAACAGAGCTGTTCAACTATTCTAATACTCGAGTTGATATTTTTAAATTTGTATGAAAATTAAAACTAAAAAAATGGCACTTGATGTACAACAGGAAACCACCAGATGGGGGAGCTGATTTGTCTGGAACTATACAATTAACAGTAGGAGACAATGAAATGCTACATACTGTATTTGAATTAGGAGATGTACCTAGAGAAGATGCTAGTAATTTAGGATCACAAACTCCGGATGGCATCAGAACTGATTGGGCAGCCCATACTAATTTTAGACCAAAATCTTTTTTTTTGCCCCATTATGCCCCCCATGACAACATAGATACCTTTCACGAGGTGGTTACTAGAGAGCTTACTAAGCACAAACACAAAGCTGCCAATAGTACGAAACACAATTTCAATCTTACAAAATCACAAAGGGATTTTATTGTATCATTAGCAGAAGATGAAATGATTGTTATCAGACCCTCTGATAAAGGGGGAAACATAGTCCTCTGGGGACGTGAGATGTATATTGCTGAAGCCCACAAACAACTAAATGATGAAAATTATTATTGTAAAAGTAACACCACTGAATATAATCAATGTATCACCAACACATGGAAGAACTTAGAAAAATGGCAAAAGGATGGGCTTATTACTTGGCATGAGCACTGCTTTCTTAAAAAAGATTACCCCAAATTGCCTATCCTATACCTTCTACCGAAGGTACACAAAGGCTCTAGGAGACCACCAGGAAGACCTATAGTTTCCTCAATAGGCAGTGTTAACGAAAATGTCTCGAAATACATCGACCATTTTTTGAGAGATTACGTCAATGCGTTGCCTTCACATATTGAAGACACCAAAGACTTTTTAAACAAAATCTCTACTATAACATGGGAGGAGGGGCTCACACTCATGACTATGGATGTGAGTTAATTCTATACCATAATTGATCACAAGCAGGGTATAGGAGCATGCCTCCATTTTATGCAGGCAAGAGATATATCTTACCTAGAACACACGCACATGCTTGTAGAGATGATGAGGATGTGTTTAAACAGCAATATCTTCATGTTCAATGGAGACCTCTACAGGCAGGTACGTGGGACCGCCATGGGTTCTAGCTTTGCGCCGAGCCTGGCGAATCTGTTTCTGGGCAAATGGGAGGAGGAGATTCGTAATGACAAACAGCTCAGCTTGGAATTCAGCAAAGTTAGGACTTGGATCCGTTACATCAATGATTTATTCATAGTGTGGAACGGGTCCCAAGTGGAAGCTCAGAATTTTGTCAAGAAACTGAATGAGAACATATACAACATCACGCTCACTCTGAATACCAGCACTCAAAGTATAGAGTTTTTGGATACCAAAGTTACAGTACAAGATGGTCGTCTCACAACCATATTGTACAGAAAAGAGACTGCTGGCAACACGCCAAAGTCTCAAATGGAGCATACCCTACGGGGAGCTCCTAAGAGCAAAACGCAATTGCAGCGATGAGAGCCTTTTTGAGTTAGAGAAAACCACTATGCTCAATAGATTCCGTGAAAGAGGTTATCCGGAATGGGTTCTAACCAAGGCAGTCAGCAAGGTCAGTGAAAGAACAAGAAAAAGCACTCTCGAACCTAGAATACCACATCAGAGACAGAATCAATCACAAGATTAATCACCACTTTCAATGAGGACTCCAGGAAAGTGAGCAAAGTGCTTGTTGATAACTGGAATGTTTTGAAAAGTGATAATATCATAGGCCCAAAGATAGGGGACAGACCTTCTGTCACTTACAGAAGGGGTAAAAGTATAAGAGACATTCTAGTGAAGGGGGACATTAGCCCTAGAGGAAGTGCAAGTACTCATAATCTGAAAGGCGTCTACCCTTGTGGACACTGTCGTGCATGCAGATCAAGTACCATGGTGGAAGAAGTAGAAATACCAGGCGCTATTAGGAAACACAACATAAAACAATTCTTGACATTTAGCAGCAATTTTGTGGTATATGTTTTAGAATGCCCGTGCAAACATAAATATGTGGGCAGTACCATATGCATGGTAAAAAAGAGAGTCCAGGAACATCTGCGGGCAATTACCAATGTTGATAAAAACTATCCTATTGCTCGCCACTTTCAGATGAAACATCAGTCTAACAATGCCTTATTGAAATACTTTGCCTTAGAACAAGTGAACATGAGTGGCAGAGGGGGCAATAGACTGTTAGCCTTGAGAAAACGAGAATCTCGCTGGATAATGGAGCTTGAGACTAGATTTCCGGGTGGGCATAACTTGGACGAAGAGCTGGCAACCCATCTCCATGAAACTTAAATTAGTATGAATCTAATAATAATAATAATAATAATAATAAGCTTTATTCGATTTTTAAATTAAAAATCATGAAAGCATCAACAATACAGAAAAACCATAGACATTTCATTTCATAGACACAATAAAAAGCCATCATTCAACAATTATTGTGCAAAATTCAGTTACCATTAAAAAACTTAAGAGTTTGTCCTATGTAATGTGAGGGGAGCTCGGGTAAAAATCATATAGATCCCAAATGCGAATTGTGCCTTGTCTTTCACTTTCATTGGGGGTACAGACTCGTAAAAAGGGGGCAACATTGTTATTTTTAAATGTAATAAGTACCAAATCCCCAGCAATGCATTTGGGCAGCGTCCCTAACCATCCCACCCTCCTGACACTCAAGATATTTAGCCAATAGGTGGCCTTATTTAACAAATCCTGCTGGGATTCGCGTGTTCCCTGGGTGAGGGCAGGAACCCCAGAGAGGACAGAGACATACGGGGCAGCCTCAGGGGGCAGGTTGATATGTGGCATTCTTGCCAATGCGGATCCAGCCAGTGTGGGTTTTTGGTGCAGGTTTGACAGATACTTTGGGGCCTATTTGAATAGGTGTGCGTAATGGCTGTATTTGGATGGCCCCATTGCCAGATTTATACGATTCGGGGGCGGTGGTAAGGTTAGGACAGACGCATGTGGCCATAATGGTAGCTGGAAGCGGGAGCTTTCTTATTACTGACTCAATATTGGTCAGCCTTTCCCCTAAATCATTCATTTTAGTGACCAAGGGAGAGATAGTAGCAACCAGCAATTGCTCGATTTTGGCCAATAAAGTCGTGTTGAGAGACAAAAGAGGGTCCTCTGGTATGTCCGCGGCCGGGTCCTCGATAAATGCTATTGGATTAGCAAGTGATGGTATACTTGTATTGTTCCCAAAGTTAGTTTCGATGTCATGCTTCCATCTATTGTAGGAACCCAGGGGCCCGGCATTTACTTGACTATGAGGTTTGTCAGCGAGGCCATTAGCATTAAGACAAAAAGAATCCACAGTTGGGGAGGTTATAAGATCAGGGGCGTACTTAGTACCGCAAAGGGCGTTGAGATCCTCCCATATGGACATCGTGTTTGTAATAGTCTAAAGGAATGCCAGACAAAACAACGAATAATATTTAGGCACGATACCTCCCTCTGTGATGGAACCAAGCGGGGTGGCCCGTCCCAGCCTCCACAGGCCTCGGAGGGCCCCAGAGGGCCCACCCTTTGCCCGGGCTTAGCCCCGCGCTTCGTCCCGCGTGCGTCCCGCGGGACATAAACAAGGAGTGTTTTATTAGGCAGGTAGGCGGGGCCGGCAGGGGAAGAGTACCAGCTGTTGATGGTCAAAGGGAATGCTGGTACTCGCAGTCCCCGGCCGCCGCACTCGCCGAATCCCCGGACACAGCAAACAGGGCCAGACAGCAACAAACAGTCCCCAGGTGGACAGACAGCTCCTCCGGTCTCCGGTCTCCCAAAGGGTCAGAGTCCCGACCCACCTCGAGCCGCGAGTTGCACCCGCGAAGCGGCAAGAGGTAGTAGCAGGCAGGAGGCGGGGCCGGCAGGGGAAGAGTACCAGCTGTTGATGGTCAAAGGGAATGCTGGTACTCGCAGTCCCCGGCCGCCGCACTCACCGAATCCCCGGACACAGCAAACAGGGCCAGACAGCAACAAACAGTCCCCAGGTGGACAGACAGCTCCTCCGGTCTCCGGTCTCCCAAAGGGTCAGAGTCCTGACCCACCTCGAGCCGCGAGTCGCACCCGCGAAGCGGGGGCGGCAAGAGGTAGTAGCAGGCAGGAGGCGGGGCCGGCAGGGGAAGTCCCGACCCACCTCGAGCCGCGAGTCGAATTAGTATGAATCTAGTATGAATCCAATATTTCTGTTGATGTAAATATGTCTGTTTCAAATGTAATTTGATGATATGTATGATTATACATGGTTTTTAACAAGGTTTTTAATGTACCCTTTTTCTCTCTGTTTATAATTTGCAGGAGGAAAAGTAAGGGACCTTTCACCAGCTCACTTTTATAAAATGCACGGTTCCCTACCCTTTTTCTTCACAAGATTAGACCTTCAAAAGGCACAAGATAAGGAAAAGGCTAATATCACTTTATTGGCACTATATGAACTTTCTTCATTTTTTCTCTTCTTTGAAACTACGTGTCAGTAGTCAAACTAATATATAATTTTTGTTAAAAATCACTGATCGTTATGTCACATGGTTGCACAGGGG